>NW_007359937.1:669825-677574 GCF_000359705.1 Exserohilum turcica Et28A | reverse complement strand
AGAGTAAGCTTTAAATAGCGTCTTTAGTTGGGCTTGAAAGGCGGCGGTAATGATGTCTTGAGTAATAGCATCTGGGCCTGGTGTACTACTTTAACTTTGCTAGAACAGGCCTGTTCTAGTTCAGTTATTGATAGTATTGGCCACTCCCACTTTCCTTCGCTGTAGCTCGAGAAGCTAGGCGGCTGGGTAGTTGGAGGCGGAGGGAAAAGCGCCTTTCTAAAGGCTCTGCACTTTCCTTTAAACGTAGTCTCTAGGGCCTCTCCTTGTATAGGAGATATTCTCTCTACTCGCTGCTCCTTTGTATATGCCATTGCTTTAAAGATAGACTGTGGGTCTTCTCTCTCTAGAAAATCGTTCTAGTGTTTCTTTTTTGCCTCTTTAATGGCCCTTTGGTAGGTGTTTTGCGCTGCTAGAAAGTCCTTCTTATATAGGTAAGCTTCTTGCATAGAAGTCTCTTTTAGCTTTTGCAAGAATATCCTTTGGTAATAGGACACGTCTCTTCTTAGCTTAGTAAGCTCCTGGCTCCACCATAGCTTAGGCTTTGGTCCTTGCCTTAGCTGTGGGATAGCTTTATCTGCAGCTTGTTATATTACTAGAGTAATTGCTTCTCCAATTGCTTCTAGTTGCAGCTTTAGCTGTTAGTCTTGGCCTAGGAGTAGATTTCTTAAGTCTGCTTTCCTTGGGCTATTGATCTGGTCTAGGCTCTATAGTATTGCGTTGCCTTAGATTGCTGTTGCTAGTTCTTCTTAAAATAGCAGCCAGTTAGCCCTTTTTGTGTTGTACTTTTGCTAGGCTGCTAGGTTGTCTACTAGTTCTGTTGTTGTTTGGATAGAGAAGAGCAGCCCGTAGTGGTCTGAGCCAGTTTCTGTAGTAACTTGCCAGTCTTTAACTTTGTTAGACAGTCGTCTAACTATTTTGTCAACTCCTGCATGTCCGTATTCCTTGGACTCGTGCAGTTCCTTGATGAGACTCGATCTCATATGTTTGGGTACATATACCTTATTTAGATCCTAAAGTTCTCGCTTATCTAGTAATAGTCTAGCGAGATTATTTTCTCCTTCTTTGGGGATCTATTCCGTGGCTTTCCGCTGCTATTGCTGCTGTAGCGTTTCTACCTGCTTGGCTACCTTAGCTACTTTAGCTAGTTCCGGCTGGTTGTACTTTAGACTGCTGTCGGGCATCGTCTTAAGTAGGGCGTTATGTGGTTCCTTATAACCCTCTTCGCGCAAATTAGACCTTCTACTTAAAGCGTCTGCTGCTCTATTAAGCGTTCCTGCGCGGTGCGTAATCTTAAAGTTGAACTAAGCAAGCGTCTCCGCCTATTAGACTTGTTATTAGTTAAGTTTCTTAGTTGTTATAAAACTCGTTAGGTTCTAGTAATTGGTAAAAACCTTAATCGTGTTAGGGAGTCTTAACAGGTACACTTCCTATTGTTTAAAGGCATCGACTACTTTAAGTAGTTCCTTATCGTGAACATCGTAATTAAGTTCTGCTCCTAAGAACTTCCGTGAATAGTAGAACACTAGTCTCTATCTCTTATCTAGGCACTGCTGTGACAATACAGCTCCAAGTGCGTAGTCAGACGCGTTGGTCTTAACTCTAGTGGGTCGTTAAGGGTTGTACATCTCGAGTACTGGCGCCTCTAGGAATATCTGCTTAATTTGATCAAAAGCCTCCTAATGTTCTTGTTCCTATTTGAAACCTATTTCTTTTTTTGTAATCTCTATAAGGGGTGCTGTGATCTTTAAGTAATCCTTTATAAACTTTTAATAATAGTTCGCAAATCCTAAGAAGGATTAAACATCTTTAACTATGTTAGGTTTTGGCTATTCCTATATAGTCTGTATTTTCTTTAGGTTTATTTTTACTCCTTTAGTTAAGATAATAAATCTAAGGAATTCTGTTTCCTAAGTGTGAAACTCACACTTTCTTAGTTAAAGGTATAGCTTGTATTCCTTAAGCTTTTGTAACACCTTCTTAACATGCTTAACATGTTCTTCGCGTGTGCCACTGGAGTACACTAGTACATTGTCCAGATACGCGGTAACAAAGATTCCGAGGTATTCGTGGAGCGCGTTGTTGATAACTAATTAAAAAGTTGCTAGCGTATTTGTTAATCTAAATAGCATAACTATATACTTAAAGAGTCTGTACTTTATTTTAAACGCTGTCATCCACTTGTAACCTTCTTTAATTCTAATTTAGTAAAATCCTTCCCAAACGTCGAACTTCGTGAACCACTTAGCTCCCTAGAGTCGATCCATAAGCTCTGTAATGAGTGGTAGGGGATATCGGTTCTTCCAAGTAACGCTGTTCAACCTCCTAAAGTCGACACATAGTCGCCACTTCCCGTTAGGCTTCTTTACAAACAATATGGGTGAGGCTATTAGGCCTGATCCTAGTTAGATAAATCCCTTTTTTAAGTTCTTCTAGAGGTAATCCCGTAGCTTAGCATCGTGCTCGGGCGCTATAGGGTATATCCCTCCTAGGCTCAACTTCGCTCCTTCCTCTAAGATGATCTCGTAATCCCAATCCTAGTGTTCTGCTAAGTCTATTGCTTTGTTTTCCTTGAATAGTTCCTAGAACTCTCGTGTTTGGTATTCTGCTAGAATCGCCAATAGTAGTTCGTCCTTTGTGGGCGCAACCTGTGGTACTGGTCCTTCCTTTGTGGTCGCGACCTGCTGTATCTAAATGACTCCTACTCTCTAAGGGTCCCTCGCATAGATTCTCGCGATCTTATGCGGCGAGATCTGGCCTATCCTCCCGTCCTGGGGTGAGCTCTAGATAATCGGGCGCATCTCTTTACGTCTAGCTCCAGCAACCTTGTGCATAGGTTCTTAGCTGAGCAACGTCTTCTTTTGCTAATTAATAGCAGGGTTGTGTTCTAACAACTAGTTGTAGCCAATTATTATCTCTGTTTTTCTAAGATCTATAATGCTAATTCGTTCTTAGCTTTCTTGACTAGCCAGGCGTAACGTTACTGCCTTAGTCTTAAGTTAGATCTAGCCGTTCCTATATGTTGTGGGACTGTCGTTGGCTAATACCACTCGCATTGGCACCTTCTTGGTCTAATAGGGTATGTTGTTCTTCTCTACTACTTGGGGTGAGATAACGGTTCGTGCGGCCCTACTGTCTATGAGCGCTGTCACCTTGTGTCTGTCTATAAGTACCGTAGCCTATAGCCGCAAATCTTGCGCTCCTAGTTCGCGTACTTCTTTAAGGGTCGTTTTAGGACTGCCTTTACTAGCGTGACCCTGTCCCTAGTAGCATCCTAGTTTTTTAACTGCCTACCTTTCCTCTGTGTAGGAAAGTAGCCTTCGCCTGCTTTGGCGGAATAGTGTATCGTACACTAGTCGTCGTAACAGAAGCTCCAATAGGTGTTCTAGTGCGGAATTTCCTGCTTCGCTACCTCCCTCGTTGGTCTTGGCTTCTTTACTTTGTGAATTAGGCAATCTATTGCTTTATAAATGTTTGCTAACAGGGTGCTATAGAGATAGTTGTTCACTCCTTAAGCATCCTTAAACTATTATTAGTAGAAGGCGCATCCCTTTCTGCAATGCGTCTATAAGAGTTGTTCGTGGCTCTTGTCCTTGTTGGACTTCCCTTGTTCCTGCCTAGGTACCCTAGTCGTTATGACTCTTGGTCTTGCAGCTCTGTGCATTCTGCAGTTCTTTGCATTGCATTCCTTAGCGGATATCGTGCTATAGTAGTAGTTGTCTACCTTTTGAGCATTCTATTGTTGTACCTGGTAGAACTAGCAATTAGTCGTATAGTTGATCTAGCATAGCTCCTTATAAGCTTCTTTCTCTCCTAGCTAGTGCATGTAATAATGCGGTACTCGACACTCGTTATGCCATAAATTCGTGTGGCAGTAATCGTCCTCGTTGTCCCTAGTCGCTTCTCGCTTCCTTAAGTGATAATCGCACTGTCTTAGGCAGTTAACCTAACATAGGTTCTTGTGTTGCTCTATTCGTTCCTTGAACGTCTAAGGCGTCTCCTCGTCATTAGGTTCCTTAAACCTAGGTTGTTCTTAGGCAGCCTTGCAGGCAATTTCCTCTACTCTAGGCCCTGTGATTATAACTTGTCCTTTAATGTTGCAATCGTTAGCTTGGTGCCTAGTAATTCCACAAATCTAGCACTGTTAGTTTCTTAGGCGGCGTAGTACTTTAGCCCCTTTAACCTGCTAATCTGTTAGTAGTGGGTCGTCCTACTTGAAGTCTTGGAGTCCTATTGCCTCTTGTACTAGCTTAAAGGCCTCGTTAGTGGCTTGTCTTGCCTCGTCGTACAGGTCTAGGTCGCTGAGAGTCTCGTCTGGCTCCTTAGTTGGGTAAGGTGTTGCTATCCGTAGCATCCTAATCTTGACTGCTCCTTGCTTGACTTCGTTCTTTGGGCAGTCCCTGCGGAAGTGTCCTACTTCGCCGTAGTGGAGGCATGCCTTACTATTGTAACGCTTCTTGCGTTCTTCTGCGGAAAGACTGTTGTTAAACTTTCCTTAAGTTTTGTTCTTATCCTTAGACTTGTTTTATACTTTGCTAGTCATATACGTGTCTCTGTCGTGATCCTTGTTACTCTAATATTGTTAGGTATTAGCAAAGGGTGGCCCTAGTCTATATCCTTTCTAAGCCTCTTTCTGTTCCTATAATTGCGTGTTAATTCTTGTTGCTAACTTAATTAATAAGTATAAATCCTTTAGCTTATTGTAATGTACAAGTTTATTCTTAACGTTTTCCTTCAGACCTGCTTTGTATACTATCTAGAGAGCCAAATCGTCCTAATTAATTCATGCTTATAACTGCTTGAACTCCGCTGTATAAGCTAATACTGCTTTAGTCTGCTTTAGGCGAGATATCGCTTTCTCTGCCTAGCTTTCCGCGTCTACCTCCCCAAAAATACGTCCCATTTCCTCCTTAAAGTTAGCCTAACTACTAAATAAGGTATGCGTCTTGTCCTTTGTTCCTTTATTGTTAATGTCCTTTAGAAAATCCTCTACGTAGGGTTACATCTAGCTTGCCGCTTTTCCCTTTAGGTGGGTATTAGCTATAAGAATCTTTTTTTTGTCGTTTGGCACATTGTTGTAGCCGCAGTATAACTTGATAGTAGTGAGGAACGTCCGTAACCCTTCCTGGTTACTATCGTATTTGTCTGGGGTTGCTATCTTAGGTTTCTTAATAGGCTTTTCGTTTAGTGTGGCCATTAGCTAACTCATGAGTTAGTTAATCATATTCTGCGACTTAGCGATCTGTCTAGCCTAAATCTAGCCTTCGCGTCTAAGATTAACGAGTTCGTACTTAAGGCTCCCTGCCGCTGGCTTGTTGATACTTTCCTAGGTATGACTAGTTATGTTAACGTTCTCGTTAGGCACTAGGCCTAGAATGTTAACATACTCGTTAGAGTTCTGTAACATAGTCTAAATCTTAATTAGACGCTGTTAGTTAATCCTCCACTAAATCCGAGGGTGGTTAAAGTGTTACATGGGGTTGTGTGCTGATACTTCTCTAAGCTTAGTCTAGGTTAGGGCGAGTGAGATGGTGTGAAGAGCTTCGTGAGGTTGTCTGGCGATTCGTAGTGGAAAAGAGTTATAGATGTGACTAGGGTTTAACAACGCTAATCTATTAGATAGACTAACATGTAACTATCTTGTAAAGTAACAATACTAGTAGGAAAGTACAATTTAAGTTAACCACAACAAGAGTAATAATGAAATCCATCTATTCTTATATCCTTATTGCTTCTAGTCCTGCCATTACTGCTATTACGACTTTTCTATTGCTTGGCCTAATATCCTAATAGCTGCCATTAGAGGATTGCTGCTATCACATACTAGCGTCTGACGGTCGTCTTGGCGTGATGTTAATCACGTGATCCTCGCCCCGCGATGATCATTACCTTCTGACGTGGACGTCCATAGGCCTTCAGCCGTCTCGTCACTTGTCAAGGAGAGAATCCTTCTTGTTACTCGTAACATAAAGCTATAAAACTAAAAGTATTAAGTTATAACGTCAAAGTATAGCGAGTGGCCGAGAATAGCGAGTGACCGAAAATGCCAAGCCCCCATCAACTTTCACTACTACTCGCGATGTCTCAACAAATTCATTCAAAAGTCTTCAAAAGAGTCTCAAGTACAGCTTGCAATTCAGGCTATTAAATGCGACGCGACAATTAACATTCTACGCGCTGCAGCTCTCTACAACGTGCCTGAACGTACCCTAAGACGAAGACTCGCAGGAAAGCCTTCTCGACAAGATTGTTCGCCCAACTCAATGAAACTACTTATAGCAGAAGAGGAGGTGATTGTCAAGAATATTCTTGATCTTAATGCAAGAGGATTTCCGCTGCGCCTTTCTGCTGTCAAAGATCTAGCTAATTCTTTGCTGGCTGCCCGCCACCGCGACCCTATTGGCCCTAACTAGCCTAAAGCATTTATAAAGCGTCGCCTAGAGCTTAAGATGAAGTTTAATCGAAAGTACGACTACAAGAGAGCCCTCTGTGAAGATCCTGAGCTTGTGCAGGGCTAGTTCCGCCTTGTACAGAATACCAAAGCCAAGTATGGGATCTAGGACGACGACATGTACAATTTTGACGAGACGGGCTTTATAATAGGCATGCACAACTTGTTAGCAGTAGTCACAGCCTCTAATCGTTAATTAAAGCCAAAATCTCTGCAGCAGGGTAATAAAGAGTGGGTTACTAGCGTGGTTTGTGTTAGCGTAGCTAGCTGGGCGATCCCACCCTTCATCATCTTTTAGGGCAAGCACCACCTCTCTGCCTGGTACAAGGAAGACAGCCTGCCTAGGGATTGGGTTCTCGCAGTCTCTAAGAATGGCTAGACAACAAACGAGCTTGGTATGAAGTGGCTAGAGCACTATAACAGGCATACAAAAGAGCGTACTGTTGGAGCCTATCGCCTACTCATTCTAGACGGTCATGAGAGCCACAACTCAGTCAACTTCCAGCAATACTGCACAGAAGCAAAGATTGTTACTCTATGTATGCCTCCGCACTCTTCCCATCTACTACAGCCTCTTGATGTGGGGTGTTTTTCGCCTTTGAAGAGGGCATATGGGCACTAAGCTGAGGAGCTGATGCGCAATGGGATCAACCATATGACCAAGATAGAGTTCTTGCTAGCCTTCTAGCAAGCCTATTTTTAGATAGTTACAAAGGATAATATCCTAGGAGGGTTTTGAGGCGCTAGATTGGTTCCACACGACCTAGAGGTGGTGACATTAAAGCTGGATGTTAAGCTGCGCACCCCTTTACCACCTGCTGCTAAAAATCTACACTGGCAGTCGCAAACCCCAAGCAACACCCTAGAAATAGGGCTGCAATCGACGCTGGTGAAGCAGAGGATTTAAATGCACCTAGATAGTTCACCAACAAGTATGCTAGGTGCTGTTGAAAACCTAGTTAAAGGTGCGACTACTATTGCGCATGAGTTGGTGTTAGTTAAGAAACGGGTCTCTAAGCTTGAAGCAGCGAATAAAGCCGCCACGCGAAGGAGATCACACAAAAGAAAGCGGCTATAGAAAGGAGAGACCCTAACGATTGAAGAAGGAGAGAAACTAGCAACTCTAAAGGAGTCTGGGGCGCGTGGTAGTGGGAAGAAGGCAAAGAAGGGAGAGAGCGCTGAAGTAGGCGAACCGTCGCAAAGGCGCTGTAGACGCTGCGGTGAGACTGGACACAACTCGCGCACTGCAGCAGATAAGGAGGTTGATCTAAATAGATAGCCTTTTTAGTTTAATTTACTGG
>NW_007359937.1:656800-664899 GCF_000359705.1 Exserohilum turcica Et28A | reverse complement strand
TTTTTGGCTGTTAGCTGCGTGGGGCTTGCTGCAGTTTACACACTTAAAGATAGTGTGAACGCAAGGCTTGCCTTTGCTTGAGCAAGAATTACACTTGTGGAGGCTAGTGTGGTGGGCTTCGCTGCAGATCTGGCAGGCTACTTTAGAGCATTTAGCCTCTAGGTGCCCAAACCCTTGGCATTTAGAGCACTATTTAGAGTTATCAATAACTCTTAGTTTCTCTGCTCTAAGGCTCTGCCCTAGAATATAGAGCTTTCCTCTAATAGCTCTTTGGGCTTCTTGTTCTGTAGCAAAAGCTACGCAGGCGGATCTAAAGTTTTGGTTTCCTCTTCTGGATTCTGGTGTTAGCCAGAAGGGGTTGCCTACTACCTTTAGGCCTTTATTGAAGATTTCGATTTCCTCCTTTAGGACCTCTAGGCTATGGTTTGTTGGTAGTTTATGGATAACTACTTTGAACCAAGGGGTGATTGGTTAGGCTGCTTTGAACTCTGTGATATCCTTCCAGATCTCTTGGTTTTCTAGAAGGTATTTTGCTTTGTTAGGATATAGTTAAGTTGCGTAAGTGTTGTTTTTAAGCAGCAATAAAATTTTAAATTTATTAAAACACAATAACGTGGTTCACAAGTGAGTCGCTAACCCAAGCGAGTCGCTAACGCCCCACCACTACATCTACATCAACACGTTATTACAGTTTTTTATCACAGTTAATAAACTATTGCGATACACTAAATTAATTGTTAGAATCGCTACTATTACTTGCACTATCTATCTCAACTACGCAGGTACGAGCGTTGTGTCCAGTCTGCTTGCAACGCCCGCACCGCCGCTCTCCTCGCACCCTCTTCGACGCACTCTCACCATCACCACGACTGCTACCCGCCTGTTTAGCTAATACTTCTTGTACTTCGCCTATAGTAAGAGTCTCTTCTGTCCGTACGTATCGCCGCTTGCGGCTTTTACGCTTATTTTACTCGTCAAGAGCCGCTTAAAGCGTACCCATTTCCTCTATTATAAGCGTCATTTTATGTGCCATTTGCTAGGCCCCCTTACTTAGCTGCGCGATCTGCTTAGTAAGTGAATTGGCAGAAGACCCACGGCGTTTTCTTACGCTCTCTTGAATAAGACCAATTTAAGACTCAACTTCGCGCGCGTTGCGTGGTGTCTGCGCCTGCCAGGCGGCTACCTATTGCGGTGATTGTACAGGTGTCTGCACCACCACATCAAGCTTAGATAGCACAGCCTGTGGGTCGTGTGGGACTAGACCAGCGCCTCTGAAGCTAGCTTGGATATTCTCCTTCGTGATAGACTGCTCAAAAGCAGCCTTAAAGACTGGTAGGAAGGTCTTCTTGCTAATATAGTAGGTGCGGTTGCGTGCTAAGCCTAAAATAGCGTCGCTATACTTGCGCTTTAACGGCGAGAAGCAGGCGACGTCAAGGGGCTGCAATAGGTAAGACGAGTGCGCAGGTATGTAGAGAAGCACAATATTCTTCTCCTTGCAAAGATCTTAGAAATCGACAAAGTATTAGCTCTTATAGCCATCAATAATGAGCAGTTAATACCCACCTATAGTAGAGCTCTTTGTATGGGTATTAAAGTGCTCTAACTAGGCAAGACTAAGCTAATTATTCGTCTAGCTATTGGGACTAACTTTAAGAACCTAGTTAGCAGGCAAATCCTTAAACTAGACGTTAATAAGCACCTTGCCTGCAAAGACAACAAACAGTGGTATTTAGCGACCTAACGCGCCCACGCCTTGGATTACAGTAACCCACTTATAGTTGCCTAGCTATATCCGCTTCTTTTTCCTATGTCCTTCTAATGCTGTAATAACTAACTATAATAAAATCTTGCCTATTATAAAGCTAGTCTTGTTAAAGTTGTAGATATCGTCGTCCACAATACCCACTTCTGCCTTGTCGCCTGGACTAAGTCGAACCAGCGCTGGATAGCCACTGGATCCTTGCAGGCGGCTTGCTGGTGATTATAGGGACGGCTCTAGCGCGTACGGAGCTTAGGAGTCCGCTTAACGAAGTTGTTAACCTAGTTCTTGCCAACAGGGTTGCCACTACGCTCCTCTAATAGTTTATTAGCTATTACTTGAACGTTAAGCTTTGTAGGCGCAAATCCTCGCGTAGACTCTTTAAGAATACGCTTAACTATAGCCTCCTCTTCTAGCTTATCTAGACGCTTTGATTTTAGCTCGCAGTCGCGTTAAGGGCGCTTTCTAGCGCGTTGATCAGATAGAGTTCTTTGTAGGACGTTGTAGATAGTAGTAGCACAGTTTACACTCTAAATACGTTGCAACTAGACGTTAAAAAGAGTAAGTTAAAGATTAGATTTAGAATATATTAATAGATAGTTGCGTTGTTGAGACATCACGCGTTATAGTGATGAAGTTGATGGGCTGGTGGGGCGTTAGCGACTCGCTTGGGTTAGCGACTCACTTGTGAACCACGTTATATAGTAGATTAAGTATAATAGACTTTTTCTTATTAATAATATCATGATTATTTAGTAATCTTTATTAGATTTCTAGACCTATACTAATTTTCTGTGATAGGCTATGTTATTGTAACTAAGACTGCGCTTAGTAATCGATTGCAATGGCGATTATACGAGCTTAAGTATCAACTACATACACAGCATAACGCGCAGCTTATTTAGCTTATGCTCTACCTTTCTAGCGCATAGATGGCGTATGTGGTTGTATACTTGGCTTAGTGGGCCTAACTATTATAGTAAGATTAGCACTAGACCTATCTAAATGTTACATGGGGTCTTAGGCTATACTTCCTTAGTCTTGGTCTAGACAGCAAGCTGGTTTCTCTTGCGGCATAGGTTCAGCGGCGGGGTTGGCGATGGCTGCTACTGCAAAGAGGCAGATAGTAAGAATTGAAAACTGAGGGAACTGCATCTTGGTAGTGATTGAGAAAAGGTCTTAGGTGTGAGATGATGATATTCAATAGTCACAACCAGAGCACACGCTTTAAATACATGAAATCTGGCACTATTAGTCTCTTGTAAGACAAATATAGTTTGGACATTGAAACTTTCTGATGATGGTTACGTTGACATCTCTAAGTTATAATTGAATTTCGGGTCGGTATTCGTTGTATCTGACGTACAAAGTTCATAATACAAAGTATAACTGCTCTGATAATATATAATTCACCAATAGTAAGTATATAGCCGCGTGTACACTATGTCAAGTAAACTTTGAGTAGAGTTAAGGCGAGTTAGAGTCACCGAAATCTCGTTTGTCATAACGTACGTCCCTGAGTGTTGGGCACCCGCCGCGCTGGAACAAATGAGGGGTACTTTAACTCTCAACACTTCGCTTTCTTCGGTGCATTGAATAAAGCTTATTGGAAAATTTATTTAGGAACGTTCAACAACGTTTCTTGTAACGCCGAGGACGGACTTGTTGATATGAAGTTCGTAGGTCAAAGTTTTGTAACTGGGGCCGTGCTTAAGAGGTTATTCCAAACTTGATTAAGTGATTGAATACCATGCTCAGCTAATTACAGCTTTGCAAAGTCTTGAGTCTAGGGTTTTTAGCTAATCGTGAGCAAAACGTTATATAGCGTCGGAATGACAAAACTTTGGCTTGACACCTTCGTAAGCTAATCAGACTGATCTAGCCAGGTTTAATAAGCTCTTAACCTAGAAAAGGTAGTAGTTACACTCCGGTATTAGGTAAGACGGGCTTTATTAGCTTTGTTGTTAACATGTATGGCCGTGAAGCCCCTGCACACGGCATATTGACAAATGAATCTGCTGATCAGTTTGGCTATTGCCCATTCTAAGATAGATTATGCTTTTCACTAGGTATCTATCATGTAAATGTTCTAGAGGCATTAGCTCTATATAAAGTGTACGGCTTCTTCTCTCAACATGACAACCATCTATCATTCTCAATATTCCTCAACGTCACTACAGCAAACACAACTTCGCTATCAACCAACAAATTATTCACCATGAAGTCTTTTGTCCTATCTCTTCTTATGGCTGCTATTGTTGTGGCCACCCCGGAGCCTGCACAACGTCTTACCGGAATCGAAGCTCGAGAGCTGTTGCAGATACGCCAATCATGCAGTGTATCATGCCCTAGCGGCGAAAGTTGCAATTGCAGAAATGGTGCTGCCTACTGCTGCCAAGGGGCGCCTACCTATTCCTGCGGGTGGGCTGGTCCATGTTAAGATCAAGAGGCTACTTGATAGGTGTTACACGGGGTTAGACTATGCTTCTCTAGTCTTGATCCAGGTTAGGGTGAAACAGCTAGGAGCTATAGACCTGTTAGATTGTGGGAGGTTCTCAAAGATAGTGAAATTCATCATGTGTCAAGATCAGAATCTGTAGTAAAATCCGTCCCCGTGAGCCGAAAAACCTTGCCTGCCAAAAACAACCAACTAAATCGCAACGGCTATAAGGAAGTCTGTGATGTCGATACGATTGGCCATTCTCGGCACACAGAGTTTTTCGGCACATAGGGGCGGACGTTAGTTAGCCAACAGCCGACGCCGCGCAGACGTTCATCTGTACCGCCCCACGTCACTCCCCTATGGGAGCCAGCTGTTCCTAGAGGCCTACCGTTTCCTCTTCATTACTATCTACAATTTGGCTGGCACCATATCTAGACAATGGTTCTACTAACAGTATGCTGTGTTTGTAGGCTCATAGAGGCGTGCTGCCTCGTGTTTTGCGGCTGCGATACCTACGGTCTCGCCCCTCGCGCTCGGCTGTCGTCTACGATCCCAACATGCCTAAGGATCTGCGCTTGTTCTACAAACCGGATAGCTTTATTGGCTAGCTGTGGCTTACTTAGGATGGCCCGGAGGTTATGTCGCCCGCGGAGGTTACCGAATACCCAGTTCTAGAGGTCCTTAAGTATCCTATAGTGGAGTAGGATGTGGGCGATAGTCTATCGTCTCTCCCCGCACTAGCAACGGGGACTAGTAACACCTGGCACTCTTTGGGTGAAGAGAAAGTCGCGTAGGCCTATCTTCTTAGTGCGTAGCTACATTAATAGCACGCTCTATTGTTTAGTAAGGCCTCCATGGATCTAAAGTACTTTCTTAGTAGGCTATAGTGTGTATCTGTAAGTTACTCGGCCTTTAGCCTCTGCTCGCCACTTAGCTGCCTATGCTCGCTTCGTTTGAGTCCTACACTAGCGCCTGACGGTTAATCTAATTGAATAGAGCCTAGGCGGCGTATCTGCTGACAGTTGTCTACTGCTGTCCTCTCTCCATCCTGTGGCCTCATTGGTGGCCCTGTCGCCAGTCTCGTTTCCTGGGATACTGGTGTGAGCTGGGACCCACCTTATTGTCTTTTTACTAAGAGCACAGTCGGACCATGCCAGACCGTGCCCAAGGTTGCTTACTAGCTCATCCCGAATCCGATCAGGCAAGTCAGGCAATGCATCGTCCCACCCTTTCCGTGGAGAGCTCTTGGTATCGACAGGGTGATAAAATGCCTTGATACACAGCAAGTTTCACCATACCTGTCGAGCTGTAAGGTCTATGTCCAACTTAGCAGGGTGTTGCTGGCAGTGAGGAATGACACTATGCTTACTTAGCTTCTTACGCTTCACAAACTGCGTCGTGTCGTCATCCACGGCACATTACATTTCCAACCCCCTACAGCCTGCCAAAATGGCTTAGCTTAACGACGTTTCTATCGAAAGTAGGTTTACTACCACTCCTAGTTTCAATTTTCTAGAAACTCATATTGTTACCAATGCCGTCTCATTGACAGGGAAAACTCAGAATTCCCGCGGCCGAGCCACAGCCAACGGTCCAGGCTGTCCTGGAGCGTGAGAGAAAGTACGGATTGGCCTACCAGCAATAATCATGCGAATATGTCCGAGAATGTGCTGCATTCACCGCTCAAGACATTCAAGACACCTTCTCCTTTACTCACTAACACTTGATCATTACCAGACAAACGACAAAAATACTCTTAATCGCTTCACGTCTCAAAAGATCGGTTTTTATCTTCAAGCTAAATTACTATAGCTGAATTAGTTTCCTAACCCTCCTTTCGATATCGTGAAGAAAGTTGCCAGAAGAAAAATTTGCTTCATTCAATTTGCTCTGCTCTTCGGTTTTGCAGCAGGTATGTATATTTTTGACAATAGCACAAAATCTCGCAAACGGGCTGCTAATTCGAACATCATAGCCGCTTGCCGCGACAATAATGATTGTTTCAATCATTGCTGCGACAAGAACAAGGGAATCTGTTGCCAATATGGCTTCACACGATGCAACACGTGTTGCAATGGGCCTTCTTTTAGTGATCCATGTAGATGTTAAGCACACATGGAGAGCATGCCGGGTTTCTGTGAGGTAGTTCGCGCGAGAGATGATGCCGTTCAGCTTGAGAGCTCGTCGATGCGGGACGTTGACTGGACATAACGCTCGTACCTGCGCAGTTTAGATAGATAGTGCAAGTGATAGTAGCGATTCTAATAATTAATCGAGTATACTACAATAGTTTATTAACTGTGATAAAAGTTTGTGATAACATCTCGTCGTCGACGCGCTAGTGGCGAGGTGCTCGCTCGCTTATGAACCATGTTATACTATGTAAAAGCTATGTTTTATTATTGAGGTGATTATATCGTTGAGGTAATAGGGCTCTCCTATGTTGGCCTCGTTATACTAATATATATAGCTCTAGCCCTAACCCTTCCTACTCACCATTGCCCTTGCAGTATCCACCTGAATTGAAATTGGAGTTGAGTTCTTTACAGATCGATTTGAATTTCACTTCCTCCACAGTAGTTACTACACAACAGGTTCCAATGTCAACCTAAAATCAACGCGTTAGTTTGGCATAGAGAGTAAATTTAATGGAATACAAGTCATACAACAGGAAGGTTATAAGCAGAGTCAATGCATTTTCCTTCGACCTTGGCAAAGTCTGCCCATTCACACCACACTCTCGTGCCTGCGAGTGCGGGGACAGCTCCAAAAAGGATAGTGGAGATGACAATAGCGAATTTCATATTTGGCCTATTAAGAAAGAGGTATATTGCGTAGTTATTGTGGTTATAGATTTAGGCCAAGTGTAAGTAGAATGATTATGTATGTAAACTCTAGCAGTCTTGAAGTACTACTTAGACTGGTGCATATAGTCCTTTATATTTCACGGTGCGACTATAGGAGGATCTTAGGGGTCTGATGCACGGACTAGTATACGGCCTACGCCTTACGTATATTTAGTCGATGTATTACGCGTGAAGAGTGATAAGAAGGTAGCGGTGAAGCATAGAGTTTTTACACTCTCATGCACTTGCAGCTTCCGCTTTGCGCACGCGGCTCAATTGTCATTCCACGCAGGACACGGACCCGCCTGGTGTACGCTTGTCCAAAGATAGTTACAGCATGTAAACGTGATGCGTTGATTGGTCTGAGAGTTTGGAAGAAGACGCATCGCTGACAGAAACTAATTGTTACACGGGGTCTGGATCTATACTTCTCTTGCCAGGTCCCACACTAAGGCTGGTGAGCTTTACGCTAGTGTTCCGTGAGGTTATCTAGCCATTCTTAGTAGAAAAAAGTTATAGATATAACTAGGGGTTTTAACAAACACTAATCTATATTGCTATAGACTAACAAGTAATAATCTTATTAAGTAAAGTAACTAGTAAGAAAGTATAGTTTAAGTTGACTATAACAAGAGTAAATAATGAAATCTATCTATCCTTATGTCAGATAAGTGGCAGAATCCGGGTGCGGACTCGAGCACCAGGATTCTGTGATCCCAACCAGTCAGGGCTGATCGCCAAGACCTAACCCTAGGCGAGGCTGATACTTAGCGGCCTACCTAATACAAAAAGCAATAGCGATAGCTCTTATAAGGGGCGCGCCCTCGCGCCCCTACAGACGACAGAACACACAACAACTCAATACACTCAGTTTCTATACTTAAGTTTATCACAGTCTTTTATCACAGTGACCCAAAAACAGTCCTTGATCAGAAACCCCTCACAGTCTGACAATTAAGAGTCTCACTGCCTTTACCAAGCTAATCAACATGAACGCGCAATCTTCTCCAATCAACGCAACCGTTATCTTACGCGACGAGAACGACTATCG
>NW_007359937.1:643960-651775 GCF_000359705.1 Exserohilum turcica Et28A | reverse complement strand
CACTGAGGCTGAGCTTTTGGCACTATCACAAGTAGCAAGGAAGCCATTTTCATATCAAGACTGATCAAAGAACTCAAGGTTGACCTACCAGATCAGATCAAAATCCAGTGCGATAACCAACAAACTATCCGGCTAGTTACTCAGGAGATATCAAGACTCCAAACTAAGCTTCGACACGTGGATATCCACCATCACTGGCTAAGACAAGAAGTCGCCAGCGGACGGATCAAAGTCACCTACACCCAATCGACAGAAATGACAGCAGACGGACTCACCAAAGCTCTCCCAGTAAACCAGTGGCAGCGATTTCTGACTCAACTGGGGCTGGTAGAAAGCCGGACTCAAGAAGCAACCCGAAAAATGGCTCTGCTCGAGATCCAGGATCAAATTGAGCGTCTAGCGATCTAACTAACCGATAGTCCAGCTTGTAATCCTAATTGGCTCTAAGCTGAGGGGGTGTGTCAGATAAATGGCAGAATCCGGGTGCGGACTCGAGCACCAGGATTCTGTGATCCCAACCAGTCAGGGCTGATCGCCAAGACCTAACCCTAGGCGAGGCTGATACTTAGCGGCCTACCTAATACAAAAAGCAATAGCGATAGCTCTTATAAGGGGCGCGCCCTCGCGCCCCTACAGACGACAGAACACACAACAACTCAATACACTCAGTTTCTATACTTAAGTTTATCACAGTCTTTTATCACAGTGACCCAAAAACAGTCCTTGATCAGAAACCCCTCACAGTCTGACAGCCTGATTTAGGTTCGGACAAGTATAAAAGTTTATTTGCCTCAACATAGACTCTTCCCCATTCTTTAGAGTTAATATATTATGTACATAAACTTTTATAAGGTAACTATTTCCATTAAAGTTTGATAACTAGTTTATAAAGTTTTAGGCTTCTCTTTTATCTTCTCTATATATTAGCTCTGCATTGAAGTGCCCTTCTCTATTGCTTAGCGATATCAAATCCTTATTATTAAACGAAGAAAAGCACACTCTTACTATTTCACATCTTATAAACTTGCTTTGTCATCTAAAGCTAAGTTAGTCTCTTAGACGTCCTTTTAATATTACAAAGAAAGCTGACACCTAAAGGATGCATATAATTCAATTTGCTCTACTTTTTAGTTCGGCTGCAGGCGGATTTATATCTAAAAATAGTATACAATCTGACGAACGGGTTACTCAGTTGAGCGCTCGTAGCTGCAGAAGCAATGGTGATTGTTTCCCTAATTGCGAAAGTAAAGAGAATTGTTACGCTGCTTGCTGCGACAAGAACACGGGACAGTGTTGTCCGTATGGCTGCACCCCATGCAACACGTGTTGCAAAGGTACTCACTTTACTGATCCATGCACTTGTTAAGTATGGGTATAGGGGCTGGGGCTCAGGCTGGGGCTGGGGGTGGGGCTAAGAGTATTAGGATAAACAATCGTTAGTGGATATTGACTTAAGCGTCCGTGCTTTATGCCTGAGTATTAACTCCATCCGTATAAAAACTTTGGACATAGCCCCCGAGGGTCACATAGTCGGCGGGGATTTCCTTCACTTAGCCCCCGCCGGGGGCTAGGTCCCGGTGTGTCACAAGATGCTAGGAGCACGAATCCAAAAGCTTTGGGAAGCGTTAGTGAATTGCTACGTACACTATCTATGAAGACTCAAGACGTTGCGTAAGGAATCAGAACAGAAATTCGTCAACAGAATATATATCATAGGTGGCTAGCGTACGTGTAGTACCTCGGTAGCACTCAGCTAATCAGCAGCAGAATCTAGGTGTTATGGTAACCCGGTGGTTACCGTGACAGTACCCCCCTCTTATTCTCGAGCTCCTGCGAGTGGTGATTATATCATGTCGTGTAGCAGTGTAGTTGCTAGCTTCGTTTTAGGTTTAAGAACGTTAGGGTACCTCTTATAAAAGTCAGTGACAGCGTCGTTATCCTTCAGATTCGCAATAGGTTCCCAGGTCATCTCATCGTAGCCTGTCCATTTGACATAGTATTCGTGTCGCCTGGTACGCTTGTTATAGCGGAGATCTTCAATTTTCTCGACGAAATACCATTCTTCATTGTCAACGACAACGGGTTTAGGCGGCGGTGCGTATTGACTAGGGAGATATTCTTGTTTCCGGGAGGCAAGTAGAAGTAGGGACACATAAAACACAGGGTGTATCTTTATAGATTCGGGTAGTTCAAGACAGTAAGCGTGAGAAGAGACTTTCTTGACCACCTTGTATGGCCCTAGGTTCTTCCAGTCTAGCTTCTTGGATGCTCGTTTCGTCCGGATATTACGCGCGTCTAGCCAAACTTCATCCCCTATTTCGTATGCTGGCGCGGGGAGGCGTTTTCGGTTTGCGTATTCTTGCTGCATGGCTTGGGCCCAAGTCATCTCTTCACGGATAAAAGAAGTGATATCCTGCATCTTTTCGATCATCATGTTCACTTCGCGGGCTTGAAGAGCCTGGTACGCAGGTCGTTTCTTGTTAGTGGGCGGTTCAAAGCCTATTTAGGGATTCTGTCCATAGCAGGCCATCATTGGAGAAACTCTAGTGGACTCGGAAATAGTATTGTTCGCTTCAAACTGAGCCGTGGGAAGCCACTAAACCTAGTCGTCTTGCTGGTAGTTCGTATATGCACGTAAGACTTGTTCTATTGCGGCGTTGGCGTTCTCAATTTGCCCGTCGGTCTCTGGGTGATAGCCAGTTGAGAAACGTGGGTTAATCTTTAGCTGTGCGCATAGTTCGTCGTGGAAGGCGGAGACAAATTGCCTGCCTCGATCGGAGACAATTGTATTAGGGAGACCGTGGTTACACCAGACATAGCGGAGGAACATGCGCGCCACGTCGGAAGCTTCCATCGAATCGCAGGGGATCATGTAACGGTACTTGGAGAGTCGGTCTACTACTACTATAATGTTCTTGCATCCTTCGGATTCAGGTAAGTCAACGACGAAGTCGACGGAGATGTCTGCCCATCGTCGTTCTGGCACAGGCAGTGGCTTTAGCAAACCGTGATACTTCTCTCGAGAAGCCTTCGAGCGTCGACATGTGTGGCAACAAGAGACGTATCGACGGATAGTCTTGAACATACTCAGCCAATAGTATTCGCGTTGAATCAGTTCGAGTGTTTCGCCTCGGCCAGGGTGGCCTCCAGATGGAGCGTCGTGTGCTGCACGGAGAATCTTGATCTTCAGTTCGTCATCGTCGGGTATAACCAACCGGCCACGATAGTAAAGACGGCCTTCTAGTTTCTCACAGTCTGCCAGGGTGACGGTCTTCGAGCGTCGTCCGCCGTTGTCCAGCAGCTGTAGCGTTTCTCGGATGAATGGGTCTGTGGGGTACCCATCTTCGTCGGGTCTGTATCCATCTTCGATGATCTGATGGATCGAGCGGTCGGTTTCCATCAGACTGAGGTTCTCTACCGTCTTGAACAGTTCGGGTCGTAGCAACGTCTGTTTGCGAGCGAGACGTGCTTCTTCTTAGGCGAGTTGATCTTGCGATCGTCGGGTAAGCGCATTAGGCTTCTCGCCCTGCTTGCTAGGACGGTATGTGATCGTGAACTGAAATCGGGACAGGTATTCTGACCAACGTGCTTATCGGTTACTAAGTTGCTTCGTGGTCGCGAAGTACTGCAAGTTCTTGTGATCGCTCAGTACAGAGATCGGGAAGGCGGCGCCTTCGAGTTCGGGTCTCCATTGTTCGAAGCAGCGGACAATCGCTAGCAGTTCCTTGTCGTAAATCTCGTAGTTGTTCTCTGCTGGGCTCATTCTCTTGGAGTAGTAGGCTACAGGTCTCAGTACTCCATCTGTGTCGTGCTGCGAGAGGACACCAGCGACGACGTAGTCGGAGGCGTCAGCTTCTACTACGATCGGAAGGTCAGGATCGAAGTGTCTAAGGATCGGAGCGGTCGTGAAAGCTCGTTTCAGATCGTCGAAGGTCTTACGACAGAGTTCATCAAAGGAGAACTTAACGTCCTTCTTAGTTAAGGCTACTAGCGGGGCGACTCGGTATGAGAAGTTATCAATAAATCGTCGGTAAAAGTTTGCGAAGTCGAGAAAGGCTCGTACATCCTTCACGTTGCTTGGGTACTCCCAGTCGACAATAGCTTTTACCTTCTTCGGGTCCATTCGTATCACATCAACTCCCACTACGTAGCCAAGGTAAGTGACCTCGGACTGGTGGAATTCGCACTTATCAACGTCTAGCTGAAGTCCTGCTTCTCTGAGGGCGCAGAGGACGGATCGTACGTGGCTCTTGTGTTCCTCCAAATTCTCACTGTAGATCAGGATGTCATCGAGGTATGCTGTGCAGAATACGTCTAGGAACGGACGTAGCACGTCGTTCACGTAGTGTTGAAATGTACTTAGTGCGTTAGCTAATCCAAAGGGAATTACCAGGTATTCAAACAGGCCGTATCGGGTGCGGAAGGCTGTCAGCCATTCATCACCTTCCGCGATTCGCAGTCGGTTGAACGCTGCGATGATGTCGAGCTTGGTGTAATACTTCGCCTTGCTAAGTCGGTTCAGCGTTTCTTGGATCAACGGGATCGGGTAACGGTTCTTGATAGTGATTGCATTTAGTGCTTGATAGTCTACGCAGAAGCGGAGACCACCTCTAGGTTTCTTCACAAAGATGACAGGCGAGGCGACAGGCGAGGCGACAGGCGAGGCGCTTGCTCGGATGAACCCCTTTGATAAGTTGTCTTCGAGGTACTTCTTCAAAACTTTCAGTTCGTCTCGGGACATGCCGTAGAGCGGGCCGAACCCATGTTGTTTGCCCTTTTAGAGCTCGATCTTGTGGTCGTATGCGCGTCGCTTGGGTAGTTTGTTTAAGTCGTTACGGGAGAAAACATCTAGCAGGTCGTGGTACTCATGTGGCACCTTCGTCGCCGGGTCGGTGTGTTCTTTCTCAGCCAAAGCCTTATTGATGTCGGCTATACTTACAGCGCAGATCTCGTAGCCGCGTTAAGCAAGTCTCACGAGAGAAGCGGCTCCAATACAGTGGATATCAAGCGTCGGTTGTGGCTTTAGCTTGTCATTAGAGTCATCGTCAGGTTCTAGCACATCGTGTTCCTCAACAGGTTGAGGGTCAAGTTGGTGTAGCTAGCGTTCTATCTTAGGTCGCCAGTGGTCGTGTTGTTGTCGCGTCGTGTGTCTCAGCTTTATTGAGCGACGACGTGTCGGGTGATCGTCACCAGAACCCCACATCTCGTTGTTGGGGGGCGACGGGGTTCGGGTCTTACGGAGGCAGCGCTCGACGCAGCGCCGCGCGCCGAATACTAACTTCTCGCGGGCATAGTCTAGGTTGACTCGGTGTTTACTCATCCAAGGCTGGCCTAAGATCAGTTCGTGTCGGCCGGTGTTGGTGACAAACAGTCGTATAGACTCAGTGTGCCCATCATGCCGTAGGGTCAGGTTGACGGTGTGAGAGATTTCTCCACCTTCGAGTATAGTTCCAGTAAATCCAGTTGGGTATATGCCGTAGGGCAGCGGGTCTTAACGAAGGCTCAGGTTGCGCGCGACATCTCTGTCAATGTATCCAATACCAGTGGCGCCAGTATCGACGAGGGCTCTCAGGTCACTCCGGATTTTGCCTTGCTAGATCGAACAGGGTATCACGATGCAGCGTTTCCAGGAGTCGGACGGAGATTCAGACCATAGTTCAGCAGAGATTCGGTGTGTGCGCGGTCCTAGGGAGCGACTTATCCCCGGGACGATGCTTTTCCCTTCTTAGGAGACATCTTACGAGTGCAGCGTCCTCGAGAGTGTGAAGAGCGCGCAGGAGCAGGCGATTTAGATCGGGTGGAGCAGGTGCCTTCCGAGAGCGAAGCGCTATGGGCTCTAACTCGTTGTTGGGGCAATGGAACGGGGCAGTTAGCGGAGATGTGGCCTTTCTTATTGCACTTAAAGCAACGTCCTTCGCTAATTCTTTTCTTTCGTTCATTAGATCCTTTTGGGGCGTAGTCCGAAACATCGAGCTCCATTTCCACCGGGTATCGGGTCTGCTTGGTACTCGCGGTCATACGTGCAATAGGAAGATATCGAAGGTCATTATCGTAAAGGGAGATCAAGTTCGCGTAGTCGTTCAGGGATTGCGGAATCGGTACGCCGACCATAGCACGGCGTAGTTCGTCAGAGAGAGAGCGGCGTAGCTGATTTATTTGGGCTCCTTCGTTCAGGTTAGTGTCGGCTACAAGACGTCTGAATTCAGCGAAATGCGAGAGAAAGGTCCTTTTTCCTTGCTTCAGGTTATCAAGTCGGCTCCAGGCAGTAAGTTCTCGGTTTGGGTCTCCGTAGGTTGCTTCGAGGAACTGTATTAGACGGTCTACAGTTACAATGTCCTTGCCTATAAGCGGGTCAATAAGCGTAGCTGGGTCATGTTTAAGCCGAGAGTGAGCGTAGATGAGTCGTGATTCCTTAGTAGGGAAGCGGTTAGCATTCCCCTTTAGTTTATAGCGGAGCTTAGTCAAGAAAAGCGGTAAGTCCTTCTTCTTGCCGCTAAAGGCGGGAGGGTCAGGCAGTCGTTCAGACCTCAAGTTCTTCTCCAGGAGAGATGTTGAAGTCGTAGGGGTGATCTAGGTAGTTAGAGAAGAGCTAGTTTCAGATCCTAGAGTAGCGTCTGGCGCTTGTTTCTCTTCAGCGTCCGGGGAGTTTACTGTTAGTGCAGGTTGTGCTGACTGGGTAACCGCGTTAAGACTCTCTTAAAAGTCTCTACGCAAGGCTACTATTTCTTCATAATGTCGTGCTTCTTATTTTGCAAGGGTGTCAGTTAATCCAGCGACTTATTGCAATAGTAACTGCAGCGTGTTGTTCAGTTCTTCAGGAGTCATAGTTGAGGACGCAACGTAATATCACAAGATGCTAGGAGCACGAATCCAAAAGCTTTAGGAAGCGTTAGTGAATTGCTACGTACACTATCTGTGAAGACTCAAGGTGTTATAGTAACCCGGTGGGTACCGTGACACGACAGCACTATTAAGATATGGGATGCGAATAGCGGGACGTGTCTGCAGACGCTTAAGGACTATAGTACTACTGTTTACTCAGTGGCCTTCTCGCACGACTCGACTCGGCTAGCGTCAGCGTCATACGATAGCACTGTCAAGATCTGGGATGTGAGCAGCGGGATGTGTCTACATACCCTTGACGTTGGCATAATTCTTTTATATCTGTCTTTCGATTCTACGGATACTTCACTACATACAGAATAGGCACTATCACTATCTCTAATTTCTAGATTACAGACCGCATCGACGCTATAGCATCAAAACTTTAGTACCAGGGTGCTAGTATAAGTTTAGATGGCAACTAGGTTATATGCGCTAGTAGTAACGTGTTGTTGATACCCTCTAAGTATCGACCGTCAAGCTCGGCTGTGAGTGAGACCTAAGTAGGCATAGGAGTAGGATCAGGAGGGGTCTGGCTTTGTTAGGTGACTTAGGCAAATAACATTAGATTAATAGAGGGCCTCTCACACCAACTTCGAGTTTTCTGGAAACCGCTAGGAAAGCACGCTATCTAGGAGAACCGACCACGAGGAATCGACTAACAGCACTTTTAACACCTGTAGCTAAGGCGCTAGCGCGCAGTAGGGAGAAGAAGGAGGCCTTCCTTCGTTTTCTCACGCCTGTGAGAATTTTCTCACAGAGCTTGGGCTCTAATGCCAAGACTAGAGGGGCCAATAGGAACGCAGGAGCTTATTGAAGCTTATTATTATTGTTCCATTAGAGTCTAGTGAGCTCGAGGCTATGTAAGACTTTGGCCGAGGCCGTTCTAATTAGATTTATTTACAAATACGAGTTTGTGCTTGAAGTGTGTCT
>NW_007359937.1:627230-636677 GCF_000359705.1 Exserohilum turcica Et28A | reverse complement strand
GCCTATGACGTCCACGTCNGAAGGCTATGATCATCGCGGGGCTTAGGGTCACGTGATGTGCCATCTCGCCAAGGCTGGCCATCTCAGATGGCAGCAAGGAATCAGATGGCAGCGCCATCTGTGCCATCTCGCATAGGGGAGATGGAGGAGATGGCAGGACCAGAGGCAATGGGTATAAGAATGTGTTGAATTTCATTATTACACTCGTTGTGGTCAACTCTCATCAATAGTTCATCTCTTACACAGATTGATACTAGTTATTCTACTCCGTAGAATTGATTGTTTATTCTTTCGGTTAAATCCTATAACTCTTTTCCACATAGCACTTCGCAAACAATCTCACGGACTACCGCTTTAGTCTGCTCGCCCTAACCCAGACCGAGACCAGAGAAGTATAGCCGACCCCCGTGTAACATGTAGATCGCTAAGACAGAGGTTAGAGTACACTACGTTAGTCGCTTTATTTAGCGCTATCCTAATTAGCTTATTTTAAGGTAGGTAGTAGGCCTTAATAACTATCGCTATAAAGCAGATTTAAGAAGCAAGTATAGCCTCTACTTTAGCCTCCTAGGCGATAAGATTAGATAGTATTAGGTTAAGGCGCGTTATATCTACAATATAGATAAGAAGGGCTTTATGCTAGGTATTATTAGTTAATTAAGGAGGATCTTTAGTAAGGCCTGATACAAAGGTATTAAAGAAAGGAGTACTATATAGGATAGCTTATAGCAGTAGGTAACGCTCCTAGCGTGTATCTACGCTAATAGATCCTACCTTAAGCCTGCCCTAATATATTAGTTAGCCTTAGGATTGATATAGGACACCTGGCTACAGGCCCTTAATCCTAATATACACTAAATACGACTATCCTCCTCTCCTTCTAGCTAGACGAACAATAAGATAGGACTCGCGTGGCTGTAACAGGTGTTTAATCGCAATACAAAGGCAAAGGCACGCTCCTCTTACTAACTACTTATTCTTAATAGCTATAGATCTCACCTTATAATGGATTTTATTAATTATTGTGATCAAAATAAGATCCTCCTCGCAGTCTATCCTCCTCACTTAACCCACACACTACAGCCTCTCAACGTTAGCATGTTTAAGCCTCTCTTAACACCGTACTTAAACGAGGTTTCTACCTTTATAGATAGAAGTCAAGGGCTAACGTTAATAAGTAAAAAAGACTTCTTCCCTCTCTTCTATATAGCCTAGCAGACCTCCTTTAAGAAAATAACTATCCTAAACGCCTTTAAGGCTATAGAGATCTCGCCTCTTAATCTAGAAGTTATCCTACAGCGTTTTACTATACCTAATCCTACGTCTAATAGCAACTCCTTAGCTCTTAGTGCTGTTACACGGGGTTGGGCAATACTTCTCTGATCTCGATCCGGGTTAGGGCGAGTAGACTTAAGCGGTAAGCCGTGTGATTGTTATATGGCGCTTTGGTGGAAAAGAGTTATAGGATTTAACTAAAAGGTAAACAATCAATTCTATACTAAGATAGAATAACAAGTATCAATCTATGTAAGAGATGAACTATTCTAAGTTGACCACAACGAGTGTAATAATGAAATCCAACACATTCTTATACCCATTGCTTCAGGTCCTGTCCTCCTATGCCTCCCGCCAAGATGGGAGGTTAAGGAGGACCATGGCCTCCCGATCTGCGCTGGCCTCCCGGAGGCCACGCCTTGGCGGGATGCCAAGTCACGTGATCCGCGCGCCCCGCGCTGATCATTACCTGGGCGTCCTTTGACGCCTTTGTTTCCCTTAGGTTGTCTCCGCAACCTTTCCTGGAAACCTGTTGAGAGGAATCCTTCCTGTTTGTTCGTAACATTACCTCCCCTCTTAGGGCTATTGTCTTAATACCCTGGGATATTGTTTTCCCGTGCCGCGTGTCGTGGCGCTGGCTGCATATAAGGTCGGAGCCCGTCCACTCGCTGTAGCCGTCTGTCCCTGCTAGCCTTCCTAACCATGCCCAAGGTCCCGTCTTCCCGTCGTGTTCGTCCAGAGAACTCAACCTAGCAGCGTCAGTCTCGTGCTGACCGTATTCGCCAACAGGGGAACGAAATGACCTTTCGTTGTAAGCGTTGTGAGGAGAAGAACCTTCGTTGTTTCGTGGACACTGCAACTAGCTGTTGCGCTAGTTGTATTGCTGTGAAAGCGGAGTGCAGTCTTTTCGTGACTAAGGAAGAGTGGGAAAAGGTTAAAGCTAACAAGCGTTCTAAACGCTTAGCCCTTCTTTAAGCTAAAGCTAAAGTTGCGCGGCTTCGTCTAGAAGTCGCGGAGACTAAGGCCTTAGAGCGGTCCTACGCTGACCGCGATCACGCCATTCTGAGTCTCCAGGATCGCGCGAAAGAGCAGGCTAAAGGGGATTCTGCCCCTGGTACGAGCCTTCCTGCTGTCGAACCATCGCTACCCGGACCGTCGGCTGATCTGGGCGGGTTACAGGCTGATTACTCTTTCGATCCTTTTTCCCTTGATTACTTCCTTTCCCTCGAGGAACTGGTCCTCGCTTCTTCGGATGCTTTCGATGGTACTCACGTACCAGTGACTCGCTGTTCGTTAGGTTTCCTTCAGGTTCCTAAGTGTTGTGGCTTTCTGGCCATCCCTTCCACTTGACCAAGTACTTCCACTAACCTCTGAGCTTATGCAGGTCTTTGATTTCTTCGACTTCGTACTCATCGTCCTCAAGCTCTATATCCGTTGCTAGCTCGGCATCTAGAGGTGCTGGTTCCAGGAGTTTCTTGTGAAAGACGGGGTGGATTCGCATGCCTTGTAGGAGTTTTAGCTTGTAATTTATTTTCCTAACTTCCTCTAGGATTTCAAATGGTCCTACTCGGAGGTTGTCCAATTTTCTGCATAGTCGTTTAGTTTTCAGGTTTTGTCTTAACAAGAAAACTTTGTCCCCCTTCTTAAAGGTTAGTCCCTTAATCCTTTGCTTATTTGCAGCCTTGGATGTCGTGAGGTTCTGTTAAGCTATGTTTTTGCTTAATTCTTCGTGCAGTTCTTGCATAAGACGTGCCTTATCTTCTGCCCCTACCGCGATACTTTCAATGTCCTTCGGGTCCCGATGAGCAACCAGCTCATACCCATAGTTCGCGTAGTGTGGTGACTTCTTTGTCGTAGTTGACTTTGAGCTGTTGTAGGCCAATTGTGCTATTAGCAGAAGTTTAACCTAGTTGTCCTGCAGCTTATTGGCGTACATTCGTAAGTACTGCTCTAAAGTCTAGTTCGTTCGTTCTGTCTAGCCATCTGTTTCTAGGTGGAAGCTCGTCGATAGCTTCTTCTTAATTCCTAATTTTGCTAGAAATGTGTCCTAATATTTAGACGTAAACAGCTTATCTCTGTCTGTTATAAATTCTTCAGGCATTCCATGCTCCAATATTAGTGCCTTAGTGACTTCATACGCGCATTCTTGTGCCGTAATCGTTTCTTCTATTGGCACGAACTTCGCTGCCTTGGTTAATCGATCTACGATTATCAATATTGTGTCGCATAGTCTTGCGGATCCAGGTTCTCTCGATACCAGGAGCTTCACTATGAAGTCCATCGTAACGCTAGTCTATGGTCGTGTTAGTGGCTGTAAAGGCTGCAACAGGCCATAGGGCTTATATCTCTTGGGCTTGTTCTAGTGACATGCCAAACAGTTGCCTAGGACATCCTGCACCATCGCTCGCAAGCGTGGTATGGCAAATACCTTAGCCAGTCTTCTAACCATTTCTTCTATTCCTGCATGTCCGTATTCTGGGGACTCGTGCAGTTCCTAGATGAGACTCAATCTCATGTGAGGGGGTACGTACGTTCGGTCCTTCGAAATCATATCTCGGTACTCCCGTTCGTCCTGTAACAATTCATCAGAGCCTTCGGCGTCGGGCTCGAATTGCCAGTTTGCGGCTTTCTCTTGCCACTGTTGTTGAAGCGTCATGACCTGGTGAGCTATAACCTTTACTCGTACCAAGTCCGGCTGATTGTACCTCAGGGTGCCGTCGGGCATCATCTTGAGTACTGCTTCGTGTGGTTCCTGGTGACCTTCTTCGCGTAGGTCGGACCTCCGGCTCAGGGCATCTGCTGCTCTATTGAGCGATCCAGCTCGGTGGATTATCCTAAAGTCAAACTAAGCTAGCATCTTAGCCTATCAAACTTGTCGTCGGTTGAGTTTCTTAGTTATTATGAAACTCGTTAAGTTCTAGTAATCGGAAAACACTTTGATCGTGTGGGGCAAGCCTAACAAATACACTTCCCATTGTTTAAAGGCATCGACTACTCCTAGTAGTTCCTTATCGTGAACATCGTAATTTAGTTCTGCTCCTAAGAACTTTCGTAAATAGTAGAACACCAGTCTCTATTTCTTATCTAGGCACTGCTGTAATAGTACAGCTCCAAGTGCATAATCTGATGCGTCGGTCTCGACTCGCGTCTCTCATTATAGGTCGTACATCTCTAGTACGGGTGCCTCTAAGAATGCCTGCTTGAGCGTCTCGAACGCCTCCTAGCAGTCTTAAGTCCATTTAAACCTAACTTCTTTCTTTGTAATCTCCATAAGAGGGGTCGCAATCTAGGAGTAGTTCCTAATAAACTTTTAGTAAAAGTTCGCAAATCCTAGAAAGGATTGCACATCCTTAACTATTTTAGGGGTTGGCTATTCCTGTATAGTCTAGATTTTCTTTAGATTCATCTTAACACCCTCTGTCAAGATAATAAAGCCTAGGTACTTGGTTTCCTTCGTATAGAATTCGCACTTGCTAGCCTGCAAGTACAACTTGTACTCCTTAAGCTTCTGTAGTACCTTTTTAACATGTCTGACATGTTCTTCTAGCGTACTGTTAGTGTATACTAATACATCGTCTAGGTAGGCCGTAACGAAGATTCTTAAGTATTCGTGGAGCGCCTTATTAATCACTAACTAAAACGTCGCTGGCGCATTCGTTAATCCAAATAGCATGACTGTGTACTCGTATAGTCCATACTTTGTTTTGAAGGCCGTCTTCCACTCGTGTCCTTCTTTGATTCTAATTTAGTAGAATCCTTCGCGGACGTCGAACTTCGTAAACCACTTAGCTTCTTAGAGTCAATCCATGAGCTCTCCTATAAGTGGTAAGAGATATTAGTTCTTTACCGTGACCGCGTTCAACCGTCAGTAGTCGACACACAGTCGCCACTTCCCGTTAGGTTTCTTTACGAACAAAATTGGAGATGCTATTAGGCCATGTCCTAGTCTAATAAATCCCTTTTTTAAGTTCTTTTGGAGGTAATCCCACAGCTTAGCATCGTGCTCAGGCGATATTGGGTACATTCCTCCTAGGCTCAACTTAGCTCCATCTTTAAGGACGATCTCATGATCCTAGTCCTGATGTTCTGCTAGGTCTGTTGCTTCGTTTTCCTCGAACAATTCTCTAAATTTATTCGTCTGGTATTCTGTTAGTATCGCCAACTGTGGTGCTAGTCTGTCTTCCTTAGTCGCGACCCGCCGCATCTATATAACTCCTACTTTCCAAGGGTCCTTCACATAGATTCTCGCGATCTTATGTGGTGAGATCGTACCTATCCTCCCGTCCTTAGGTGAGCTCTAGATAACCAGGTTCGTCTCTTTTCGTACTCCAGCAACCTTGTGCACAGGTTCTCAGCTAAGTATTGTTTTCTTTTGCCAATCGATGGCCGGGTTGTGTTCTAACAACCAGTTGTAACCTATGAGGATATCTTCCTCTCTGAGGTCTATTATGTTGATCTTTACGCGGCTCTTCCTGCCTGCCAATTCCATTGACACCGGCTTAGTTTCTAGCCTGATCATGCCGTTCCCGTATGCCATGGGATTATCGTCGGCTAATACCACTCGCATCGGCACCTTCTTGGTCTGATGGGGTATGTCATACTTCTCTACCACTCGGGGTGAGATCATCGTTCGTGCAGCACCACTGTCTATGGTTGCTGTCATCCTGTGTCCGTTCACTAGGACATCCGCTCGAAGTCTAAGATCCTGCGTGCCTACGCTCTTGACTTCCTTGAGGGTCATTGTAGGACTGCCTTCACCAGTGTGACCCTGTCCCTGGTGGCATCCTAGTTTTTTGGCTTGGAGAGTCGTCCCTTTTATGACCCTTTCCTTTTCTAGGGAAAATACCCTGCGCCCACTTTGGCGTGGTAGTGGTCTGGACACTGATCTTCGTAGCAGAAGCTCCAATGCATGAACGCGTGGGGAACCGGTCCCGATGTCGCTGCTGCTACTGCTTGCATCCGCATGGTTGCTTCCCGCGGTGCTTCTCGTCGGTGCATACGACATTTTCTTTCTGTGCATTCTTGCGCTAATAAGGTGCTATAGTAGAAGTCGTCTACCTTCCAAGCATTCCTTCTTTGTTCCTTATAGTAGTCGCAGTTGTCCTTGCACTAGAACTAGCATAGTTCCCAATGTGCTTGCTGCTTTTCTCGTTGGTGTATGTGGCATCCATCCACTCGACACTCATTGTACCACAGGTGTGTGTGGCAGCAATTGTCCTCATTATCCCTGGTTTCTTCTCGTTTTCTCAGGTGATAGTCGCACTGTGTCTGACAGTCGACCCAATGTAGGCGCTCGTGTTGCTCCATTCGTGCCTTGTACGTGCGAGGTTTCGATTCCTCGACTTCAACTTTAGGGTCTCTAAAGCTAGGTTGTTCGTGAATCGCTTAATACCCAATCTCCTTAGAGTTCAGTCTCGTGATGATGATTCGTTCTTCGAGAGCGCAATCATCGGCCTAGTGTGTAGCATCTCCGCACATCTAGCATAGTTAGTTTCTTAGGCGGCGCTGTACTTCGGCCCCTTCAACCCTATAGTCCGTTAGTAGTGGGTCGTCCCACTTAAAGTCTTTTAGTCCTATAGCTTCTTGTACCATCTTAAAGGCTTCATCTAACTCCTGTCGTGCCTCCTTATACAAGTCTAGGTCGCTAAGTGTGTCGTCAGGTTCTATGTCCCTTAGGTAAGGTGTCCCGCACCTAATCATTCCAATCTTGACTTGACCTTGCCTGACTTCGTTCTTCAGGCAGTCTCTGCGGAAGTGTCCTACTTCACCGCATCGGAGACATGCTTTGTTCTTATAACGCTTCTGTCGTTCTTCCTTGGAGAGGCCGTCTTGGCCCTTCCCTTTGGGTTTCCGGTTCTTGTTCTCTTATACCTTGCCTGTCATGATGGTGTCGCCATCCCTGTCTTTGCTGTGACGTTGCTTCCTTGTATTGGCCGGGGTAGGCTGGAATAAACGTTTCTTTTGTTCATATCGTTCCCATAGCCTATGGTCAATTCGCGTGGCCAGCTCTATTAGAGCATGAAGCGTCTCTGGCTTTTTGTGGTGTACAAGACCGTCTTTGACATTTTCCTTCAGACCTGCTTTAAACACGGTTCACAGCGCAGCATTATCCTAATTAATCCTTGCCTGTAGCTGTTTAAATTCTGCCGTGTATGCCGAGACTGACTTGGTCTGCTTTAGGCGAGTGATCGCTTTCTCCGCCTGGTTCTTTTCATCTATTTCCCCAAAAATTCGTCCTATCTCCTTCTTGAAGTTGTCCTAGTTTCTAAATATTCCTTAGGTCTCGCTCTTAGTTCCTAGATTGTCTGCGTCCTTTAGGAAGTCCTTGACGTAGGGTTCTATCCACTTGGCTGCCCTGCCCTTCATATAGGTGCTTGTCACAAGGATCTTATCCTAGTCTGTTGGTACTCCGTTGTACTCGCAGTACAGGTCAATGTTAGTAAGGAACGTCCATAGTTTAGTGTGGGTTCCGTCAAACTTCTTAGGTGCCGCTATCTTGGGCTTTATAATGGACTTCTTCTCGTTCGGAGTGGCCATTAGCTAACTTGAGAGCTAATTGATCATATCCTGCATGCTAGCCATCTGCTGCTGCGTGATCGTGGCCTGTCGCCTAAGATTTCGCAACTCTCGTAAGTTCCGTGCGTCCTCGTCATCATCTTCCTCCTCACTCAGGGCCAGCATTTCGTCGTCGATGGCTGGTTGTGGCACGGGTCCGGGGCCCTGTACTGGTCCGCCGGCACTGGCCTGAGATTGCGAGTGATTATGAGACATCTTGAATCTTAATCGGGCGTACTATAGGTTAATCCTTCCACAAAGGCCAAAGGTGGTCAAAGTGTTACACGGGGTTGGGCAATACTTCTCTGATCTCGATCCAGGTTAGGGCGAGTAGACTTAAGCGGTAAGCCGTGTGATTGTTATATGGCGCTTTGGTGGAAAAGAGTTATAGGATTTAACTAAAAGGTAAACAATTAATTCTATACTAAGATAGAATAACAAGTATCAATCTGTGTAAGAGATGAACTATTCTAAGTTAACCACAACGAGTGTAATAATGAAATCCAACACATTCTTATACCCATTGCTTCAGGTCCTGTCCTCCTGTGCCTCCCGCCAAGATGGGAGGTTAAGGAGGACCATGGCCTCCCGATCTGCGCTGGCCTCCCGGAGGCCACGCCTTGGCGGGATGCCAAGTCACGTGATCCGCGCGCCCCGCGCTGATCATTACCCGGGCGTCCTTTGACGCCTTTGTTTCCCTTAGGTTGTCTCCGCAACCTTTCCTGGAAATCTGTTGAGAGGAATCCTTCCTGTTTGTTCGTAACAAGTGCCTTTAATTAGAGGAAGATAGAGCGTCTGCTACGTAAGGTAGTCGCTAATTAGGGTAATAGATAGGTTAAAAGGCTTAGTTAGATCTTTTACTTGAGTTCTATTTAAAATAGTCTCCTTAAAGAGGAGATAAAGAAACGAAAGGAGGCTCTAGTTAATAAGAGGACGCGCAGGAAACGGGGTAAGCCTCTACCTCTAACTAGCCCCACCACAAAGTGCGCGCGACCACAAAGTGCGCGCGCGCCTTACAACCACCTCAACCTCAACGCGTCGTATCCCCACCACCATGGCTAATATTAAGGCTGCGCTTGCAGCTATTAATGCCCTAGGACCTAATGAGCCTTTTTCGTATACAGATATTGCAAAAAAATATGGTATTGTTCGATCTACGCTTACCCGAAGACACCAAGGCCTACACGCCTCACGCGCGATAGGTGGCCAAAAACGGCAGCTCCTCCACCCACAGCAGGAGCAGGCCCTAATCGCCTATATCAATTGACTAACAGATAGAGGCTTACCACCTACTCAGCCAATGATACGCAATTTTGCCTCACAGATCGCCAAGACTGAGGTTGGAGTACACTGGGCTAGTCGCTTCGTCTAGCGCTATCCTAATCAACTTACCTCAAGGTGGGCAAAAGGCCTTGATAACTGTCGCCACAAAGCAGATTCAAGAAGCAAATACAACCTCTACTTTAGCCTCCTACGCGATAAAATTAATCAATATCACGTCGAGGCGCGTCATATCTACAATATGGATGAGAAGGGCTTCATGCTTGGTATCGTAAGTCGTTCAAGGAGGATCTTTAGTAAGGCCTCGTACGAGGGTCATAAGGAGGAGGACTACGG
>NW_007359937.1:622375-625397 GCF_000359705.1 Exserohilum turcica Et28A | reverse complement strand
ATAGCTGTATATATATATTAAAGCCTATTGATCTCACCACCAAAATATATCGTGATAATATCTATTTGGTGTGGCTCTATAGCCTCGTTTTTAAGGTAGTTTTGGTGAGGCCGCGCGCGCACTTTGTGGTCGCGCGCACTTTGTGGTGGGGCTAGTTATAGGAAGCCAAGGACTATTATAGTAGAGCTGTATTTTAGTCTCTAAGGAAGGTGAAGGAGGCGCGCAATCGCCTGCGACTTTAGAAGGAGGAGTAGGAGCAGCAGCAGCTCTAAAAAGCTAATACGATAAGGCAACGCGAGGAGACAAAGCAGGCGAGGGCAAGGGAGAAGGAGCAGAGGCGTTAGGATAGACTTATAGTGAGGATAGCGAGGTAGAAGGAGAGAGAAGAGAAAGCTACTAAAAAGGCCTTAAGGATCGCAGCCCGCAAGGCTACAAAACGACTTTAAAAAGCTATTAAAACTACTTAAAGGAGTAAGAGGAGCAGCCTTAAGGCTCCTACAAAGGCTACTTGAAAAAAGAGGCCTATCGCGAGGCCTCACGGTAGTAAGAAGCCTAAGGGAGGCGCAGGAGGATCACCACCTCCAACCTCGCGTCGCGGCCGCGCGATTAGAACTCTAACTTGATTTCTATAGCTATATATATATATTAAGGCCTAACAACCTTACCTCTAAAATATTCTGCAATAGTAACCTTTTAGTGTAGCTCTATAGCCTCGTTTTTAAGATAGTTTTAGTAAGGCCGCGCGCGCACTTTGTAGTCGCGCGCACTTTATAGTAGGGCTACAGTAGCGGGTCAGCTAACGCCCCAGGTCAGCTAACGCCCCGCCCCAACACCATAACAACAAAACTTTAACGCGTCACAACTCCACTAATATAGATCCAATTCAAGAAGCGATTAAATATATTAAATCGCACGAGCTAGGAGATAATTTCTTGTACATAAAAGTTGCTGCCTAGTTTAGTGTTAAGCGCAGTACGCTTGCTTAAAGGCACTAGAGTGTGCACAACTAGCGCGGAGTCTCCTAACAATCCCTACACCTAGAACGCGAAGCCGAGCTTGTACAATATATTAAAACGCTTACCAAACGACGTTTGCCGCCTACAAAAGTAATAGTATAGTAGTTTGCTAGCTAGTTGGCTAGCAAACCAGTCTCTAAAACCTGGGTTAAGCGGTTTCTCCGCCGTCATCCCAACCATCTCATCTCTCGATCGGGCAAAGCTATGGCCAAGGAGCGGACTAGAGCTAATTTAGGACCCAAGTACAGCTTATACTTCAAGCTATTACATGAAAAAATAGAGGAGTACAACGTCTAACTGATACATATATTTAATATAGACAAAAAGGGGTTTTAACTTAGCTAGGTTAGCAGAACAAATTGTGTATTTAATAAGAAGCTGTACAAGTTAAAAGGGGTAAGGCAACCTCTTAAAGATGGCTCTAGCGAGTGGATAATGGTTGTGGCTTGTATTTGTTTAGATGGGAGCGCTTTGAGTCCAACTCTCATCTTCTAGGGAGCCAACGGAGCTGTTTAATTAAGCTAGGTTGAAGCTATACAAGCCGGAGAACACTTAGTATTTACTACGTCATCACCCTCTAGCTAGACTAACAACAATATTGGGTTATCGTAGCTCAAACAGGTGTTTGAAAGAGAAACTAGACGGCATGCTTTAACTAGGTATCGATTACTACTCCTTAACGGCCATAGATCCCACGTAACCATGGATTTTATTGAGTATTGTAACGACAACAAGATCCTCTTGTTTGTATTACCCCCTCACGCTACTTATACGCTTCAACCCCTCGACGTTTATATGTTCAAACCCCTCTTAAACGCTTACTTAACTTAGTTAATGGGATACCTCTAGGACAGCTAGGGGTTACTTAATTTAACTAAAGGAGACTTCTTCCCGCTCTTCTAGAGGGCTTGGGGTAACGTATTTAAACCTCCACTTATTAAGAAGTCGTTTGAAGCCACTGGTATATACCTAGCCAACCCAGACGTTGTACTTGAGAAGTTTGCCAAGCAAGCTTTAGACTCTGACAGCAGCAACTTAGTACTATTGGGGGGCGATTGGCTCAAGCTCAAATTAATCGTACGCCGTAAGGTGAAGGATTAGAGTAGTAAGGACGTTAAGAAGCTTCAACGAAGCTTGTGCCACATCTCAGCTCAAAACAGTATACTCCAAGAGGAGGTCAGGGGCCTTAGGCAGTCCTTATCCATCAAGGAGAGGCGACCAAAGCATTCATTCACCCTCTAGCTTAATAAGGACGAGGTTTACTATAGGGGAGCCAAAATATGGTCGCCTAGGAGTGTACAACGAGCTCGCAATCGTTAGGCATTACAACAATAATAAGCTAAGCTTTAAAAGCTTTAAAAAGCTAAGCAAGCTAAGGCAAGTAAAGTAGCTTGTAAGTGTAAGCTTCAACTTAAAGCTGCAAGGCGTGTTAAGCGGGAGAAGGGTTGGGAGGAGACTAGAAAGCGGAAGGCTAAAGAGAAAGCCAAAAGAGAGCATCGTAGAAGCCTCCGCGACGCTGCCAAAGCTATACAATTGCCCTAATTAGGTAAGCGCAAAGCTTCAAAACCTCATAAGCCAGCTACAAAGCGTCAGAAAGGTGTTGTGGGTGGTACAGCTTCTATGGGTGCCCAGGTGGCTGCACAACTAGTTCCACCCAAAACCACCAAATCGCGGGTAATCCGCCGCCCAAAAAAAGATTTAGACTAGCGCAAAGTCTTCATAAGCTATTATATAGTATAAATCTACTTTTACGCAATTTTATCACGTTTAGTTAAGGCGTTACAGCTGCAATACTCATGAAGCTGTTGTGTTGTTGCCCGGGCGTTGAGTGACCTAGGGCGTTAGCTGACCCGCTACTGTATTATTATTATTATTATTATTATTATTATTATTATTATTATTATTATTATTATTATTATTATTATTATTATTATTATTATTATTATTATTCTAGTTTAACGTCCTTTTTCAGCCCGAAGGGCTATATAAGACGTGTAGGGTTTTAG
>NW_007359937.1:561110-610864 GCF_000359705.1 Exserohilum turcica Et28A | reverse complement strand
GACTAGGATAGGTATATATTGAGACACTCCCTGTAGCTAGCTCTGTAGACTTTTGATATCCTTTCGTACAAGGCCTATAGGTGGCTTGTTGAATCTAGGCTCTTTGTGATCCCACGCACTCCCATATGCCTCTGAGTGATCCTACGACCGAAACAGATCCGACCTGCCTTACCTGCGCCGTTACAGTAGACGAGTATGGGAGGCGAAGGGCGTTTAGCCCGTTACAGAAACAACCTACTTAGATACTTGTAGGCCTAAAAACCCTACACGTCTTATATAGCCCTTTGGGCTAAAAAAGGACGTTAAACTAGAATAATATTAATAATAATAATAGAGGGCCTCTCTTAACCTATATATCTCTATATTTGTCAAAACTGTTACGGCTATCCAATCCTTGTTGTATATATAATAGAGACCTTAAGAAGTCTATGCTTAATTAACTTCCGAGTATAGCCACTACGCGCTTAAGCGGTGGCTAGACAATGCCTCTTAAGCCTTGCGCCACAGCTTGAGCAGGTGTATATTACAGGACGCTAATTGTTCGAAACCTGCTATGTCAGCACGTGAAGTTATCTCGCTAAACGCGAAGAACTAGCACACCGAGCCAGAAAAACTCGGAGCGCACCTAATTAGAGGCTGCACATCTTTATTAAATAGCTATTAGTTCTTTATCTTATAAAAAACTGTATAGAGCATCCGAATAAGCGAGCAGCGCTTCTATGAATAACAGAACAGGGGCGTGCTATTGTTGCAGCTTCAACGCTCAACACGAAAGATTCATGCACGCCCCTTAGATTGCTATAATTTTGCTGTTTAAGGCCTGCAATAGATACAGGCAGATCTCAAGATTATGTAAATGCATACTTAAATATAAGAGCCTCTGCAGCTCAGGCGTAAGGTGCTTGAACAGTTATGGTGGTTCGTTGCGGAGGGATATTCGACCCACAGGGATGGACATTAGTGAAAATAGATAGCGAATCGGCTGCTGCTGACCGTAAATGGGATAATTGCATCGACAACGGCCTAATTCAAACACGCCACAATGGCAACCAGCGCTAGCTTTAAGCATAACTTGCACCAAATTTATGAGGGTTCTTTTTGACTTTAGCTGACAGAGATTTTCGTTAATGATGTAAAGATAGTAAAACACAAGTATTTAATTGGAGGCTAAGTACAGGAAAACTACAATCGCGCCACATCAGACTATGTCCTAATTAGACAGTCACACCACCGCTGCTGCTCGCGACTGCCACGGTAACGATCTGTTCGTGTGCCTGCGATGTGTGAGCTTTGCTCATGTTATGTTCGTTCTACGTACCTCGGGTTCTGGGGCTTGATGCGAAGCTGTATTGACAGAGTTGTATATGTAGAAGCTACCATTATGCCGCACAGCCAAGTAAACTTCAGAATTTGACATCGCGCAAAGCTGGCTTGCTTTTCTGACTAGTGTATTAAACCGGGCTTGAAGGATTGGTGATCCTGCATAGGCCCGTGACTGGACGGAAGGCGCTATTCCAATGTAATGCATCGTCGCGTTGTTGAGCTAGAACTTTTAAAAGAGCCTGATTCATGATGAATATGCTTACAGAATCCTGCTTCGTGGTAGGTGGGGATACCGCCATTTCTGAATTTGAGCTGGACTCATCATATGCGTGTTCCGTGGGGAGCTCCGCGAGGCTAGATTCCAACGCGGGTTGCGAATGAGTTTCAGAGGGTTCTTCATCGATGATACTGACGAGGGAATGATGGCACTCCCTAACGGCTTGTTTCCCTTGACGTACAAAAGGCTTTGGTTCGAATGGGAATGGAGTGAGAGGGTGATGCTGGCGGGACGCAGTAGCGGGGATGCTCAGCTGTAGTGGGGAATCAAGCATGCTCTCACTCCGCCTTCTAGCGAGCTTAGTCTGTCGACGGTCCAAACGACGAGGTGGTGGCATCATTGTGCACAGCGTAACGCGATATGAGCAGAATTCATAATGGAAAATGCGTAGCGTGAACTCTTGATATAATACTGCGACATGCACTGGCTGCTTTCCTTAAAACAGGAACTCGTTCCCTAAAACCGATATCTGGTTTGCGTCTCCAAATCCCGAATCCCGATTTGCGTCTTACGTTTGCCTTACCGGATACAGGCATGTGACCAAATTGGATCCATAGCCGCGCGCTACCCTGGCTGTGGGTCGTCTTCGCATGGCGATTTGCGCTTACCGGTTATTTGGGCTGCGTGCAAAGGCGGTATCCCATGAACAGACACTGCGTGTTCCCAGAAAAGGTTTTCGGTGTGTAGGCTGGTTGAACACGAAGTATGAGGACATTCGAGTGGATAGACAGCGTCCACTAAATGAGCCTTCATGTGTCTGTGTAGCACACACACGTCGGAAAATTGCAAAAACCGATCTAAGAGGCTTGCCGTAGTGTTGCCGATGCAGAATAAGCAATGTGCTGCAACTAGGATAGCCCCACCTTGACGAATTAAGCCACAGAAGTCGTTCAACTCGGGAAGATGCGTCTTCCTGAGGTGTACATCCCACACATGGTTTCCGCGATACCACCTATTGTGCTCGAAGCAGTATCGTACATTCGTGAGTGTTGTCCATTCAGTTGGCACGCTGTGCTTCTTGGAAAGATGGTATGCCAATGCCTCATGGCTGTCGAAGGACTCATGACATCGGCCCCACATACATTGATGCGATTTGTTCTCCGCGATGTGGCGGGTCACATGGCGTAAACATGTCTCATGTTTTTTATTCTTAAAAGCGAAAAGGCAATCATTCCAATGACACCAATGGACGTATGCGAATCGGCTACTCATGAAATCGTTCGCCTCTCTGCGTCGTCTTTGGTCTGCGCAACGTAGTAGATGTAGGTTCACCCGGTCAAGACGTTCCCTAAAAATCAATTAGCATATCTGCAGTAGAATAGAATTGATGCGCATACCCGTCAAGGTTCTTCTCACAAAAACTGCAACAGCCGCTCACAATAGTTTCCGCACCACCGTATGCGAAACGCAGTCTACTTCCGTTGGCAATATTTTGAAGTGGATGAACTATTTGCTCGAGTGAAACGCAATCATCACTCTGAGAGTGTTGAGTCATCTCAATTGCCTCACAGCTGCCATAATCATGGCCCTCACTGCCCTGGTCTTCCTCATTGTCATCCAGCCTAATATCTGGGTACATGAGCATTACAGCTCTACGACGGTCTACCTCGAATTTGAATAATGCTCTGAGATATCGGGAGGGTGTTCGGATACCGTTGGTTGATATCGATCTCGTCGTAGTAGACTCGCCTTGAAAAAATTGCCGTCGCTCTTCTTGGAAGGCTTTCCTCTTCAGATACTTCCGCCTGTCGTATGGGAGGTCGGTATCGTCGTTTTGGCTCGTATCTGGTGGATTTGTTTCTGCTAGTTGTGATCCAGGAGGCATGGGGGCTAGTAGGTTGCGGTGGAGCATCATCGAACTGTGGTTACCAATAAGCCCAAGGCGTTGATCTCTCCCGAAAACGACACTTTGCGAATCGATCCCAATCATCGAAGATATGTAGTTTTGAAAGACGTTATCATTAGCATGCCCCATCAACTGCCGTCTCTGTGTAGCTGTGACGGTTTCTGTAACTATTAGTGTGCGACTAGAGGTTAAGGTATTAACAAAAGACATACTATCAATCGCATTTCCATACCCACGGCGAAAGCAGTAGGAAGTCAGTTTATCCTTGTAGCCTGCCCTTTGCCCAAGGTTTCGGATCATTACATGGAAACCGTCATAAGTAAGTATTCTTGTCGGAGAAATCGATCCGTCGGGTCGGCAACTCCGTAGGATTGGTGTTGATCCAACGTCAGCATGGTAAGGAAATTCACAGTAAGAGCTACCAAGTGGCGGTTTCTTAGACCGAAGGTCGGAAAGTGTTTTGCATCCCTCGAATACCCCATCTGCAAGTGCAAGCGCTAGGAAGTAAGTCACCGGACAAAGCGCCCGATCTCCTGGCTCCTCAGTGAGAAGCATCAGTGCGCTAAGCTCTAGTCAGCATTGACAATTCGCTATGTTAAGGAAAGTAGTAAACATACCCTTGCTTTTGATTATGCCTGTGGCCCTTACGGTTCCGCAATTGTACGTGTAGTACAAACTGTCCGTTATCTTCCGAAGACCTAAGCAACTTCACATCACGATAGAGTAGTCCTTCATTCGTGTCCTTCCAATTTGACGATTCAATAAACTCTCCTGGGCGCGTTCCCATCAGAGTCAATATGACCATAGAAAATGCAAGCTGGAGACGTGCGCGAGGGTGTTGGAATCGATATTCATCACATGCCCATAGAAAGCGAACGATGTCCTTGCTCACATGTAGTGGTGCTAGAGGCTTATCGTACGCCTTTGTTGATAGGCCTTCAGATTGAGGAAGTTGTTTCTCGATCAGTTGAGCAAATTTGCTGTTGTCGGCTTTGCTGTAAACGTAGTTGGTGAACAATCTTATCGCTCGCTTGAGGCATCGAAGACGGTTTGCGATCGTAGTGTCGTTAATTTTCTCGTCAATTAGCCCATTGCTAGTCCGAGTAAACCAGGTAAGAAAAAGCACGATCTGTTGTGCAGATGGAGGTTGGGGGAAGGGTTTTTCTTCAAGTAGACGGGTACCTAGGACCTGGTTCGAGAACCTATTTTGTTAGCTGAAATTTCGAACCTAAGCGGTCACTTACTCAATCCAGAGTTTAATCGTGTACTTGTGTTGCTCCAAACTCTCGGGGATAAGCATTTGCTCTATCTCTTCTGCAGTGATTTCATGGGCATCCTGTTGCTGGGCGAGTGCTTGCAGATCTGCTACATTAGTAGATCTGCTCTTCCCACGAACCATTTCGCAGACGTAAGCAAGCGAACAGTATCTAGTAAGAAGGCGGTTTTATAGCTTAGTATAGATATATGGTAAGTTGTTATGCAACGGACGCGGAAGGAAAACCAGGAGGGAAAGAAAAGGAAGAAAAGAAACGAGAGAAAGAGAACAAGAAGACCAAATGAAAAGGTCTTCATTATGCGGCCCTAGTATCATAAGACTTCTAAAACAGCGTTGTCTTTTGCGTATAGCATCTCGTTTAGCGCTTCTCTGTCCAAAACCAGTCTCCCGAAACTGGTCACCGAGATAGGGAATTTAGTGTGGCTTGGCGGGCTGTTCCCAAAACGGGTTCACGAAAACTTGACAACCATCTCAGTAGTCACTATACTACTGAAGACTTGAAGATTAGGAATTGCAAAAACTATATCAGCAGTGTGGTAAGAGCGACCGTGGGTTGTTTCCATGCCCCTCCGCGGAAAAGTGGGGTATGTAGTGAACCTGACTTGGTCACTCACAAGATAGCGCAGCCCACTCAGACCTGCGCAAAACTTGATCCCAGGCCAGAATTGTGAGTAATCCAGACAATGCATATTCTAGTCTGCGGGAAACATCTCTCTATTGCTACGTTTTATCACAACCCAGGAAGACGCTTGGCGAACCTATCAACCCAGAACCTATAAACGCATTTAGTGCAGTTTTCCAAGTATATCTTGCATGAATGCACCCACGAGCAGTACAATTTGTCGGCTTTTCATGTGCACTCATTCATCTTCAAGTCCCTACCGTTTTTTTTAGACAACATATAGCTATACATTCCCAGAAAGGCGCAAAAACTTACAAAGTATGCCGTAGCCTTCGTCTCTGCTGGAGTTTTTTTTTAAAAAGCGTTGTTGAATGCTATGCTGTTTGTACAAAGTCCGTCATGGTATATATGCCCCCTGCATACAGTGGTCATCAGTGCAAACCTACCTTTTTGAACAAGTTCCTGTAGTCGCTATAACCTAGCAATACCTATGAACGTGTTACCACCATCCAGAGGTACGGCAAAGACTGTTGTCTTATCGCCAAGACGAGCCTAATACCTTCTCGTACTCGCGGAGCATCCACAATGTGTGGCCGCGGTGGAATGCATTAATGGGACGTTGCGGCGCAGAGCCTCGTTGTGGGAGTTAAAACGAGTGAGCCATACCCCTATTGGTGTTAGACAACTGAATAACTGGCTTCCTTACTTTGGTTACAATCTGAATGGCGTGTATGTTTGCGCTTACGAAAACTCCGGCACGAACGACAGTCACTTCTATTTCGATCGTGAGCACCTGGGACATATGTCATATTTCGTAGATCAGCTGTGTGCGGAGTGTGCTCTAGGATATATTATGGACTGGTGGTGGTGGCTTTCTACCGTTGGTAAACTGTTTGGAAAGGCGAGAAGTGGCCTTGCAGTATGCCGAGGGAACCCAAGATCCTCTCATTAGGGTACAGAGTGTCCTGTTGCCTTATTTGTAGCACTGGTAATGGAGCTACGTTTAGTGGTAGTAGTAGTTATGCTGCATCTAGTTAGCGTAGTGGTGCTACAGCGTAGTAGCGTTTCAGCCTGGTGCATGAATGGTTATCGGAATAGCTGCTTGCGGATTTGAAACAAGGGTTAAGTAGGAGTTTGGTTGTTGGAGAACTGTTATGTAGATGCACACGGAACCTCTATTTGTCATTGGAAATAGTATGTACAATACAGTATTCTACAAGCTCCTCTTTTCAAACTTTTCCTCATAACACTGAATCTTGTCACCGACTCTAAAGTCTTCCCAATTATCAAAGGAAATGCCGCACTCGGTGTCTTTACGCATCTGCTCGACATCCTTCTTTTGGTTTTTGATTGAGCTGATCACACCTATTAATGAGTGTTAGCATAGGTTTTCTCTTGTGCTGACAGTGTTAATGCCTACCTTCATGAACAAGCGTATCGCCACGGAGCACCTTTGCCTTGGTGCCCCTATCCACGATACCGTTGCGCACCTTGGAGCCCGCAACCTTCATCTTTTTCCTACCACCTAGTCCGATTTCAAATACGGCTGCAATGTCCGCCTCGCCAGTAACTTTATGAATGACCTTTGGTGCGAGCTTCTCTGACAAGAGCTCTTTGACGTTTTCGACGACACGGTAGATAATGTTGCTGTCCAGGATCCTGACGCCCTTTTCCTCCGCGAGCTTGGCCACATTTCCTGGAATTGTGGTGTTGAAATTTACGATATGACCCTGGGCATCGGCCGCGTGCGATACATCGAATTCAGAGGGCGCACCGACTCCGTGGCGGAGGATGCGTGTAGAAACTTCCGCGTTACCGAGACCGGCGACCGAGTCTATGACAGCTTCTACGGAGCCTGAGACGTCGCCTTTGACGATGAAACTCACAACCTCTGGACCAGCCTCCTTCTTCTCAGGCGCGGCAGCCTCTTCGCCGTTTTCAGTAGCCTTGGCGGCGGCTTCCTCAGCCTCACGACGCTCAGCCTCTAGACGGCGAGATTCGTTAATAGCTTCCATGTCGCGCGCCATCTGTTCTCTCTCGACTTTCTTAATGCGCAACTCGGTAACCGAAGTTGCGTGCTGTTCGTCTTCGGCTTGGAGCACTTCATCACCGGCAATGGGCTGGTCGCGCCAGCCGTCGACTTCGACAGCCATTCCGGGCCCGGCCTCATTGACTGCAACGCCTGCTTCGTTGCGCAGACTGCGTACACGTGTCCAACTAGTGCCTGCAACGAGAGATGTGCCTTGACGCAGAGTACCGCTGCGGACGAGGACGGTCGCAACACGCCCAGACTTCTTGGTTGTACCCTCCAAGACCCACCCTTCAACAGCAGCTTGAGGATCAGCGCGGTGGTCCAGCATCTCAGAGAGTGTTGAGATGGCCTCCTCGAGATCGGGCATGCCTTGACCTGTCTTTCCACTCACACAGACCGCCTGGATATCACCACCAAAGTCTTCAACCTCGATGCCATGACGACCGAGATCGAGCTTAACAGTGTCCGGGTCGGCTTGTGGTATGTCAATCTTGTTGATAGCGACAATTATAGGGACCTTGGCGGCCTGTGCATGCTTGATAGCCTCGACAGTCTGTGGCATAACCGAGTCGTCAGCAGCAACTACCAAAACAACAATATCAGTGACATGAGCACCACGAGCGCGCATTGTCTCGAACGCAGAATGGCCAGGAGTGTCGAGGAAAGTAATCTTCTTCCCGTTTGCTAGCGGCACACTGAAAGCACCGATGTGCTGCGTGATGCCGCCAAACTCTGTAGCAGCAACACTAGTCGAGCGCATGTAGTCGAGAATCGTCGTCTTGCCGTGATCGACATGTCCCATGATGGTGACGACCGGCGGTCGAGCAGGCAGCTGAACATAGGCCTCGGGTTCCAAAGGTGGTGCGGGATACAGGTCGCCATCGTCTTCCTCCGACTGAAAGATTGGTTCGAAATTATACTCTTGTGCGACAAGCCCAGCATGCTCGGCGTTGAGGATATGGTCGTTCTGTACATCTTCAAAACCCAGCTCTTCTAGTTTCTGCACAAAGTCTTCCACCCGCAACTTCAAGGCCCCTGCCAGGTTGGCAACGCTAATGTACTCCGGTAAAGAGATAGGAGTGGGTTCGTTCTTTGCAGCCTGCGCCGCCTTCTTCGCTTCGGCCCGCAATCGCTTGCGCTCTGCCTTGCTTATAGATGGGCCTTCGTCATCATCTTCTTCATCGAACCGCTGCACGCGTCCTTTCCTACCCTTGTTGCCACCTTGGCGACGTGCAGGCTCTTCATAGCGATTCTTTTCCTCGGGCTCATCAAACGCAAAGCGGCTCCGTCTTCTTTCGCTCTCGATGTCATTGCGTCGCCTGGTATCTTCCTCTATCTGCGACGGGGATGGTGGTTCAATGTCCAGTATGCCCTTTGACTTCTGTGCCCAAGCCTCTGCTGCATCCGAGATTGATTCCTTGAAGCGCTGCGGCGGTCGGGAGGAAGCTGTGCCTTGCTCGGTTCGCTGTTGACGGTCCCGCAAGGCCGGCTTCATCGGACACAGGTTGCTTCCATGCTCCTTGGAGCCACAGTGCCAGCAATTTTGTTGGGCGTTTGCGTTCCTCGCAAGCGGCTGGTATGGCTTCGACGGCCGAGTGGTGGTGGATGCGTCGCCCAGCAGCTTAGAGATCTCGTCTTGATCCAGCATTTTTCTCTGTGGCAGAACCCTATGAGCGGGCTGTGCTGTTCGATTGTCTGATCCGAATGAAGCGCGTTCGTGTTGTGGCTCGTTGCGGCGTCTCAAGTGGCCAGGGCCGAATGCGGGCATATTGACTGGTGGCCTGGAGTCCATATTGACCGTGTAGCGATTCTGCTGTGGTGTTCTATAGTCGATCCGCTCATTGCCGCCTGCTCGCCGGCCAGCAGGTGCAAATCTGTCTCTGTTCTGCTGACGGCTCTGTCCGTCCGACACGCCACTTCTGTTCATTGGCCGTCGGTCGAGCGGATTCAGGCGTGTAGGCTGCGTCTGCGTCTGCTGAGGTCTCTGAGCCGCCAAAGACGCTCTCATCCTCTCGGCGGGCGACATGTATCCTCCTTGGGGCTGCGGAGGGGCGAAAGCAGCGTTGGCGGCCAAGACCTGCCGCATCCTCTCTGCCTGCGACATGGGCTTCTGGCGCTCATTTTCATCCTGGTATATAACTCCTTCCGCCGACTGCGGGGATCGACTGGAAGAGTTGAGTTCGCGGCGTTGGGTGGCATGTGATGGCGAAGGGAGTGCGCTTGAGACGGCCAGTTGACGAGTGGCGCAGAAGACGCATATATCGCGAGTGGACGAAACCTGCGAACGAGTCAATGGCAAGTCCGGCGGTGCCAAAATTCTCCTTGCTTTGCTTACCCTGAGTCCGCGCGCTCGCCGCATCGTGGGCAGTGTCGTGCAGAATGGATGGTCAAAAGTGCATTTCAAAAGTTTGGAGATTGTCCCGCCGGCAGACGGATCCTTGCCCGGGCCCGTCATCACTAACACTAATGGCGCCCCCGTGCCGACTCGGCCATTCTCCACTCGCTTTGGGCTTGGCTCCATCACGTGGCCAAAACACTCCATCATGCAAACACGGCCTGGTTCAAGCCCCAAAAATTGGAACGAAGTCATTCATAAAAAACGCTATTGATGCTAACAAAAAGGTATCTATATAGTCATCATGCTAATAATCATTCCCGGGCCTCCTTCATCCGAAGCTTGACACCACCCGCTGGGCAAGTTGTCAGGCTCAGATTGTGCTTAATGTGATCCGATCCACCCTTTGTAGATCCATCCCATAAGTTTCCAGCACTCTCGATCTTCTCAAATCTCTGTGCCAGTCTTACAACGGTATATGCGGCCTCTGTAAGAGCGAATTGCTGTCCGATACAGATTCTTGCGCCGCCGTTGAAGGGCAGATATTCCCATCCGCTCTTCCTGCCATCCCAACGGTCTGGCCGGAACTCGTCGGCATCCTGTCCCCAAAGGTCTTTCCGTCGGTGAATAGTGTAAATATGGTAGTCTACGGACATATCTTCCTTGATATAGATGGGCGCTGTGCCGTCAGGACCACCGCCTGTGGGGAGTGTGGTGTCGCGAAGGGCACGACGACTGTTGAGGGGAACAACTGGGTACAGACGAAGGGCCTCGTTCAACACCCATTGTAGAAAGTTGCATGACTTCAGCGCCTCGAAAGTCATGTTCTTGGGGTTGGAATAGGTGCCGAAAGAGTCCTTGACGACGCCACGTAGCTTCTCGTACACCTCAGGGTGCTGGGCCAGAGACATGAAGACGTATGACAGTAGCGACGCCGTGGTATCGCGGCCCGCCAGCAGGATCGATATCAGGTGACTTCGGAGCTCTACAGGATCCTGGTTTGCCTCTACAAGTGCGTCAAGGAAGACGTACTTTTGCTTTTCGGTTGAATTTTGTCGTGCCGTCTTGTCTTTTGATAACGCAAGCTGAATGTAATGGTCAATGGATGCGTGACAGCGCTTGTTGTACACCTTCTCCATCTTGTTGTAGACGAGCCAAGGGGCATCTCCGAATCGTAGCTTGATAGAAATCGCGTTCAGAGCTTGATCGAATGCCGTGGCAAAGTCTTGCTCCACGGTGCCTCTGCTCGACTTGTAGTCAGGCAAGGCAGAGAGCTGCGAGTCTACACTTTCGCCGAATAAGAATTCCGTTGCCGAGTCGATAGTCAGGCGGAAGAAAAGAGGCTCGAGGTCGGTGACTTCGGTCCAGCCATTGGAACTCATGGGTATAACTCGCATCAAGTGTTGCACGTGTTGCTCTTCCAGTTCCAGGTTGCTCACTTGGTCCCGTGCAAACTGGGGTCGGAGAAGTGCCCTGGCCTTTGCCCATTGCTCGCCGTCTGAAGAAAACTATTCTGTGTTAGAGCCTAGCGCCTGTCAAACACATTAGACATGTGACTTACAATGCCATGACCCAGTAGCGGGGCGAAGGTGGCGTTCCTAACTCTTCCTAGTCCAAAGTCTTTGAATTGCGTTGCCAGGATGGCTTGGACGTTTCTAGGGTCGGTGGTGAAAACGGTCTTGGTGCCCAGGAGATGCTGGGTGAGCGTATTGATGGGATTGCCTTGTTCATCGCAGTTTAGGTCGCTGCGCTTCTTGAAATACTGTAGCAAACGGTGCTCTTTGTCTGCCTTGAGTACCTCTATAACGCCCTTGATTCCCAGAGGGTCGAAAATCGACTGTTTCATGGGAGGGGGGTCCACGCAACCCAGTCGGCGTGCAGCAGCTGCATGTCGGCGTGAAGTGATGATGGAAGATACAATCTTATAGATGACGAAGGAGATGCCTGCCCAGAAGGACAGCAAGATAGAATTATGCATTTTGGTCCGTAATGACCAACTTGAAAAGTGGCACGAGCAGTACTTATACTTGTGGAGAGGACTGGGATCGTTTAAGCACGGTGGCTGTCTGACGTGCTCCACCAAACCCGTCACCAGTCGGCAGGGATCATTTCAGGCTATCCACGTGGGCAAATGGGACAGATGCCAGAGAATACGATGGCAAGGTGAGCAGGTCAATGCGACGGCAACTTAACGTCCCCAGCCCGTCGGGGCGGATTGCCCTACTGTTCCGCCGATACCGAGAGATATACGGGCCCAGGCTTCCTTGTGCCGTGCGAGAAAACATGACCATTCATAGGTCCCGAGTACATACCTCAACCGTACCAGCGCATCAGGAGGTGCCCAAGGATAGGAGAATATGTGGGGTTCTCGAGCGGCATATCGAGATTCCATGTCCCGGCCCTCTCGGGCTTCTCAGTGTCAGTGGGAATTTGATAACACATCCTTGTTCCTAAGTCGGGTTCCCCTCATTCTCAGTGGTAGAGCATGGCTAGATTGCCTCGGACGGGAACCTGATGTTGTGGGTGTGACGAGCATGGAACCGCCAAGGATTCCGAAACTGCAAAAATCCGAGGGTGCAAGTGTCCGAAATCCGGGTCGACAATCTCTTGAACCATGAAGTTTTCATAGCCACGAAACAAACACCTCGTCAATGGTTTGATAGCCGCGCGGTCGTCGTAGTAGTATGGTGCTAGGTTCAACTGGCACTGGATTTGTCTGGAGGGCACATGAATGACACCCCTCAGTCCCGCATGCTTACCTTGCCTCGCTTCGTCAAAAAGACCCGGTATGCTATGAGTGTCAAGTTTGATAGCTTAGTGCGTAATTGTTGCCTGTCAAATTACGATTCTGGACAATCCCTGTGTTTATCATGAGTGTACGGTGCCTGTATCGCTGACTCGATTGATCCTCACGTGATGAACGCGTATGAAGCGCCTTGGCAATCTCTCCCCAAGTCAGCTGTTCCAACTGCAACGCTCGCTTTATTCCCTTACAGTCTATTGAGAACCAGCACGGAGATTGATTTGGGGGGTCGATGTACCAACCTGTATCTCGGCTGCAGACTGTCCAATTGTCTTGCGATACCCAGCGTAAAACCCATCCGGTTCTTGTCATGGAGAAAGACACGATTTACTTTATCAGAACGTCAGTAAAGACATCAAGGAAACTCCCGTACATGCGTATATGGAGAAGCAGATGAACGAGACACAGCGCCTGAGCAGCATCTTATTCACTCAAGCGGCTGGTGGTCTTAGCATCACCTTAGCTAGCCCGAGGTGCGTCAAAATACTGCAATAAAAAACGACCCACTCTACGCATTTGTTATTGCACTATTTTTGCACACTAAGAGCTGCAGCAGCTCTGAGGTTCCGAATCCTTCCATCCCACCCACACATAAACAGCAACTCTTATGGGAGGATACGCAACAGCATCAACGGCCAAGCGGGATTGAGACGAGTGTGAAGAGTAGTCACCCCTTGCGTATTGCAAGCCAGACCTATTTCCAAAATTAGTCGGCCGATTACTAACTGACAAGAATAACATCAATCGAGGATTACTAGACATGGCCACAACGTGGCACAGTCGCAATCTCCACGCCTCCACGCCTTCAAAGCACTGTGAGCACGACTAGCAGATATGGGGCAAGCGCATCATCACCGTCCTCATCAGCATCGGCATCAGCAACACGCTCCCTTGGAGAACAATGCCTATTCTAAGCCGACTCAACACTGCAGCAATTACCCAGCATGTTGTTTTCGAACCAAAGGCTTAGCCACAACGGATCCAGCAAGCGTGCCCACTATGTACATCAGCCCCGTCAGCAAGGCCATCAGCTGGGCCTCTCAGCAGTGGCGCGCCTGACACTTACTAGAATAACATGATTCGAACAAAAAAAGCAGACCGCTGCGCAAGATACCATTTCCCTGGTGTTCAACTCCAAGCTGGTGCTGCTCTCCGCAGCGTCATCAAGGTCGAGGCTTTGAGGCTGAGCTCACCTGTGCTGGCGACATCGCACAGCAACAACAGCAACGGCTTACTGCTAGACGGCAACAGCAGCATCCGAAGGCTATGTCCGCGCGTCATGAATAGAAAACGCTGATTTGCGATGTGGACATGAAGACGAGTATATATGTGAGAGTGTGCAATCGTCGAGATTGAAACCCATCATCACAACAACACCACAGTATCAATTCCTCTCCATCCAAACCATCACCAGCATTTGGACTACTTATTCAAGCTACCTTAATAGCCACCAAATCAACTCACACCAAACACCTCAAGTAAAACCACCACCATCACCACCATGCTCAGCTTCTCCCCTTCAACCATCCTCCTCGCAGCGACGTCTCTGCTCAGCCTCAGCAGCGCCTTAACCGCCGGCAAAGTGCGCTCCACAGGCGTCACCCACCGAATCACCGCCGGCTCGACGACCGCCAACAACGGGCTTCACTTTGAGCCGGAGAACGTCGTAGCCGAGATCGGGGACGTACTAGAATTCCACTTCCTACCCAAAGCACACACGGTGGTGCAATCGTCATTCGAGCGGCCCTGCGAGCCGCTCGGCGGGCCCACGGCCGTCTTCTCGGGCTTCAACTTCAACACGACCGAGCACGAGGCGCCCAACGTCTTTCGCGTCGTCGTCAAGGATAAAAACCCCTTTTGGTACTACTGCTCGCAGACAAATGGCAACCATTGCCAGAAGGGCATGAGCGGCGTGGTAAACCAGAATTTCGACGGCGATAAGACGCTCGCTAGGTACAAGCAGATGGCTGTCAACACCGTGACCAAGCAGCCGAGCGAGAATCCGCTCAAGAGCCAGGGTGGCTTGATCGTGCCTAACGTGCCTTTGTAAGTGTGTGTTTCTTGGGAACGGAGGATATGGTCAGGGGTGGCTGGGCTTTTCTGTCGGTCGATTTGTATGGCGATGTCGCGCTACTGGATGGTTTGTTTAGCTACTGCATAGCGTGGGCAAGGTTCATTCTCTAGTATCATGGTCTTCTTTTGTTTGTTTCGGGTAGATATTGTGGGATAGAACAAAACATTCATTTATCGTATAACTTCTCATTTGCCCGTCCTGCAGACATTAACGCTCATACTGCGATGAAGCTCGTCTCTCGCCTGATACGAAACGCATCTGTATCAAGCACTTCACAAAGAAAAGAAGAAACATTGTAAAGTCTCGCGCTAAAGAAAGCACACACCAATCCCATTCTGTTTCACTAGGAATGCGTGTTGATCTTGCCTAAAAAAAAACTCACATGTATCATAAGGGCTTTTCAGCGAAGTAAGCATGTTATGCAGCAATAATGGCAAGCTGTCCTTCTCATAGCTCAACTTGGTAGCCTTCATCGTTTGCAGCGTTGGAATATCCCTCCTTGGAATCGACACCCACCCACTCGTTTGCTATTAGCTTGGCCACGTTCCTGCCACTCAAAGCACTAGTTTCCATGGTGCTGATGAAGCTCTCTATGCCACTGGTATACCACAAGCTATGGTCAAGCTTGATTTCTTCAAAAGTAACGCGTGGGTATTCTCGCGGATACGCATTCCAAACCTTGTGGTGGATCCAGCTCACAGTTCCGTTGGCTTTGCCGTGCTCAGCTTCCTCGTCAGAAACCTCTTGGCCGAGCATGTTGGAGAGGAAGGAGGCAGTGACAGGAGAGGTGGAGAATACTTTGTAGATGTGCTCGAACCGAGGCGGTGATGACTGCGGGTTGAGGCCGGTATTGGTGATGGAGATGCTATAGAATTCAGGAGAGCCAACGCCATCTACAGGGACTTCAGATGGGGGTAGAGTGGTGAGAATGGTTTCTGGTACGGGCGCCTTGGAGTCGAGGTTGAAAGCCTTGCCACTAAGTCGGAAAGGTGTCGCAAACAGTGTTACATGCAAGTTCGTATACGGAATTTCGTCGGGAATGTGCTGTGGCGCAGGATCGATGACAAGATCCGAGTATTGTAGAGGCGTCGCAACGATGACTTCGTCGAAGGATGATGTGTGACCCCTATTTGTAGTAACCATGTAGTTGCCGTCGGCTTGTTTTGAGATTCGGCTGACGGATGTGTTGAGATAGACATTGGCGTGGACAGCCTTCAGCATGTGGGCGAAAATCTGCCAGTTACCACCTTGGATTTGCGTAGCGCCATTAGTAGCCATGCAAACCATTGTCTCCACACCATGTATGAATGGCAGGTTTGACGCGTAGTTGACTCGAGTGCTCGCTTGGATAATCTCTTTCGAGAAGGCCTCTCCAATTCCGTTCGCTTTGAGGTACTGTTCGCCCGTCACGCCCACGGCGCCCGCCAGGCCCACAGCCTGAACGGCACCAGTCAGGCTCTTCCATGGGAATATCGGCTCTTCGTACATGGACAAGAACTGGCCCACAACACCCTTCATCAGCCGGTTCGTCCATATTGGCGCCGTACCGTATCTCCATAGCAACTTTGCTGTATCCCACCAGCTTTCGTCTGATTTTGTTACAACAATAAACTCCTCGCTATTCCAGATTCCAAGATCTGGCAGCCCGAGTTCCTCTGCAAGATCCTGGCCAACATGCGAGAGGTTGAAGTCTTCCATGGCCTTCACCATGATGCGGTTTGCCTGGACGAAGATAGAGCCGCCAAGCTCGACGAAAATGGTCTGGTCATCCCACGGATGAACAGTGGTGGTGCGCCCGCCGATGTAGTCGTTACGCTCGAACACGGTAATATTGGCGGGAATGCCTGCTTCGGCAGCATACTGGGCGAGATGGTAGGCAGTCGATGAGCCACCTGCTCCTGCGCCTGTTTCCAGTTAGCTTTGGATGGATCGTCTTTGGGCACATGATATACCAATGATGGCAACCTGCTTTGCGCGTGGAGGCACATCGCGCGTGATGAGAGCACCTGCGAGCGGCAGCAGCGGAGCCACGCGCAGCAACCGCATTGTGTTAATCACGCGCGTTTCAGTAAGAAGAGGGTCTGCTGTTCAGTAATGGATATCCTTTGAAGAAGCTAGACGTGTAAAGGACTTTGAGTATTGCTGCAGGTTAGTGTTGTTGGGGAGCAGGCTGAAGCATCCAGGGAGCAATGACGACGCCGGAACAGGGATCCGCCGGTGTCAGCAGCGACTACGAACTCTCAATAGCAGTACGCAGTATTTATTTTGTTATTGACTGTATTCAGGAATCGCTTATTGCACAGCGAATGAAAGCGTTTGCGTGATTCCCTGAATTTGCCTATCTGTATGGAACTTGTGAGAGGTCAAAGTGGGTCAAAGGGGGCACAACGGGTGCGCGCTGTCACGTGCGCGTGTGGATTCTCCTGCGGCTCAAGTGGAGATGGGCACAGTGCACGCAAACGATCAAGTTGCAAAGCAGATTTGGTAGAGTATGTGTAAGATAGCTTTGTTAATGTTGAATGTCACAGATCCATAAGAACCCGGTATGAAATAAGTGTGCCAAATGTAGAATAAACGTGTAAACTCCCTGCGCCGCTGTACGCCCAATGTGCCGTCCGTATCATGAGTGTCGTGAATCATCGTTATCCAGGGCAGAAATCTGCCGCCAATATTGCAAATTTTCTGGAAATTACCATTATGCCCACCGCGTCGTTATACGGCAAACTTGACTGTCCGCCTCTTCTCTACTATTACCTCGCGCTCCACTGTACCTTCTCGCGACGGCGTGCCTCTGATGCCCCTGCGGCGCCGCTCACTGCGCCTGGCTCTCGCCTCGCGAGTTTCTCTCAGCTTCCATTCGTTCAGTTGTTGCCGTCGCTTCTGGGACCTGGCATAGGCCAGGGCAGGCGTGGGCTTGAAGCCAATGCCGTTGATGCCGGTACCGTCGTCGTCTGGGTCGGTCAGGGGGTCGACCAGGTGTCCCGTGATCTCGCTGTCCTGCCACGTAAGAGTTGCTGGCGGAGGCGTGGGCGACCGAGGGCGAGGGCGAGGATGTGAGGAAGGGCGATTTTGCGTGCGAGGCTTGTGGGTGGCAGATGCATGTGACTGCGGGGCCTTTGTGGGCGAGGAGGCAAATGTGGTTGGTTGCGTGAAAGAGGCGATATCTGGCAACAAGCGGGGCTGGGACGACTGAGGGGTCTCTGGTATTACCCTAGAGACGTCGGGATGGGGCGGGCCAGCCATCGTGTCCACGGCGCTTGTGCTTGCGTGCTCGTGTCTGTCTGGCGTCTGATGCGTAGGCGCTGTGCTTGGCCCGGCGACGCTGTCGACTCTGAAGGCATCCAGCCTCGGCCTCTTGCGCAGCACCTCGTCGGTAGGGGTAAGCGGCGACATTGGTATCGCCGTCAGCGTCATGTCTCGCAGCTGGTCGGCGACGGCATTTCGGGGGCTTTCACCGCCAGGCGAGGGGCCCGGGCTGCCTCGTGCTGCGGGCGGTGCTGGTATCGATATTGGCGCGGGTGCTGGACGCAGCGCCAGGGCCGTGTTGAGCAAGGGAATCGGCGGGGGCTGGTCGCGTTTGCGCTTGGGCGAGGGCTGCGCCAGGTGTGTAGGCATTTCGCCGGTGGACGGGAGCCAGAGTTACATGGATACTGCTGAGCGATGCGGCCAAGATGTCGATATGGGGGGGTTTAGAGGTAAGGGGAGGGTGGTGTTGATGGCATTGGCATTGTTTTTGTGCCTGTTGGGGCGAGTCCCAAATGCCATATGATCGCTGTTGGCTACGCGAAAGTGGGGCAGCTCGCTCCAGCCCACCGCCCGGCAGTATTCCCGTAGTGGTAAGTAGGCGTAGGGTAGTGGTAGGGCTGATGCAACCCTGCTGCGACCGCTGCATTGCATGTCTATTGCATGTCCATCGCAAGTCATCGCATGCCCATCGCATGCGCACCAGAGCTCGCCTATCGCCAGCCTTGCACCTTGGCCGTCGCTCTGGTCGCCTTCTCCTGTGCACGCCGCCGCGCTTTGCTTTCGCCAGCTCACGACCATCTGCCGTAAACGGACTAGCTCGTGCTGTGCCCGCCTAATCGCCTGGTGCCTGATTGTATCTACCAGTAGCCTGTACATATTACACGAGCAGTCCTCCATCACCACCACTTGATTCACAAGCACCCGCTTGGTCTATACGTCTTTTGTCCCGCATCGTGTCATGATCATTTTGTTGTTGTGAGGCTTCATCGCACTTCGCGCTTACTTCACCCTCACTCTCCCGCCACCATGGAGCAGGGCTCCATCCTTCCATTCTTGAAGGCTTCCCGACCACGACCCGAGAACTCGCGCCCCGGTCAACCCTACCACCAGAAACAACATCACCCAAACAGCAAACGCCGCGGTCCCAATCACCGCCGCAACATGGACCTGGAAAAGGTCGCAGACGAGACCAAGGCGGAGCTTCCGAGAGTCCTTGCCCATATTCCAGGCTTTGACCCCACTGAGTCTTCACTTATCCAACTGGAAGACCTCGACACTCTTTCTGCTGCCCAGTGCCCTGGCTTCAAGAAAAAAGCACGCATCCAGGTCCTGAATATGGATTCATTTGACGCGGCGATACAACTAGACCCCGGCCATAATGTTAATAAACACCTGGGAGTAACATCACCAAAGGCGAACACTCACCTCAAGCCTGATGGTGCAGAAAATAGTCTCGACACGCCGTCCACCGACTCATTGGCAGGGCCAGTTGCGGACATACACCTGAGCTCGCCCGAACCTGACAGCACTTCTGGACCAGATGAGACGCACACGGATTCCAAAGCCAACCCAGACGACAGCCTCGACTCCGAAGCCAGAAATCCAAACCTCCTCGACCCCCACCGCTCCGTCGTAGTGCTGAACCTGGCCTCAGAGCGCTCCCCGGGCGGCGGCTGGCAAAAGGGAGCCCTCGCCCAAGAAGAATGTCTCTGCTACCGCTCCTCGCTCTACCTGTCCCTCACCCCATCCTTCTACCCCATCCCCGCGCTCGCCGCAATCTACACCCCCAATGTCGTCCTCATCCGCTCCTCCATGGCAACCGGCCACACGCTCCTCACTGCAGCACAGCCACCCGCCTCTCTACCCGCCGTATCCGTCATCAGCGCCGCCGCACTCCGCAAACCACCCCTCTCAGACGATGCCCAGACCTTCAAGAATCCCGGCGCGAGGGCTCTGACAAAGCGCAAAATCCGCCTTGTGCTGCGTATGGCTGCCCTGCAAAAGCACACTAGACTTGTCTTGGGCGCCCTGGGCTGCGGCGTCTTTGCTAACCCCCCTGCCGACGTGGCAACGTGCTTTCTCGAGGTCTTCAACGAGCCCGAGTTCCAGGGCGGGTGGTGGCAAGACGTTGTTTTCGCTGTGCTGGATAACGTCAAGGGTCCCGGGGGCGGGCAGCATGGAAATGGTAATTATGGTCACTTTTATCGCGTTTTGCATGGTCACGAAGTCTGAGACTGTGGATGGGCGCAGTCTAATCATAGTAATCAACAATTCTCTTATGGTATAAGAGAATATCCGTGATGAATTTTGCTAGTCTTGGAGCTGTGGTTCGTCTTCCCGATACCTAGGCTATTAGGAAGTAATTCTTTTGGTATCGTGATGCAGGTATATGTACAAGAAACGCAAGAATGCAGAAAGCCTCTTTGAGTATGAGAAAACCAAGTCGTGCCAAGTGTGCATAGCGTACTCGGTGCGACTACACCCTTCAAGACTTGAATGTCTTACTCCGCCCCGCGACCTCCTTTTGCGCTCTCGGCAGTCCCTTGGGCGCATCTGTCATGCCCGAAAATGCCGTGAAACCTGCATTCTTCTTCTTCTTGTCCTTCTTGTCCTTCTTCTTGTCCTTCTTGTCCTTCTTCTTGGTCTTGGCGTCTTCGTCTTCAGCATGGAGGACTGATTTGGCATTTGCGTAGTCGAAAGCAGCCTCATCACCATTGGATGCGGCAGCTTGGACAGCAGCCTCTTTCTTCTTTTGTTTCCGTGCGGCTTTCCTAGCAGCTTTCTCACGAGCCTGTGCGGCTTCTGGAGTTTCCTCGGGGGCGTCGAGCATGATTTCGTCTCGGGTCATAGGGTCAAGGGGCTGTGCCGAGGGCTCTGACTCTTCTTGAGCATCACCTCGCTTCCGCTTCTTGCCTCCACCCAGGTGCTTCACGACGAATGTGTCAGTTCGCTGGTCTTCTGCAGGTCTCTCTTCCTTTGGTATAAACGTGTGCTGGGGCTTCTCAGCCTTTGGTGTAGCTGCGGCGGCTCCGTTTGCGTCGGCAAAGACCTGTGCCGTAAGAGGTGGGAGAGGGAGAGCAAGGTCGATATCCATGGTAGACAGTTTCTGCTGTGGTCGTGAAGCCTGGTCCTTCTTCCACAGTTCACCCCAAAACTCTGAGCCTGGGGCCCGGGCAGCAGAGGTATGGATATTCCGGGTTAGTGGCGCGCTTGGAGCCACTGGAGCGGAAGCCACGTTTGCCATTATCACTCTAGTTTCCGACTCTGCTCGTTCTGCTTTTTTCATATCATCGATGGTCTGGAGTACTGTGTGTAGTTCTGGTCCGTTTAGGCCTTCTTTCTTGGCCTCGGCGACTATGTTAACAAGTTCGTCTGCATGGACTCGAATAAGGTGAGAAACATGCTGTATGGCGTTAAACAGAGCTGGCTTGTCTGCCGGCATTGCGCGAGCTACAGAAAACACGGCATGATTTGGCATAATGAATAGCGGGCTCTCGTCCTCTTTCCGACCGAGATCGTCCCTCCACTTGTGGACAGCTCGGAAGACGGCAAATTGTTCGGGAGTAAACTGAGCAGGGGTCCGCGAAATCAGCTTATACCAGCCATTGGTGCCGAGTCCCAATTCGCTGTCGTAGATGGGGTGCTCATATCGCTGCAATGCTGTCTCTTTCGATTTTTCTAGTACATCCCGAACCTTGTTCTTGTCCGGGTTGTCGAAATCAGACTTTTCAACCAGCTCGTTACGCATATTGTCGTATACGTAGAGAAGGAAATGGGTGTCAGCGCGTGCGTATTCGAACAGCTCTGGACTAAGCGGCCGTATGCGCCAGTCAGCAAGCTGGTACTGTTTCTGGGCTGTGAAATTGACATGTCTCTGGAGCAAGTAGGCCAGACTAGCGGTGGGATAGCCAAGTGCACGGGCAGCGTGGAAGGTGTCGAACAGGCCAACGACATAGATGCCGAGATCTCGCTGGAGCCACATAATATCCATGTATGCGCCATGTAGAACCTTGAGGATGTTGGGATCTGCAAATACTTCGTTCAAGCATTCCAGCTTCCGGCGCCAAGGCTTCAGGGTATCGACTATCCAGTCCTTGTCACGAGTGCTGATCTGCATCAACGACACCATGCCAATGTAGGTGCGATTATCATGGTGTTCCAGGTCAACAGCGATTTCTTTTGCAGTCTTCAGCTCCGAGAGCATAGTAACCAGAGCCTCGGGCGTGTCGACTAGGGTTGCGGTGGTAGATTCAAAGGGCTTGTATTTTTGCGGTTCGGCATACTCGTAGACAGCCGCTGGGTATTCGTATTCTTCAATCTCGGTCTGGTAGGGGTGAGGGTATCTGCACAAGAGATTAGCGCGTGTAATGGGCATACCGCATGGTAATCCTACTGTTCCCGTCCGCGCTTGTCCCTGAATGTCTTCATACACTCTTCGAGGGGAATCTTGGCATGGGGCTTGGAGGTGACGAGCGGGCGAAAGCCGCCAGTCTCGTCGTTGGTTGGCACATGCTCAAACTTGAGCTGCGGCTTTGGAATGATCTTCTTGTCGGCAATGTTGGGGCGGGGCTTCACGGCAGCCTGCATACGTGTTAGACATACGGTTTCGCCTTTGGGCATCTCTGGCTCCTACCTGTTCGCCGGCGGGACTCAGGCGTTTGACCACGCCCGTATACTCGTCCAGACTGGTGTCGGCCTTCTCGAGCAAGCTGTCGATGACATCAACAACCCCCCTCCAATTGGCGTCTATGGCTTCCACGTCGGGTAGCTTGGGACCTACAGCGTCCGAGCTCGCTGCAGCATTCTGAATAAGGCGCTGCGCGAGGTGAAGGAGGCGCGCATTCTGGGCGTCCAACTGTGCGCCAGCCTCAGGATTGAGCGATCTCTGGAAAGGGATGTCTGCTTTGCCGATGGCAGCGGCAGACCTGGTAGTCGGTTTCAGGGCGGCCGAGATTTCTGTCTGCAGCGTCTTGAACGAGTCCATGACGTGTTTACTGTGCGCTCATTCTCCTGAAGGGCTCTCAATGACGCAGAATCTGGTGGCGGCGCGCTTCGACGTGACACAGTGGGTTGGGCGTGGAAAGAATGCGCGTGTCGCAAATGTTTGGAGAAAGAAACCTTCAATGATCTCCGGGTTAGCGCGCTTTCGCTACTTGCTTATCGATAGGCGGGAGCTGCGACCTTCACCCCGTCATACGCATGCTGCCCTGCACCCTTCACCTCACTGACACACCCCAGGAAAAAAATATGTCCGCTTCGCTAGCACCGGAATGTAACCAGGTTAAAGAGTGAGACTCGTCACAAGCTCTGTCGCCATGTCGCTAACATTTGGTAGGCGCTACGACAATTGCTTCCTAAAGTGGTACAGCGAGAGTGCGTCATGCATCAAGTTGATTGCAGCTAATCTTACTTGAGTGATCTTCTAATGTGCTCCTAGAATTCCTGCGTGGTACCGCTACGACTGATGATTGCAAGCCGATATTTGAGCAGTATGAAAAATGTCTATCTGTTCGTACACATGCCGAGGCGATCAGCACTGCTTCTAACATATTCACCAGAGAGCACTAAGCGAACGAGGCATCGACAAAATGCTCAAAGAAGTACGTGAGGACAATAAAGAAAACGATGCAGAGCACATGAATCCTGTAAGTGTTTGTCCTCGCAAACCATGAAACGGAATCTGATAGAAGCCCAGGGTCGATGAAATATAGGGCATGTTCCCTTGAAATTGTTCTTTTTCTCGGCAGCCAAGTCTACAACGAAACCTCGGTGAGCAACATCTTGCATAGTCTTGGATGAAATAGAATTTCTTGTGCTGACGTTGTTTTTTCTCTTAGATTTGCTACCGATGCTCAAACAGTCGCCGGACGTTGCGCGTCAATACCATCTCCTCTACTTGCTTGTACTATACTGAACCATGGATAAGAATTCAATCACGATCTATCATGCGAGACCAAAGACCCAATGCCGATTTGCGCAGCTTCATATATAATGCGCTAATGCTGCGCATGACGCCATGCTGTCCAAGTGCCTGTGAATCTCGGACCTACTACTACCCACTCTCCACTTTACTCCCCACAGCTTTATAAAGCCGCTCTCTTTCGCACATTCCTTTGGCAGTCAGCTACCTATCCGTTCGTGCAGCAAAGATGACCTCCAAAGTTGGTCTCAGCGTTCCAATGCCGCTCCTTGCCCCTGCGACTGCGACTTGGGCAGCTCCCTTTGCGGCCTATTATATTTTCCTCCAGCTCCGCGTTGTGAGAAAGCGCTTCAGCACAAAGACGTAGGTAGAGGTTCGTTGAGGAACAGCAACAATGGGCTAATGCCTGTGACAGTCGTCTGGGTGATAAAGTGGCCGACTCGAAAGAAAACATCGACCCCCTGCTTGTGGCTTCACGTGCGCAAGTCAACTTCGCCGAGAACGTGCCGTTGGCGCTTGGTATTGCGCTCCTCGCTGAGATCAATGGAGGCAACAGGTAACGGGATCAGTAGGATGCGTGGTCATGCTGAGTCTAATTGGTGCACTAGGTTCTACATCAATTATGCGCTTGGCGCACTCTTCGCCTTTCGCATCATCCACGCTGAATTCGGCATGTATGTCAAGGGGGGCGCAGGCATTGGGCGGCCTATAGGCTTCTTGGGCACTCAGACGGTAGTGGCTGGGCTTGCTGGATATGCGGCGTACCTGATCAAGGACTACTGGCTGATCTGAGTGACGGCTGCAGCATGGATGCGCCAGAAGTAGGTACGATGTTTGTAGTGGAAAAGGAGCCTTCTCATGCAATATATTCAGCCCCAGCTGGGGGCGCGCCCATGCATGTATAAGCCGGCGTCGAACTTCAAGCCACATGTGGGATGCAAGCGCATTACGTAGCCGCGGCGCCAAGGCCGTTCACCATGCCGTCTGGCTGTTGTTGTCCTATCCCCACCAAATCTCTGAATACACGCCATCGATTCCCCCCCGAGCACGGCAGACGTGTCCGAAACCCGTCTGAGCCTCCGACTCGCCCGTCGCCACTGCTACGACATCCCACATCCCAAGTTGCCCGGCGGCGCAATGGAGGCAGCGTCTGCGCGCATGGCAGCCCGGGATCGCTACGGCATATACGGAGAGGCACCCACTTCACCACTGCAGCGCTACATATGTGGGCAAGACACATGCCTTGTGCCTGGGCGATGCTGACGCGAGGACTACAGTGCAAGCCTGCGACCCGCAAAACTTCGAGCCCAACCTGGCCCTCAACCTCGAAATCGCCGACTTGATCAACAGCAAGAAAGGCACCGCGTAGGATCAGGCCACCCCACCGCTACACGCACAAGTCTAATGGCTCTGCAGGCCCCGAGAAGCAGCCGTCACCATTGTGCACTATGTCAATCATCGCAACCAGAACGTCGCCCTGCTCGCGCTCAACGTATGGCCCCGCTGCCCCGCCTTGTACAGTGCACAGCTCACCTCCCACAGCTCCTGGACATTTGCGTCAAGAATTGCGGCTACCCCTTCCACCTCCAGATCAGTACCAAGGAGTTCCTCAATGAGCTCGTGCGCCGCTTCCCCGAACGCCCGCCAATTCATTCGTCGCGAGTCCAGAACAAGATTCTCGAGCTGATAGAAGAATGGCGCCAAACAATATGCCAGACGTCGCGATACAAGGACGACCTGGGCTTCATAAGGGATATGCACAGGCTGCTGAGTTACAAGGGATACATCTTTCCCGAGATCCGCAAAGAAGACGCTGCTGTCCTGAACCCGAGCGATGTACGTGCGCAAAGTCGTCATGATTGACGCGTGTTGCTTACACTGTGCAGAGCCTCCGATCGGCAGAAGAAATGGCAGAGGAAGAGCGCGAGGCGCAGTCTGCAAAGCTTCAAGAGCTGATCCGTCGGGGTGGTCCTGCAGACTTGCAAGAAGCGAACAAGCTCATGAAAGTCATGGCCGGATATGACACGAGGAACAAGACTGATTGGCGCGCAAAGGCTGCCGAAGAGGTTGGAAAAATACAACAAAAGGCCAGAATCTTGGAGGAGATGTTGCAGAGCTACAGGCCGGGCGATGAAATCAAGGAAGGCGATGTCTTTGAGGTATGTGCGCCATAACGCCGCCATCTGGCATCTGGCTGACCCGACATTAGGAACTGGCAAATGCCCTTCAAAATGCGCAACCCAAAATCCAGAAAATGTGCGAGGAGGACTCGGAAGACCACGAGGCCGTAGCGAAGCTGTTTGAAATCAACGACAGTATACACAGGACGATAGAGAGATACAAGCTCTTCAAGAAGGGCGACATTGAGGCTGCAAACAACATCCCTCAGGGCACGCTTGGCCGCAGTGGGGCTGGTGTATCTCAAGGCCCGAACAACACGCTGAACTTGATCGATTTCGGAGACCCAGAACCTACACCACAAGCAGGACAATCGTCGCAGCCACCAGCTGCAGGTAACGCGCTCGAGGATGATTTATTAGGACTGTCATTGAGCGGGGAAGCCTATGGGCAGAGTGGCAGCATAGCCCTGGGCGGCTCCAACGGCTCAGGTAGGCAGGCTTAAGTTCACACGTCAAATACTCGCTAACTATTCTCAGTTCTCGGCATGTCTGGAATGGCTGTGCCGCAATCGCAAGCTCCACAAAAGGCATCCAACCAAGCCATTACCAATCTTTTCACTGCAGGACCGAAGCCAAGCCAGCCTCCAGTAGCGTCGCCTCCCCTGTCAACCTTTTCGACACCGCCGCCGCAACCAGCTCGCACACCAGACCCATTTGCTGCTCTTGCTTCTACGCCTCGACAGGCCTCGCCTTTCCAGTACCAACAATCTGTCAAGCCACCAGCTCCTGCTTCTGGTGTTGTTGATTTGCTGGGCGGTGGTGCCTCCGCACCAACGACAAATCTCACGCAAAGTACCACCAATGCGGCTAATGACGATGAAGAATGGGACTTTGCATCCTCTGTACCTGATACGTCCAAAGAATTGACAGTCACGAACACAAGTATCAACATCCTCTTCAATGTCTCGAGAGAATCAGACACGGTTCTGCTAATCCAGTCGCGGATATCCAACAACACACCTTTGCCCGTCTCCGGTTTGACGTTGCAGGTTGCAGCTTCAAAAGTAAGATTGGCATTGTAGTATGGGCTCTGCATTGGTCACTAACAATCCGCAGGGCGCACAACTGCAGCTGGAACCACAATCGGGCGTCAATCTCGGGCCGAACCAGAGATTTGGCATCACACAAAACATCCACGTGAAGAATGTCCAAAGCGGGTCGGGCAACAACGTCAAGATGAGGTGGAAGGCTTCGTACTCTCTTGGCGGACAGCAGAAAAATGAAATGGGGGAGATAGCCAGCCTTGGTGTTTTATAGTGTTTTGCTACAAGAAACGATGAATTATTGTTTCGCGCTGGGCACTTTGATCAGCATTTACAGTGGCGACATTTGGAATCATGCATTATATGCCTCGGAAAACTCATTACCCAATCCATTATATCCTTCTAGTTTTGGCGAGTGGTAGTCAATCTGCATGGTAGACGTCACTGGACTTAGCGCCACTTATCGATTGCAAAGTTATTCCAGACGCTTGCCCCTCCGCACTTGACGACTGACTCTCGCGCAATCAATCTACCTACATTCCCAGTCACACATCCAAGCCGAAAATGGTTCGTCACAAGAAGGACTTCAAAGGCAACAATAAATTCAAAAACCCCGCGAAAGCACGCCCTGCCCCTCGCCCCCGCCGCACATCAGATGAAGACGAGAACGACGCGGCCAATCCGCGACCCGCCAAACCTGAATTTAAGGCTGCATGTTGGGATCTCGGACACTGCGATGCGAAACGATGCTCAGGCAAGAGGCTCATGCGCCTAGGCATGATGCGCGAGTTGCATGTAGGCCAGAAGTTTGCGGGTGTGGTCGTGAGCCCCAAGGCGAAGAAAATCATAAGTCGCGAAGACAAGGACCTACTGGAGCAATATGGCGCCGCAGTCGTGGAAGCTAGTTGGAACAGAATTGACGAAGTGCCTTTTGGCAGGATAGGTGGCAAATGCGAACGCTTGCTACCCTACCTTGTCGCGGCAAACCCAACCAACTACGGTCGGCCATGGCGATTAAATTGTGTTGAAGCGCTAGCCGCATGCTTCTACATCTGTGGACACCCTGAGTGGGCCGAGTCGATATTATCAACCTTTTCGTACGGCCAAGCCTTTCTAGACATCAATGCCGCCCTCCTCAAGCGCTATCTGGCGTGCGAGAACGAAGAGCAGATCAAAAAGGCAGAGGAAGTATGGCTTGAGAAGATTGAGCGCGAATACAACACGAGCAGGACTGAAAAGGAAGAGGGTCTCGAGGAAGACGAATGGGCTGGCGGAAATATGAACAGGCGCGTCATTGATGATTCGGATGAGGAAGATGAAGATGATGAAGACGGAGAAAGTGGCGAGGATGAAGATGACAAAGACAAGATTGACCCAAGGAACCCTTACAACATCCCTGAATCGTCAGACGATGAAGAGGAGATGGCAGAACTAAGGCGCCGCGTCCTCGCCTCCAAGCCATTTGCCAACACCACACGAAAAGATGAAGACGAGGATGACAAGAAGACACCGCAACGTATACCCATACCTCAACCCGACTCCAAGAAGGCAAACTCTGCAGAAGAGGATGATAGTGAGCCAGGAGAGGATAATGCAGAAGACGACGAATTTGATAGCTTCATGGCCGCACAACCCACGACCGACCGCACGGGTATTGTGAGCAAACAGAGAACAAAGGCCATGGATAGCAAGTACAAGGCGACATTCTCCAGTGGAAGTGTGAAGGCACCGAGTGGACGAGGATACCAATGATGCTTGTTGGTGGCGATTGAATGTACCGTAGCTTAGATGAGCCTCGTAATTGGCTCCTAGGAAATTTCGTGGCGTTCGAACAAGTGGTGATTGACAGCAAGATAGTGCAGCCACAGCAGCATGTTGCCAAGACTCTTCTGGTCGGGCCGATAATCATGGGGTTTTCCGGGCGAGACTAGCCGGAAACTAACGCAACCGAAGGCGATCGTGTTCGTGCAACACAACGTATCACGAAACACCACTCCAAACATCATTGTTTGATGATTTCACAAATCCAAATCCGATATGCTGAAACGCCTTTCTGCCAATCACATCTTCACGTAAATGACACGCCAAGTTTCTCAGTGGGTAGGCTCGTCTTCTGCCGCAATTGAATAGTCAGCTCTGCGATTCCCTTTGGCAAGTATGCAATGCATACGGGCCTCTATGAGAGTGTGCTCATTGGCACACATTAGAGTCGTCCTCTCTTTGGTGAGACCAGGAGCGCTTCCAGTCTCGTGGCATGAGACAGAGTTCCAGCAGAGTCGGATTATCCGACATCCATCAGAACTGTCTCGTCATGCGTTGAAGGATATGACGGCCGAATCGCACTGAGGTTTCCGGCAGCTATGTTCCATACGTACGCCAGAGCCGTTCTGCCTGACGTTTGAAACAATGATTGCAGAGGCGCATCATTGTCACCGTGTAGTACCTCTTGGCCGATACCAGATTTGGAAGGACTACGGCTGACCTGGACAGCATAATCAAATGAGACAACGATCGGCAAGCTCAAAGTGGGGCATTTGAGTACAGAGGAGCTCAGTATGCCTAATGGCATACAACTCCGTGCCCCAGGGCATCTCGACATCTCGACCTGTGGCACGACTCGAAACTCTACGCACGGAAAGAAGACTCGCCGGTCCGAGTTCTCGTGTCCTAGTACGAAACCGAGAGCCTTCATATTAGACGTCTGCCGCCGCCCAGAGTTGGCATCCATCTCAGCCACAGCAAGTCTTCTCTGTTTTTCGTTCACTATCTCTTTCGTTTTCCCTTTCTTCCTTTTTACCTAATAATTTCTTCAAAGGCCCAGGTGGCTTCTACAACTTGCAAAAATGACGTCCGGCACGATCTCTTCGCTTCTCCTTATCGTCCTGAGCTGTGCACAGGTGTTCGCTCAGTCGCAAAGTGTGCAGTACAACCAAGTACTTAATGTCAATGGCGATGTAAGTAGCATCCTCGTCTGATCATTCGAGCACCTCCAAACTAACGCGCCTAGATGAAACTCAACTCCTTCGTATTTCCCGATCGATCAAAAGTCGAGACTTTCTCTCAGAAACAACAACAAATAATTGTTAATCAACAAAGCCCTTCCATTCCGGCCAACCAGGTCACTGGATCATCTGGTCAGCCCTTTGTCGCCGTCTCCCCACAGTCCATGACCATCAGCACCAATGGTGCAACGGACCTGGTCGGTGGCCAGATCGAGATGGCTATGACTATGCAGAACCTGCAGGGCGTGGCTGTCCAGCCAGACAACGCCTATGTCGCTATGCTTTCGCCTGACCGCCAGACTTGGATCATCCAAGAGACCATGAGGACTGTCAACACTACCGACATGACTGTTCGCATGGTCAAGCGTAGCCAGATGGACGGTGAATACATGGTTGTCGGTCGCCAGACCGTTGAGACCAACACTCTTGTCGTTCCCTTTGGCAGCGATGGCACCACATCTGTCGGCATCCAGGGAACTGGTCTGCAGGAGAACGAGTTCCAGGATGGCTTCAGAATGTCAACCCGCGCTACCCAACCCATGACGATGAACGTTGATGTCAAGAAGGGTGTTGACCAGGGTATGCTGTCTGCTCTTCAGGGACAAAGCACCGTCAACGACTACCGTTACTCTGTCGTTACCAACTTGGCCGCTGTCACCCCAAACCTCAACCAGCAGGTCACTGTTATCCAGATGCCTGGTAAGTCTTGTAGAAACCTAATACATGCATCAAGCTAACGAATTCACAGTCAACGCTGTCCGTCTCCAGAAGATGATGCAAGCTATGGGCGTCCCACCAACCGGTTCCGTGGCCATCGGCGTCGCTCAACGTAGTGTCCTGATGAACCCTGGCGGCGCAACGGGCAGTCTCGGTGGAGCCGCTACCACGCGCCGTGTCACTCGTGATGAGTTCAGGAAGAATGTTGCTCGCCAGGTTCAGGGCGGCACTGGTACCACCAACAACCCTGTTGCTACTCAGCTCCTTCTTGCGCCTACCTTCACTCCCATCCAGGCTGAGGCTATTCTCGACCAGAGCAATATGCGCATTGCCATTCCCGTCCGCCAGATCGATGGAGAGTACATCCTCACAATGAAGCTCATGACTGGTACCCAAGCCAACGCTCAACCTGCAAGCCCTGCCCCAGCTGCTGCCGCCAGTCCTGCTGCCGCCGCCGCTGCTGCCCCAGCTGCCGCCAGCCCTGCCCCAGCAAGCCCTGCCCCCGCAGCCGCCAGCTCTATCACTGAGACTGCTACTTCTCCCGCTGCCGCCGCTGCCGCCCCAGCTGTCGCCAGCCCTGCCGCTGCTGCTGCCGCTGCCCCTGCTGCCGCTGCCCCTGCTGCCGCTGCTCCTGCTGCCGCTGCTCCCGCTGTCGCCAGCCCTGCCGCTGTCGCCAGCCCTGCCGCTGCTGCTGCCAGCCCTGCCGCCGAAGCTCCAGCAGCTCCAGCAGCAGCCAGCCCTGCCCCGGCTGCCGCCGCTGCCCCAGCAGCCGCCTCTCCCGCATCCTCTGAAGCGACCAAGGGTGAGAAGCCTGCTGCCGCAGCACCTGCGACCTCTGAGCCAGCCGCGAAGCCCGCTATGGAAGGCAAGCCCATGGGCAACAGCACTGAGCCAGCCAAGCCTGAGCCAGCCAAGCCTGAGGCATCCAAGCCCGCGGCATCCAAGCCCGCGGCGGCTAAGCCTGAGCGCCGTGCCGACGCGGAGAAGGACAAGTACGGTCTCCCCAAGGCACCTCTGGGCTCTGTTATCATGACCATGAAGGAAATTGATACCATGGCCGAAATGATGACCTGGGGTGGTCAAGTTGCCATTACCAAGATGATGAACGACTTCGTCCAGGTCCAGACTGGGGCTTTTGCTTCGACCCCTAAGGATGGTAGCACTAAGCTTGTCCTTTAAGTAAGGGCAAATTTTCTGGAAGGAAAGCCCAGGTAGTGTTTGAGTTGATATATCCTAGACGTTCTGCAGGACTACGTCTCTACAAGGGCGGGTGTATAATATGTTTTTTTCTTTTATAGGATTTATCGGTGGCCGGGTGCCTTATAGTCTTTGAAGAGTACATACCAGTCAATATATATAGAGTTTGGAGAGGAGAGACATGCACTGTGTGCATGGGTTTCCTTCTCTCTGCCATTATTACACGTACAGACTTTGACTGAATAAATTGCCTTGTTCTTGTGTGGTTAATGAAAGAAACATGATGAGGTATCTTCTTTTCGTCGTTCTCAGATTGTTTCTAGCCTTTTGTACAAGGGCTTGTAGCCAGTGAACCCCATGAGTCTTTGTCCACGCAGGCTCAAGAATAAATCTAACAGAGCCCAGCTCGGCCTAGTCCTTATCCATTCGGCGATCCACGCTTCTTGTCCTCTATTGAGTCGCCTCCTTCCCTCTCCTTCCGCCGCTGCGCAACATCCCAGTTGTAGACTCTTGCGAATGCGACTTCAAGTGTCTATATACCATTAACACGTACAATCCCCATTAGATCCAGGGTTTATAAATCACATACCGTAATTTGCTCTCTGAGGAAATCCAGATCCTCCTCACAAGTGCTTAAACTGTGCTTTGCCGTGGACAACTTTGACTGCAGCAGCTCCTCAGCCTCTGGCAAGGGGTACGCAAGCATGACGTTGGCACCGAGCCAGAGGTACACTTCATCCGTGGGCGGGACCTCTGCTTTGGCATACAGGGTATCGTTCAGCTCAAAGGTTGTTTCCAGAGGCTCTGCGTCATCTTTTCGGGACTTGAGGAAGCGGACGGTTTCGAGCGTCTTTTGGATATCGGGGATCTTGTCCTTGAGGCCTGCCGCTCGTCTTTGTGTGTTTTGCTGCATGAACTGGTACTTTCTGGGAATTCGGGCGTTAGAAGGGTCGTCGAGTGTAGGCCGAGAGAGTCGACGCACGAGATCATCTCCTTGAAGTTGTTTATGGTGGTTTCCACCTCGGAGCGGTCCGTCACATAGTCTTCCACCCTGTCGATAAACGGAGCTACGGGGATGCCCCGCGGGTTTGCTGAAAGAGTCGCTGCATGTCAGAGGATGAGGACGGTATCGCGAGGGACTGGCATACGTACTTGCGGGTTCGCTGGCGACATGTTAGCTTCTCTCAAATGGACTGGTGACACAGATGCTCTTTGCAGGTACTGACCTCCCGGCTTTAGCTACGCTCGCCATTGCGACTCGGACTTGTAGACTGGAGCGGTGCGCGTTGGTTGTTGCGCGCCTCGGAAAAACTGCCCCGCCATCTCCGCTCTTGGCACCAATGCCATGTGGCTCGTCCTCCACCCCCGCGTGCAATTCACTCTCTCCGCCCCGCCCTAGCCTCCCTCTACTCGCCCATCTTACTTGTCTCGGCGGGATAACCTGCTGTGCGTTTAGTCAGTCTGAGCTAATTTTACATCATCTCACCACGCAATATCCGGCATGTCCACCGCTGCCGTGCGCCTGGTACGCTACCCCCTTTTTGGTGGGGTGTCTCAAACCAATAGCATCAGTATTACATGACGACTTTTTTCTCCGGTGATTCGACCGAGTTTTCTCGCATGCTTCTTCTTGTTGCGTCGCGGCATGGATGATGAGATCGCTGGAAAAGACGGCATTTCTGGGCCCTCTCAACTCCCGTCGACGCCACTGTGACCTTCACGTATGTGGCTGTACTCGCCCAGCACAGTGATAACGCAGAAAACCCTGCCCTATACTACATGTGCTAATTACAGGTAGTCTACACCAGCAGAATAGGGGGTCCATGCCGTCTGCCCTATGGAGAGAGTAGCCGCGCCCCCGATCTTCGCGTCAACCATTATCGGATACTCTGCTGCAAGGCCAGCATATTTCAGGCCAGATGTAAGCACTTGTATGCCGCTGTCAGCCACATCCAGAACCGATCCAATCGTAATCGAGTTATTAAACCCAAGGCCGCCCCGTAAGGCTCTGTGTATCAATACACGCCACAAACTTAATCATCTGAAAAGAACGAGTCAGTAGTGCTCTCTGCTCGTGGGTGCGATCAGCGGCTGCATCCGCCTGTGCTGCAAAGCCTCAGCAAACGCCGTATACGAGCCAACCGACGCACGTTCGGGCCTCCTCACTATTCTCCGAGCATATCATCTGGCGACATCCTCGCCGACCATGCCTTTCGCCATCGCATTGGATCCCATCACAGTGTCATGGCGGCCTTTTTTCGGACTCGCCCAATAGGCTAGCCAGCAGAGCTCCCGTGTGCCCTGTTTAGCTCAGCTTGTGTTCGTCATGACAAGAATAAAACAACAGCACATGCGGATGCACCCGACGCACTCTCATCGGTAGGTCGTGTTCCAGACAGAAATAGCCCATTCTCATGCTATAGCATGGATAGGCTTTTCTCTCGTACCATTATCATCAATGATTCCGCATTATGCGTCCTGCATTAAGCTCACATGTCGCGAATGATTACAGAGCAGCCTTGGTATTTCCCTCTTCCCTTTTCGGACGACCGGTCTGAATCCGAAGGGGAAATTCGATATTGATCGACACGATGATCGCCCCATTTGAGCGACTAGCAGAACAGCTGTCGTTCTGGTTCCCGGAATGTCTAGAAGCGTATTTTGATGCGGATCGGCACAGTCGCCTCCTCAGCTCCCACAAAGTCCCAACACAACGACTCGCGATTCATTGCTCCTGGTAGGCATCATAACTGCAGTGGGATGGCTGAGTACATGGTCGTACTGTAAGGCGTCTCGCCTGTCGTGGCACCTGCATGACGTGGCGGGCGCTCGCTTCCGAGCTGAAAACAAAATACGAAGGACGGTCTGATAACAAACGGACCCTGTGGATCATCCTTGTACCCTACGGATTGAGGTATTGACCCTCTCAAGGCGCCGCTGAGACAATGCCCAGCAACTCCGCCCCGTGACAAACTGCTTCGCAGGGCTGATCTTCAGTACTTCGCGACATAGCAAGTATAATTGGTGAAGGGAGATGCTCGTTGAGCTGACATGCGCTTGTTGAGTTCGCTTCGGATAATGCGGTCCAAGAGGGTGCTCGATTGGCGTTGTGGGACATTCGTCATCTTGGATATGACTGCATGGACAGACGCTCAGTGACGATGTGACAAAGTCACGTGCTTCAGCTCTGTTCTGCAATGTACGACCGACTAGAAGCACTTTGCGTTTCATTCCTGGGTCTTCTGTTGGTGGCGAACGCACAATGGAATGTTAACGGCAATTGCAAGGTGTTTTGCCTGAACGAGCCCCGGCAAGGCTGATTGCTCTTACGTGTAGATACTGCGGTACGCTCACATCCAGAGACGCGAGCTGTTGAGATTGCCAACAAACACCCGCACAAATTGCTCGTCTCGGCAGCTGAAGACTACCTCAGCTGGCTTCGAAGCGACGCTGAAGGACACGCTGTGAAACCTTATATACACACCATGATAGACGTATGATTAGCCAACCGAAGTACCCAACATGGAACAATGCAGAATGCCATGTTGCAAGAGTCATTCCATTGCAGTGCCAATCACCCGGATCCAAGAACCCGATCACGATCTTCCGGGCAGCAGCACCAGCAGCAGCAGAACTGCAATTCACTGACACAGACCATGTCGATCCGGGCCGAACCCACGAGCAGCAAAGATAGCAAAAAAAGCACAAAGATCCACTTTGGCATCTTCTGCGAATTTAGATTGATACGCACATACCCCATCCCTACATGGCTGTACTTGGCGCACCACCGCATGCCCAGCCCTACCACCCAGTCCCATACATACACATGAATATCCCAGACAGTAGCAGGCCCCAGAAAAAAAACGCGCTTTGCATTGCACATGGGTGAGCTTAGTTGCATATCCAACACTACTACCGGTACTCTCGAAAACCCGGACAACGACGCCATGAACCCGTACAACGGAAGTCCCGCCGGTCCGGCGCTGCATGTATACCGTACATATCGCGTGGAACAAATGTGTCCGCGGGACGGAGGCAAGGCCATGTCTATGCTCCGATCAGACTTCTTTAATTTAATCTTGCATATCCGTACGACTGGACTTGCTCTATCAGCCGTATCGTCGTGCCGGTAGTGGTGATGAGCAAGACCAAAAACAGGGCAGACTTGCAAAAAAAAGACCCCCCACCAGTATACAATTGTACAATTACCCGGGCGGCACGCGCAAGATCGAATATGCAGCGTATTTATCCGTGGGCTATCAGGCTCGCTGTACCTGCAGCGCGGGTACCGCCTTTGCGATGAGCGCGTGGGTAAATAGCTATTTTGGCTGTAGAAACGAGCATTTCTTCGAGAAAGCCTGGCGGACATGGGTTCTCTGGGCGGCCGGCAGCATCGTATATTGTACTGGGATTGATGTTGTTATTGTCGTTGTTATAGCCTTGGCATTAGCACGATCATGTATGTAGGTACAGGGATTTGATAGCTATGGGGTGGTGCGGTTCATGTGTGGAAGTGTTCTGGATTCTTTGCAATTAGTATCCTAGATGAAGACGTGGGGGTCCTGTACTACATACCATGATAAGTGAAACCCACCTGAAGAACCAGGAGGTAAAATAGTCAAGTTGTAACAGTGACTAGATATCGGAGCCAGTACAAGGTTGTTGTCCCAACTATTGGAGGGCGAAGAAGCGTGCAGCTGGAAATTTTGCCGTGTAATGGTAGACCGGACAATCAATGGCAGATTGAGGTTGAAAGGTTAAGGAGACAGTAATGATACAAGTCACAGCGTCAGAAGAACAGAAATTATGAAGTTACCCTTGCATTGCGGAAGCCAAAACATTAAGTACATAACGAATAATCGTGACGGTACGTAAACAGAAGCAAAAGACAAGCCAGATAAAGTCGTGTGCGAATGTCGAAACTAAAAGCGAAAAATTTCGAACCCCAACGCCGCCCATCCATTTCCATCCCTACCAAAAGTTGTCGTATCCCGGACACCGGTGCCGGGAGATATATGTCAAATGCCATACAGACAAAAAGAAGCGAACAAGATTCCAACGCCGACATCTCAGTATTCAACACTTGAACGTGGAGAGATGCATGCAATATTAAGTGCTACAATCTATAGGTGAAAGGTTCAAGAAGTTTATAGCTTGAGTCCTTGCTGGATGAGCTTTCCAAGAGTAACACCCTAAGAGCTATGTTAGCGTTCTGTATCATAGATGGGACTGGAGCAATGACTTACGTGATCTCCCTTCATCATGGTGAAGTGGTTGCCGCCCATGACAGCGTACTGAAAGTTCTCCTTGGGGAGGAGCTGAGCCCAGCCGTTGTCTGAGAAGTCGGTACGGTTGTTGAGCAGCCACTTCATGGGAGCTGGGTCCTCTCCCTCACCTGGCGGGGGGCGGGGGTCCTCAGGGTTGGGGCAGACGCCGTCAGTGCACCAGATAGCAAGGACAGGAGGGGCGGACTTGGGGTCCATAGGCGCTGGGTCGTAGTCCTTAAGGTTCTGGATTGCGGAGGCGAAGTGAGGAAGGAGCCAGGAGGGAGTACCACCGGGCTTACCGGTACCGAGGAGGCCAATCTGATCGAAGAAGATGTGGAGACGAGCAGGCAGGGGATCAAGAGCGACGGGGCAGGGAGCATCAATGAGAACAAGAGACTCGACCTTTTCACCGGCGTTGACGAACTGCTGAGCGACTTCGTAGGCCATGACACCACCGGCAGACCATCCACCAATGATGTACGGGCCTTGAGGTTGACGACGCTTAATCTCGTTCAGGTAGAGACGGGAGACACCCTCAACACCACAAGTCCACTTCTCAGGGCACTTCATAAACGGACAGTTGAGTCCATAGACAGCCATGTCAGGAGAGATGTTGGGGATGGAGATGTAGCTGGTGGCGCTACCAGAGCCGTCGGGAACGAGAAAGAACTTCTTGGTAGCAGTCTTGGGGTTACCCTGGAGCAGGACTGAGGAAGCGGGTGGCAGGTTAGACACATCCGGGAGTGAAGCAAGCTTCTTGTTGACTTCAGAGAGCTGAGGGGACTTGGCGGCAGCCTTGGACGCTGGCTTCACAGCCTTGGGCTGTGGGCGCATGCCAAGGGCGGTCTCGATGTCCTTGATAGTGACGTTGACAGTGAGGAAGTCAGCAGGAAGATCGCGACCAGTAGCCTCACGCATGGAACCGAGAATGGTAAGACTCATCAAAGAGTCCATGCCAATGTCGGTGAGGTCAAGGTCGTCGGTGATCTCAGAGACATCTACACCCATTTCCTCAGCAACAAGCTTACGGGCGAGGCTGGCACCGCCCTCGGAAACACCGGAGGGCTTGATGTCATCGTGACCATCGTCACTACCGGTGGAGCTGGCAGGGGTGCTGTCACTCTCTCCTGCAGGTGCCTCAAAAGGAGTGGAAGGGTCGGAAGGCTCGTCAGACGCAACGGAAGAATCGTCCTCGATAACGGTAGCGCCATCGAACTGAGAGAAGTGCTTCTTGAGCTCGCCGACAGTAGAGCAGTCGGTGAATAGGGTCGAGGGGATGTCCATGTCGAGTTCTTCACGAAACCGCGCCGAAATTGTAAGAGACAAGAGCGAATCGACCCCGAGGTTCTCGAAAGCAGCCTCGTCGACGAGCTCGGACATGTCTACGTAAATCTCCTGGGCAACGATGTTCATGACCTTGGAAGTGACACCAGCAGGGGCAGCAGGCTTAGCAGCCTTGACGGCCTTGGGAGCCTTGGTGGGCTTGGCTGCCTTGACAGGGACCACCTGAGTCTTGATAGGAGCAACAGCGGGGAGAGCCTTGGGAGCGGGTTTAGCAGTAGCCTTGGGAGCAGAGACAGCAGTAGCCTTGCCAGCGGGAGGCATCATGATGTTGAGCGCACGGCGAGGAATGTTCTGGAACTTGAGACCCATGACCATACCAATGATCTCAGTGCCCTCCATGATGTAGACATCACCGACGGAGACGTTACCTGGAGCAGGTTGCATGCGAACATACGAGCGGTACTTCTTCTCGGGCGAAAGCTTGCCGGCAATCTTGATTGATCCCCATCCGTGAGAGATGTAGACCGAGTTCTCAGAGTCAAGGTGGTCGGAAGCGTTGACAATGAAGCCCGAAAGATGAGCAAGAGAGTCGATCCAGTAAGGCGAGCAAAGGAACTCTCCGTCGGCAGCAGTGGTCTGAAACTGGACTTGAGCAGTAGCCTCAGTCTGCTTGCCATCGAGGATGACCTCCTCCATACCGCGGTAGTTGTCGGCGTAGGTAACGAGAGCCTTGAAGAGCTTGTAGGCCATGCCACGAAGCACCTTGTGAGCGGCACCAGTCTCAAGCTTCTGTTTCAGGAGGTCAACCTGAGACTGAACCATGTACTGGATGCGGCCCCACTCCTCCTTCCAGGCGTTGACATCTTCATACTTGACGAGACCAACAGCGTGCTCGGCAAGGACCTTGGAGCCATCAGCCGTGACAGTGCGGAAGGTGATCTTAACCTGGTTGGTCTCAAGGTCGGCGTTACCCTCAATCTGCAGGTGCTGGCCGCCAGCAGGAGGTGGGTACTGGGGAATGAGAGTCTTGGTGACCTCCATGGCGCACACGTTAAGACCAGGTGTCTCAGTACCTGGACGAAGCTGCTGGTACAGGTAGTCCGCAACAGTCATGGCCTGGTCGGCGTAGAGCGAAGAGGGAGTGAGAGGAGTACCGTTGACTTGGTGACCGGTGATGGTGGCCTTCAACTTGGGGTCGGAAAGATCAGACTGGACAACAACAGTACCGGAGTTGGCATGGAGGTCCTCGCGCACAATCTTGTGGCAAGAAGTAGTGGACAACTTGGAGGGAGCCTCTTCAACAGGTGCTGCCTCGATAGCCTTGACAGCAGGAGCCTGAAGGACTTCGCCCTTGGTAAGAGTCCAGTTGTTGTGGTAGTCCAACCAGTACTTCTTGGAGTCGAAGGCGTAGGTTGGCAGAGTATACATCTCGTGGGCATCGTTGAACAGCCTGTGGTACTCGTTAAAGTCAATGTAGACACCAGCGAGGTACAGGGTGGTGATGGTGTTGGAAAGAGTCTTCCAGGGGTCCTCGTTGCGGCGGAGAGATCCAGCTGCGACAGGCGATCCACCAAGGGTAGACTTGACCATTCCGCTGCACACGGGGTGAGCGCCCACCTCGAGCCAAGCGGTCTTTGCATCGAAGAGCTTCTGCTCCTGTCCAGTGGCAAGGGCACTGTTGAAGTTGACAGTGTCGCGGGCGTGGCGAGCAAGGTAGTCTGGGCCAATGATACCAGCCTCGACAATGATGTCGCCGTTCAGAGGCGACATGATGGGCACAAGAGGCTTGTTGAAGGAGACAGAGGAAGCGACAGCCTTGAACTTCTCCAGGATAGGCTCGACCTGCGCAGAGTGGAAGGCGAAGGGAACATTGAGCTTGGTAGACTTGAAGCCCTTGGAAGTAAGTTCCTCGCTCGTGGAGCTGACAACATCGACAGTACCGCAGAGGACAGTTTCCTCAGGACCGTTGATGCATGCAATCTCGGTCATCTTGTTGCCCAGAGCTGCCTTGATAGTCTCAACGCTGCCCTTAACAGCAAGCATGCCGTGGGTGTTGGCAGTGCATTCTTGCTCAAGAAGCTGAGCGCGGCGACCGACCAGGAGCACCATGTCGCTGGCGGAGATGACGCCAGCGACGTGAAGAGCGGCGTACTCACCAAGGCTGTGGCCAATGACAGCGATGGGGCGAACACCCCAAGAGCTCCACATGCGAGCGAGCGCAACTTGGATGCACGCCATGCCGAGCTGAACAACAACTGGCGAGAGAGTTGTGACATCCGTTCCAGTCAGAAGGGGCAGAATGGAAGGCAGAGAGTGCATACGAGCGAGCTTGTCGAGCTGATCAATATCAGCCTTGAAAGTCGCAAGGTCCTCGTACAGCTTCTGGCCGAGACCGGTGTACTGCGAGCCCTGGCCGGTGAAGGTGAAGGCAGTGTTGGTCGGGACCATGGGCAACGGGCTGTAGGTGTCCTTGAGCTGAGCCTGGAGACCATCCTTGACCTTGGACATCTCGGAGACACAGAAGGCAACACGGTAGTTGTGCTGGATGCGACGAGCGGTGGTCGTGTACGCGAAGCTGGGCAGGGTGACGTCTGCGTTCTCATCAATGAATTTCATCAAGTTGTTGATGTTCTTCTTGAGAGAGGCAATAGACCTGGCGCTGACACTGACCATGTGCATGGTGCGAGGGTCGACGCCCTTGGGGGCCTCACGGAGAGGACCGTCCTCCATGACAATGGCAGTGTTACCACCAGCAGCAGAGAAGTTGTTCAGGAAGATCTTGCGCTTCTCTGCACCTTTGCGGGGCCAAGGAACCTGGGTGGTCTCGATGTGAACGTTGCGCTGAGCAAGATCCTTGGGGAATGTCTTGTTCATCACACCCTTGATACCAACGTTGGCAGGGATGGCGTTCTTCTTCATCATCATCAACACCTTGACGAGGGAGTTGATACCAGAAGCGGCTTCACCGTGGCCGATGTTGGCCTTGATAGCTCCCAAGTGGAGAGTCTGCTCGGGAGTACGCTGGCGGTGACGAGGAGCAAAGGCATTGGTGACAGATGTCATCTCGATACCATCACCGGCTTGAGTACCAGTACCGTGCATCTCAACGTAGCTGATCTCGTGGGCATCAATACCGGCGTTGGACAGAACCTTGTTGTAAAGGTATTCTTGGGCACCAGCGTGCGGGTGGGTGATGGACACGGCCTCGGCACTGTGGTTGGTGGCAGCACCGAGAATGCAGCCGAGGATGTTGTCCTTGTCAGCAATGGCGTCCTCGTAGCGCTTCAGAACGACTGAACCGCAACCGTCACCACGGCAATAACCATCGGCATCGTTGTCGTACGTCTTGCAGCTTCCCGTCTTGGACAAGAACTGACCCTTGCTGAGACCAGAGAAAATATCCGGGTTGGTCAGGACATTCAGGCCACCGGCGCAGGCAGTGTCACAGTCACCGGCCCAGAGCGAAGTGCAGGCAAGTTGAATGGCAGCAAGCGAAGAAGAGCAAGCAGTGTCCACGCTGTACGATGGACCAGAGAACTTAAAGTAGTAGTTAATGCGGCCTGGTGCGAAGGCTCGCACACCACCCGTGATGAAGTAGGTGTCGATGTTCTCAGCAGCATTGATCTCACGCCAATCGTCCGAAGTCTGGCCGTAGAAGGTTCCAATTCGCTCAAGCTTAGTCGAGGGAGTACGGTTAGGGACGTATCCAGACATTTCCAGCGCCTCGTAAGCAGTGGTGAGGGCCAGACGACCCATAGGATCGGTCTGGGCAGCCTCACGTGGGGACATGTTGAAGAAGCGAGGATCGAATAGACCAGGCTCGTCGATGAAGCAACCGTAAGGAGTGTGGGACTTGTTCTTTCCCTTGCCAGAGGGGTCGCAGTGGGCCTTTGCATCGAAGCGGTCTGCGGGGACTTCACGGTGGACGTCCAAGCCTCGCTCGAGAAGGTCCCAAAGAGCCTCAGGGCTGGCAGCACCGGGGAAGCGACCAGACATACCAACAATGGCAATCTTGTCGTTCTGGGTGCGGCCACGGCTGCCATGATCGGTGGGCACCCAGGCAGAATGGTCGCGAACAGTGATGGCAGCCTGGCCTCCGTTCTTCAGAGCAGAAGCAAGGCTGTTGGTAATGGAGGTGACTCCGAATGCGGACACAGAGCACTCGGCGCTGGATGCAGCAGTGACCTGGGAGACAATCTCAGAAAGAAGGTTGTCCCATCGAACGGGCTCAACAAGCATCTCAGCTAGGGCCGTTCGAACCAAGTCCAAAGTGTTGGTAGCAGTGTGGCATTGTCCGGTAGAGGCGGAGTGCACGAGGGCAAGAGGGCGGAATTGCTGCAGGTGCCTGATAGCATCCTTGTCGAGAATCTGGTCGATATCGGCGTCGGTGTACAGGTGAGCGGCGTGGTAAGGGGCGTAGACGGGGATAGGGACACGAGCGCAGTTCTTGAAAGCGTCGCTCTGGAGCAGACGCTTGGTGGTCGATGGGGGTCCGCTGATGGTGAGAGCCATGGTGCTCACAGCGCTGATGTATGCATGAGCAAGGGTAGGCATCTGCTGCTCCTCGTGGAAGGCAGTGATGGCATCCCGAGCGGCACTCTCAGAGATGCTGGTGACGATGGTAGACCATGTCTCCTTGGAGGCAGAAGCCTGCTCAAGTGCCTCCTTGGCTGCGCCGACGCAGGTGCCTGCGCGGAAAGCGACGCGGACAGCTTCTGTCGCTAGTGGCAGGAGCTCGCTGATGGATCGCGCAGATGCAACAACAGAGCCAGCAAGAAGACCGGTGCAAAGACCGACAACCCGTGTGTTTGACGGGTTTGGCAGCTCTGTGGGGTTCTCGGAAAAGTACCTGAACCGTTAGCAGGACGGAGGGCGAAGCACGTGAAAAAGGGGACGTACCCAATGTAGTGCGCCAATTGCGCAATGGTAACCACACAACTCTCAATCTCAGGGATCTTCAGTCCCTTAGCGTAGTATGCTTCCACAAGGTCCCATGTTGTCAGGAAGTTGGGGATTTGGTCTCGCTGTGTTCGTGGCAGCTTCTGCACCTCTTCGCGAATCACAACGCTGACCCTGTCGAGGAAGGTGGTAAGGGTAGCATTGTTCTTCCAGGTGCAAGCCTTCCGCAGGAGCGGGTACTGGTCGGCGGTTTGGTCTCCGAAAATGAGGGTGTTCATTTTGGCAAGGGTATATTGGAAAGATTAGAAGAAGAAAAAAGGTGAAAGTATGCAAGAAGTCAATGCCAACTGAGGTAGGGCGACCTCAGGGAAGGGTGTGATTTAGAGGAGGAGGGTTAGGCTTCCGAAAGCTTGGAGCAAGGGTCGTCAAAGGAGAATGGAAAGATGGGACTCCAAAGTCGTATTACTTAGGCACTTGAATGCAAGGGTAATGGCCCAAGGGACTGGAGTGGGAATGATGGGATAATGAAAAGTTTAGGGCTTGGAGGTGCTGGTATATGTATGCGTCCAGGCGGCAATGATAGGCGTGAGATGTCAAGAAGGTGGTCAGGGCGTGGATCGCGCGATGACAAGCACAGTGCGTGCCGGATCTGTTACAATCCATGTATTGCGGAGCGAGTGTACTGCAGAGGCATATTGACGTGAGCTCAAGTGTGGACCGCGGACCACTTCCCTTCCTGGATAGTCCAGCCATGATTGCGAGGGTTGATGGCGTGCAGATGCCGGCTGTGTGTCCGAGTAAGCTCCTATGCCTATTGATAGATGGCGCGCTAGACGTGGAGCCCAGCGGCTGAGAAATGCAGCCAATGCGTTGCGGGTGATAGGAAACATGAGACGTGGGGACCTGGAAAGCGAAGGCGCTGTCTCAACTTCGGGCCTAGTGGCTCGGATCCCCTCCCATAAGCCGGGGTGGATAGACGTCGCGTCCGTGTGTTTTGCTATCAATTACAGCATCTTCCAAGCGCGTTTGGGCTTAGATCTATGCAGTCAGGAAGAATTGATTGCGGTCGAGTCTGCACGCTGGAGCTGTTTGGCGTGAACCCTGTCCGCATGGGGAAGACTGGCAGCATGTACAGGCATGCGGTGCAGGACCTCTGTGCAAACCAAGACCCTCGTGGCAGTTCGGTAACAGAAGCCCGTGGGTGCTGCGTCCTTTGGTACGACAAGCTGTTGACCCGAAGTGTTCCAGCCTGTACTGTGAGGCAAAACATCAGGTTGGCGAGTCACGGCCAGGCCTACCAGCCCATCCGGTCAACTATGGCCACCGCGGCCGGGTCTCAGTCAGCGTTCCCTTTGCCACGTATCGAGTAGTATGATGCCACAGCGTTGTTGGCGTTGACCAAGCTTCTGGAGCCCCCGCTCGGGCTCCTGGGGTGGGTGAGCATGGTGGCAGTGGCTAGCGAGGGCAAGCATGAGGCATAGCCTACGTCTCGGAAGGCCTGATGCTCGGCGTCTCCTAGTGATCATCAAAGCGCCAGCTCACCGGGACGCCCGCATTGGGCTGGGCTGGAAACAAGCACAAGCAAAGCAAACATTGCTTGGGCGCATGGTTGATGTGAGGCCATCTGTGGCGCCCATGCGTCGACGCCAACAGCCACGGCAAGCACGCCGTTACAATGCTCGTATATACGGCCTCGAGAAGGTTTACCCCAATTTACCCTTGGCGGCTGGGGAGACGGCCCTGGCTTCTTGTTCCTGTGGTTATCGCAGTCAGCCCACGCCCAGTTTACGGCCTCCCCATTACCGGCGCCACAAGCGGCAATCGGAGCTTACAAGGGGGTGGGGACGAGGGGGCAGCAGTGGTGCTGTCCAGAATGCCTACGCTATCTCCAGGGACGCCTCACGGAAGATCCGGGCGTTGGCTCGCTTGTTACCATGGGGCCTTTTGGCGAAACCAGGCCGTACATGGTCGCGAGCTTGGACGGCTGGTGTAGGGACGAGAGGCAGCAGCGTACAAGGCAGCGCGTGCTGGTGGAGCGTTTATTGTCACACATCCCAACAGATGGGGACGTCAGAAACCGAGCGCCGTAGAGCTGGGCAGGCTGGCACGGTGCCGTCGACGGTGCTGGTAAAAGGGCGTGTTTGTGATTACGAGGTGACGTTCAATTACGGAGAGCGGAGAACCGAATAAGCATATTGGACTATGATCGGCGCGCTTTCTGCCACGAGCCACCGCCCCGCCGCCCGCCATGATCACATCTGACCCCCACCACCACCGCCATTACTACTACCACCACTACTACGACTACTACTATCACGGCTACTATCATTGCCACTGGCACTACAAACTCCTCACGTGCCAGCGCCCAGCCACACTCGTGCTCGTTGCCAACAGAGCACCGCCTCGCCTCGCCTCGCCTCGCCTGTGACTGACAGCTCCCGACAGTACGCCATGCTGGGGAAACCTCACACGCCAGGCCCAGAATAGCAGACCAGCATACAGGCAGTGTTTTACCGTCGGCGTGCTCGAAACACAGGCATCCAAGACGGCGACCAGGCCGAGGGGCGCGCCACAGTCTGCCTTGCCGCCAAGCGCCAGACATCAAACTTTGTTAGGCCCAGTGCCAGTGTACGATCACGAGAACCCTGAAATGGTTCGTCCCGATACATGTTTCATTCGATCCTTACCTCGTCCCCTCGTCCCTCCAGAAAAATAACTGGGTACGTTTAATACCTCGTCGCCGCCTGCATGTGCTGGGGCACTGCCATTTGCTCAAACTCGCATCTGCATTTGCCCATGTCTGCATACATGCATCGCCATGGCCACGGCCCCTGCCCCCTTTCTGCATTCGCCTTTGTTTTTTTCTTCTGCTTCTGCTTCTTCTTCCCAGTTTTTCGTTTTTGGCCGCCACTCTCTTTAGTCTCCGCATTCCTGTATGCCCCCAAATTGGGATGCACCTGCGTGTGCCACCCTTCCCCGAGGACCTAGCTTGTTGCGTCCAAGCGGCTTGTCCCCTGAAGTCTTGCTCTTTCTGGAATAAGATGTCAGTGATACTGCTCCACGGCTCTTGAAGTCATGATATTCTTTTTCCACCAACGCATCCTCTGGCGTCAGGGTCAGGCCTTGGGCATTTAGTAGCCGTGTCGCTACCTTATCAACATGCATTTAGCCAAGATTTCCCAACACTTTGGAAGTACGGAGCATGTGATGATGGCAAATCTGACGTCCAACAAAGCGAACCAGTCCAACTGGCCTACAGGTCGCCATGATGCTGTCGAGATGAGTCAGTCCAATCGGCATGAGAGTGCTGGCTGCCACTACGACATGGGTCCCGCGTGCCCGTCCAGTCTCTCTCGTTTAGCTGCGTGCTGCAAACGGCGCCCAAGACACTGCCGCCAGCGCAAGTGACTTTTTCTTCTCCACAGCCTACCCCTCTATCATTGTCACGGCCAGTGTTCCAGGTCTTTTGCACGTGCATGGGGCGTACAGCAGCTGCAGTACAGCGTGGCGAACGTGCACGGTAAGGCATGTATATGCATGTCGTCAGTGACGGTATTCAGCTTCTAGTCCCGTCGTTGCTTCTGTCTGCAAGCTGCCAGATAGCACAAATGGCTTGCGGAATACACCTACTGTCCTCGGTAGCCACGGATGCAGAATGCGAGCGTCAACCACTGGGAACGGGCCCGTTGCCGAAGCAGTGTATCTTTTGCAAGCCTCGTTGACATCATGCAAACGCCTCATCTCTAGCCGACGTCCATGGCCACTCGGATCAGTGAAGCTCTGTCTGTTGGAATGGTCAAGGCATGGTACTCGCGTGGCAGCATACTATACGACAACGTCTTGAGTTTGATCTGCCAAGCTGCTGAGACGGAGCAATGTGAGAAGAGTCAGAGTCACAGCCAAGGTGCTGAGCATGTGGCGCTCGAGGTCCCATCACGGTTAACCCGAACGCATGGTCGTACCCGACAATCGCAAGGTGTGGCACAGATAGATGCTGCAAATCGACCTGATCGTGGGTCGTGCGGACGGACGAATGGCACAATGGCTTTGATAGTTGTCAGGGTCTTCTTGGTTCGGATGTCCGAAGCAACCTCGGCGACGTACTTGGATTCATTCGCCTGGACACTGCAAGCCGCAGGATATCTCCACACGACATGTCCACAGCTGGCCCGTACAGTCTATGGGACCGCGACACGAGGCTGCATGCTTGCTTTGGACTACACCGTATAGGCACGGAGCATCACAGCGTGCTTTGGTCACTCGGCAATTTCTCAACATACACACTCACACACACACACACACACACACACACACACACACATTATCCTGATACATGTCAAGTCGATCTCGTCAACGGGCCGTCCAAAATGACACGCGCGGGCCGAGCACAACGGCGAATATCGATGATGCGACCAAGTGGCATATCGGTAGGCGTGGGATTCAACATGAGCATCTTGAACAACATGGTTCGCTGGATTCGTGTCCCGTCCCGCTACAAAGGACCGCGGAACGGGACGTTGGTCAAAGGAGTCGTTGCATGTGCCCACAACGGCATGGGCACGATGCACAATGTATTGACATGGCAAAGTGCATCGCGATATCCATCTCGCATGGCGCATCAGTCCAAACGCTCGTTCGCACACGAGTCGACGGAGGTTTGCTCCGCATCGTCGAGCTCCTCCGCGCCCCTCTCCCCCACGAGGATTTTCCCAACAGCAGTCGATCCAGCGCAGAGCCAGGCAGCATAACTTTAGCGCCCCGATCCTTCCGATTGGAAATGCCTCGTTGCGGCTAAAGGGATCGTCCCTTAGTCCGCCAGACCTTAATTTGGGCGTTTGGCCCAAACCGTTGCTTAGCGACGGCCGGCCGATTTACTGACTTGGCGTGCGCGCGCCTGGATCCGCGCCAGAACCCCTCGCTCGACATGCAAGACCGACTGTTGTGTCTGCAAGCCGAGCTCAGGATGCACATGGCAAGGCTGCGATTGTTGTTCCGCTGAGCACCGGCCCGATGGTGTTTGGACGAAGGGAGAGCAGAGGCTCCTGGCGGGTACCGGTACACGGCATCCAGCCGGGGCAATCCCACGCCCCCCTGCGCGAGTTTGGCGTCATTTTTCGAGTCTTCATTTTGCACTAACATTTGCCTGACCCATTGTATTACCTCGCAACCTCGACGTGACGCTTGAGTCGTATCCGCTACGCCCAAAACGGACTAGGTTGCTGTCTGAGTCCTGGACGCGAGCCGTCTTGTCGCGCCTAGCGTATCCGAACTGGTCAACCGCCGTGTCCCGGGTAATAATGCGCTCAGTAAGAATAGCGTTGCCATGCCGCAACTGAATTGGGCGGCCGTGACTGAAACACAAAAAACTAGCTTTGCATGAGTAAGGTTTATTAGAAACTGAGTCCGCCGACTGGAAAAATACATTGAAAAGAAAAACACGCATTGATTGGCCCAGCTGACGGTACGGCTTCGCATCTGGGGAAAGCAACCCTCTGCACACTGACCATTGTCGTGTGATGCGTTTATTATGGTGACGACGCATGTCATGCTGATGTACATGAATTGATCCGCAAGGACCGGAGAGTGACTTGGTATGTCCGACAGATGCAATCGACGTGGTGACACAGCGACGCATGTACTCGCACCAGCACAAGTCCTGGTCTGCGGTGCAAAATAGCCGCCGTGTGGCAAGCATCACGAGCAAAAATCCTTCGTCTACCATCAAACCATGGCCCCCTTGCACAACCGAATGAACCCAGAGGATTTCTATTTCACCAAGAAGAATTTGTAGTGACGACTTCGACCATGTCACCGGTTCAATGACGCCGTCATGCACCTTATCTCCAGTTACACAGCAAACCCGGCCGCCCAACTCTGTGATTCGACGACGTGGGCTCTCCCATGCCAGCATATCCAGGGGCACAACCGCCAAAGGCATTACCCGCGACTCTAGCATTGCTTCGATATGCCTTCGATTTGGGCAAGGCACCGAGACCATTGGCTCGGGATCCTACAACCGGGAAGTCAAGTATTGGCATCGCACATCGCACATGGCTACATGCCGACATGTATCGTGCATCTTGATACTACCCGGTGGGATCTATGCTTCAGATGGAATTTCCCATTGGGTCGGGGCCGCGCTCCTTATGCTGGCCTCGGGTAGATGATGGTGTGTAGCTCGATTAGATGGGAGGAGAGAAAAAAAAAATCGGGGGCGTGGATTCAAGTTGTGCAACGCTTGCAACCATGGCACGGTAAGTGGGTGTTTAGATCCTCTTCGTTTAGAGACTAAGCTGTGTGTATCGCGGTCATGGATTATTATTATTATTATTATTATTATTATTATTATTATTTTTATTTACGTGCCAGGAATGCGAAATGTATTATTATTATTATTATTCTAGTTTAACGTCCTTTTTCAGCCCGAAGGGCTATATAAGACGTGTAGGGTTTTTAGGCCTACAAGTATCT
>NW_007359937.1:535226-559631 GCF_000359705.1 Exserohilum turcica Et28A | reverse complement strand
AGCGCCTCTAAAGCCAGCTTGGATATTCTCCTTCGTAATAGACTGCTCAAAAGCAGCCTTAAAGGCTGGCAGGAAGGTCTCCTTACTGATATAGCTGGTGCGGTTGCGTGCCAAGCCTGAGATCGAGTCGCCATACTTGCGCTTCAACAGCGAGAAGCAGGCGACATCAAGGGGCTGCAATAGGTGAGACGAGTGCGCAGGCATGCAGAGAAGAATGGTATTCTTCTCCTTGCAAAGATCTTGAAAATCGACGGAGCAGTGGCTCTCATGGCCGTCGATAATGAGCAGTCGATACCCACCCACAGTCTGCCTCTTTGTATAGGTATCAAAGTGCTCTAACCACGCAAGAGCAAGCTGATTATTCGTCCAGCCATTAGGACTAACTTCAAGAACCCAGTCAGTAGGCAGGTCTTTAAACCAGACGTCGATAAGCACCTTGCCCGCAAAGATAACGAAGGGGGGTAGCCGGCGACCTAACGCGCCCACGCCTTGGATCACAGTAACCCACTCACGGTTACCTGGCTGGATCCGCTTCTTTTTGCCATATCCCTCTAAGCCTGTGATAACTAACTGTGATAAAATCTTGCCCATCATAAAGCCAGTTTCGTCAAAGTTGTAGATATCGTCGTCCACAATACCCCACTTCTGCTTTGTCGCCTGAACTAAGTCGAACCAGCGCTGGATAGCCGCTGGGTCCTCGCAGGTAGCTCGCTGGTGATCGTAGGGACGGTTCTAGCGCGTGCGGAGCTCAGGAGTCCTCTTAACAAAGTTATCAATCCAGTTCTTGCCAACAGGGTTGCTCCCACGCTTATGCAGTAGTTTATCAGCCATTGCTTGAACGTCAGGCTTTGTAGGCGCAAATCCTCGCGCAGACTCCTCAAGAATACGCTTAACTATAGCCTCCTCTTCTAGCTTATTTAGGCGCTTCGAATTCGCTTCGCAGTCGCGTCGAGAGCGCTTTCCAGCGCGTCGGTCAGATAGGGTTCTTTAAGGCACGTTATAGATAGAGGCAGCACGTCTTTAGCTTTGAACACGTTGCGATTGGATATCAAAAAGAGCAAGCTAAAGATCTAATTTAGGATAGGCTAATAAATGTTGACGTTGTTGAGACATGACGTGTTGCAGTCTCGACGTCGACGCGCTGGTGGGGCGTGAGCGACTCGCTTGGGTGAGCGACTCGCTTGTGAACTACGTTATTGTTCTTGGGCTATTTGTGTTGTTCCTAGATAGAATGCAACCCCTACTCCTACACCTTTGCCTTGCTTTGTAGCTGAGGCATCAGAATAGATAGATAGGAGGCTGTTATCTACTAGTTGTTTCTTGTAGTTCTTTGCTTCTATGTCTTTAGGCTCTTTAGATATATAGACCTTGTATGGGATATTTGAGTTCCAAGGTGTGAAGGCATGCGAAATGTATGTATGTATGGAAAGAAAGTGAGTGAGACAGAGAGAGAATAAAAAAAATACGGGAATGGCGAACATGTTACTTGGTTGTAAGGTCTGGAAATAGATTTCAGGGTGAAGAGTATACTTGAATCGGACTTGGAGAATTTCTACACATACAAACATGATGATGATGATGATGATGATGATGATGATGATGATGATGATGATGATGATGATGATGATGGCCAGGACCATGACTGTGCACGAGAATGCAGAGCATATATTTAACACACACACACACACATCATCATCATCTATCCACCCATGCACATACAACGAGAAGACAAAGAGGAAGAGCTCGAAAAAAAAAAGAAATGAGAAACACAGCATTCTCACTCATGCGTACCACATTGCCATTCCCCATCATCGCCATGATAATCCAGCATACCACAGCGTCCGCGCACAACCTCATGTCCACCCACCACGTGGACGCCCTTTTTCCCCTTCCCTTCGCTTCGCAAGCCCCCATCCCTCCCCTTCCGTCCCACAAGATCTCGTACAACACCTTTCTCGTTCGCGCCCCCCACCCTCGTCCTAAAAAAACGAGGGCGGTGTCCACGCGAGAATTCTATAATTTCCTCCCCCTCCCCCCCCCACCCCCCTTTCCGCTCCACAGCCACAGCCACAACCACGAGAACAGCATAGCATGGCACAGCATAGCACGCGGGCAAGCAAAAAAATAAACTCAACACGTACGACGTTGCACTGCTGCGTATGCTGATGATGGCGATGATGGCGATGACTTTATCTGCTTACTTTCCCTAGTCTGAAGGAGAAAAGTGTTCCCCAGTTACGTTTTTTTTCTTTTTTCGGGGGGGGGGAAGGTGCTCAATTTCGTGCTGCATACTCTAGCTCTGTTGCACGGCGTACGCGGCGTGGTACAGACAGACAGAGACAGACAGACAGAGAGAGAGAGAGAGAGCTGTTTTCTTTTCTTTTCTTTCCTTTCCTTGCACCGTGTCGGGCGAAAGAGAAACGGAAACGGAAAGGGAATGGGAAACAGGGAAGAGCATGAATGGAGGGATCAGAGATGTCAACAATCAAGCTCATCAAGCCGAGCTAACTTGATACAGTAATAGGCTAGCTTTTTTAGGCCTAATCATTACTATATCGCGTTAGCTCGGCTTGATGAGCTTGATTGTTGACATCTCTGGGAGGGATGAATGGCTGGGAGCAAAGGAAGGGAAAAAAAGGGACGAGCGAAGTAAGCGCAGGTAGTCTGGAGGACTTGCGGTGAGCGAAACAGAGACGAGTCTACCTCTGTGTCTACATACGGATCTGACGGTGGTGGAGAAAGCTTCAGCTATGACTATTTTTTTCTTTCTTTTCTTTTCGCCTTGTATGTAACGGGGTACACACGGGCGGGGGGGGGAAAGACTATCATTTTCCATCCCCCAACCTCTTACTTTCTGTGTGTTGCTAAGTCAGACAGAGACTTGGGTAAGTGAGTGTAGATTTTTCCTTCTTTTCTTTTCGGGTTTTCCTCTTAGCTATCGAGGGAAATCTTTTCTTCTTCTTCTTCTTCTTCTTCTTCTTCTTCCTTCTTTCGCTTGTACGCGTTGATGTCGACGAGGTAACTCACCTTAACCTTACCTTAACCTTACACAAGCCCGCATGTGTTACTACAATCTAGCTGCCCAACACGCCAAAAAGTTCCCAGGGTCCCCTTTCCCCCCCTTTTTTTTCACCTATCTTCTTTTTGTGTTTCAAGATACGGCTATATACTAGCTATTTTCTCAAGCTTCTTCCTTTTCTACATTGTCCTTTTTCTTTGGGGGGTGATTTCACGTTTTGCTTTTTGGGGGAGGATATATGGGCGTTGCGTTCGCTTGTGTGTGTGTATGAAAGGGGGGAAAAAGGAAGGAAAGGAAGGAAAGGAGATAGACGTAAAGCAGATGTCGAAATGAGAACGTATAGACATACTAAGCTGGTTAATGATTTGATATCATAAATCCCGTAGGCTATTCTACATGGAATTTGTGAAAAAAAGGCAGTGACAAAATACATCAAGCCACCACTTTCTCAACGCACCACAGCGACAGTCTCCTTGTTTCTCAACATAACCAGTCGCGAAAATATATATATATATATAATACATGACTGACGGCTTTCCATACTAGTAATCACCATCTATCCCGTAGTAAAAAAACGACTCCAAACACGGCATCACCTCCGTCTCTCCTGCCACCATATCACCCACTGCCACTGCCACTGCCACTGCCACTGTCACTGTCACACAGCGTTTTCTACTATGACCAGGATGTCCCCGTATATCATTGTATCGATGGACAGGCGAATGGATACAGAAAGACCCCCCCCCCCCCACTCGACACTTTATCCTATCTCAGATGAAGCGGCCAAGTCCAGATCTTGCATGCGCAGCATCGATCATGGGTAAATGCGTGATTGGTCCCGGGAACTGGGAGAATGGGATGGAGAGAAGCTGGAATGGGATTGGGGAACCGGGTTCTAGATGCGTATCTTGTGTATGTGTGGGTGTATGTATATATATAAGTGTGTGTGCATTGTGCAGGGATATGTACTTGATTTTGGATGTATATGTGATGGGGTGTCAAGGGGGTAGGTATGGGCGGGGGGACAGCATGTGTAAGTGCTGCAGGTCAGTGGAAAAGGCACATTGATTCGATGTGAGGTATGTGTGATAAAGGGTAGATGGACGAGGTGGTGTGTAGACACAGTACGAGGGAGTTATTCCATGCTTGCTATAGAACACCCGACATCGATAGATATGCAAGTCCACGATAGATGGTAGAAATACTTGGATACAATGCACAGCCTATCAGAGTACATTTTTTGTTACATACACAGCTATGCCTACATACGTTACCTTGCCGCATCTAGCTGCGGCTCTAGTCCGAGTATTGTACCGTCAACAGCAATTTCTTAAATGTGACCTAGAGGCCAATTGGTCAAGATTGACTAAAAGGATAACCAGAGATGCATTGCATTGCCATGTTTCCAAGGGAGCACTACGGCTAGGCCGAGGCACAATCATGTGTCTTAGTTAAGCACTCCTTATCAAGGCCATGACCAAAACAGGCGTATGCAAGCTTCCAAATGCAGTGGTGCTACTCGTGCCCATCCCGCTGCACTCTGATCGCAATCGTATGACTCAGGCGTTGCATCGAGCTCGGCCATAACTTGATTCTCCTATTCGACTTATTGTTGCCCTCTCTGGGGTACCTAGGCGTGCAAACAATCGGATCAACCGGCGGGGCCTCAGGGATGCGGTCTAGGTTTACGCGATCACACGCACACATTACAACTACATGTGCATGCACATGTGCGAGATGGTGGTCGGGCTTCGGCAGCAATGCGGTGTGTTTATGTGTTTGTGTGTCTACGTCAACGTGGTAATAGACTTTGCGTGCGCATAGCTTCCATGGGACCTCCGGACAGCGGGGGCGTTGGATCGCGGGCCATCCAAAGCTACGCATGACGCGAGATTCTGCCGAATAATGGACGGAGCAGCTTCGGCTGCACGTATTCGTCTAAACTTTCCCCCACAAGCCAGCGCAGACAGCGATTTCTACATGCGTACATGGATTGCGCCGTACTCGGTGTCGCACCCAAGATTAGTACTGCTGCTGATGATGCGCGCAGGAAGCATGGCCTGATGTCCGGCAGGGCTGGTAGGCGGTGGGGGTTTCTTCAGCGGCGGGCTCCAGCCCAAAGCGGCATTCCGGCGGCTAGCTGACGAGAGTTGGCACAGCACATGGCTCCAGGACGCATGGCGGGCGTTGTATGGTTGTTCGCGACTATCATTTTGCCGTTTGGGATAGCTGATGATGTAGAGTTACAGAGCTCTGGAACACGGGTACTCTGCGGCCGTTGGCGGGCGCTTTTGTGGCGCTAGGCCCGATGCGGCGCGGGGTCTTAGCCACCAATATTGCTATACATAAGCCCTGCATAAAGGAGCCATGAGTGGTCGCTGGGGGAAAATGTGGCCATCCTTCTCGTGCGCCATTAGCCTTTTTGTGCATAGCTTCAGGCTGACGGCAATGAACCATATCTCGACTTCATGCCAGTAAGCAACACATGCCGACGTGCACATCGTGGCCTGCCTACTGGTGGCCGGCACTTTTGCCCTGCAACCAGGCGCCGTTTCTCCGCAGGGCGGGAATGTCTGGGCGGACAGCCTACTGCTACCGTTCCTCGCACTCCCGCGTCATTGCATGTCGATCCAATCAGCCGAGGCGGAACTTGGCCATACTGGACTTACACTTATGCTCTGACCACCAAGGCCATGGTCGCCGGCCCCAAGCATTCCGCCAGAGCCTATCCAGCTCGTGCGAGATGGTCGAGCTACCACCGACCTGTGCCTCGAAGCGGTGATTTCGTGACAGGCGGTTGCCAGCACTGGCCGGCCTTGTTACCTTTTGACGCCGGGTAAAAAAAAAAAGGGCGTCAGCCCGCGCCACAGCCAGCTGCACACGCCTTATCGTGGATTACTCGTTTTCGTGTTTCAACTGCAGGGTCCCCAGGCCGTGCCAATTGCGTCTTGTTGCGATACGCTGCTGCTGGGTCCAAAATAGCAACGCGCCTGTATCGTCTAGCAACAGCGCTGCACTCGTGTCTCAAGGCAACCTCAGCAGCGGGTGGGTAATAACGCTGGTCTCTGGCGGGAGCATTGATGGTGTCAGGTCCGACGCTTAGCTTGTGCATAGTCAGGAGCAATACGAGCGGACCATCATCAGCCCGTGGGAAACGACCAGTATCCGTCTCACGACGTCATTGCATGCATACAACAGCCTGCGCAGGTGCCGTGTTCGCAACATGGCCACCATGTGCTGCGCAGTGCAGCGCAGATTGAACAAGACCGTGCAGGTTGCCGACGAGGGCTTTTGCGGGGGGAGAGCTACGTGTGGTGTGTAACTTTGCGGAGGCACGGCTAGCATGGCCATGGCAGGCAAAACAGCAGCGTCGTATGGGTGATTGAAATTAATCTGGTTCTATGCGCTCGCATCCAAGCTCGCATAGTGTGGGCTGAGGGCAAAGATAAGGGGGCACTCGTAAAGGTGATGACGGCGATCCGCTGTAAGTGTCATGGGCAGCTCGGTTCTTCGCTGGCGGGCGCAATGGTGAGGCAGTGGTTTTGGTCGCCTAATTTCGAAACGAGGGTGCTGAGTCGTAAGGAGGGAGACAGCGTGTGGAGATGAGCGATTCGCGAAGCGATGGCGAGGGCTATAAAGACCGGTCAGGGTGGTTGGTAACGTTTCAATAGATTGTAGCGTGTTTCTGGAAGTATTTTCGCATACCATTCTTAGCAGCCGCGGGCGGGCATGGGGATGCAAGTGTGCGACGGTCGAGCGTGGAGGCAGGGCAGGGCAGGGCAGGGCAGAGGGCAGGGGGATAATTTCCGCAGCGAGTACCATTTGCTGGTCGGGCCAGGCAGCCCTTTGGCAGTGGCGCGCAGGGCGGGCCAGAAGCGAATGGCAGAGCAGACGTGGACGTGGTTCGGCCGATCATCTGGCTCGAGCCTAGGTTTTCCTGTAGCGATGGGATCCTTAGGGCTGGCGTGGGGTAGGCCAGATTGGGGTTGGCTGCCGTGACAGGAAACACTTGGTGTCTCCCAATTGGAACTCTGCTGTCCAACATGCGTAATCGCACGCCGATCTTTCCGACTTGATGGGCGACTTCAGGTAGCCATTGTCGCGGAACTAACGCCTCTGTAGCGACATGGCTTGTTGGGCGCGGCGGGCTCTTGTCAACATGGCTCGCGGCACGGCTTGTAGGCAGGCGGCGGGCTGCTGGCGTCGCCATTACGCGGTGAGGGAACGGTACATTGGAGGCATTAGTCGCAGAGGCCGCCAGCCAATGGCCCAAAGCGGGCTGGCGTGTGCAGAAGACGGTGAGAGGAGCGAGAGCTGGGTGCATTGGAGAGGAAGCGAAAAAGCACATTTTGTAGAGGGCTGGCAGGCGACAGACCGCAACTGATCGCCCGCAAAGCAATTCCATGTTGAGTGCACGAGCAGGCTGGCCATGAAAAGCAGAAAAAGAAGCAGAAGAAGAAGAAGCGTTATTTTTTGTGGCGGTAAGAGAACGAACGGATGGGTGAAGCGTGAGGAGCAATGGCAATAGCAATAGCGGCAGCATTGTTGCAAGTGCCATGGTGGCGCAACATGGCAAAAGGGACGGGCGAAGAATGAAGCGGTAATGGAAAGGGCACGGGGCAGGGGCAGGGGCAGGGGCAGGGCGGCCGGTCACGTGCTGGTGCTGGTAAGCGAGGGAGGGGGAAGAGAGCGAGCGGAGCAGGCGGAGCAGGCGGAGCAGGCGGATCCGATGGCGCTATGCCACAAGCGGAACTGGTACCCGCGACGACTGCCCTGCCAGGCTGCGACGGCGCCAGTGACGCACGGGGCTCACCGTTCGAAACAATTGACGAGCCAAAAAAAACCAAAAAAAGAAGACAACGACGACGACGGCCAACCAACCCTGCACGCAGAACCACGACAAGCAGCACCGCCAAACCCACGGCTGCGGCCATGGCCACGGGACGCGGCCACGACGACGACGGCGGCCACGAGGGACAGGACGACTAGGACGGGGCCCGTCGCTAGAAGGCAGCCAGCTCCACCCGTCTGGACGTCCTGCCTGACGTGGTGGGGGCCAGTCGAGGCCAGCGTTGCAGCGCAAACCTTGACGCGAATCGATGCACACGCGCGCCCTCTGTCTCGCGCTGTCTCGCGCTGTCTCGCTCTGCCTGGCCTTGGGCGCTGCAGCGGCGGTATGGACGACTCCATCTGTCGCTGTCTGAGTGGCCACGCGCGCCAGCAAACGCGCAAGAAGCAACCCCGGGGCGAAGAGCTGCTGCTGGCCTTGGGAGCCGGCGTTGACTCGACAGGGCCTGGCTTCTTCTCCCAGGCACGACTCAGCCGCGCACTGCCTGCCTGGCTGCTTGCTGCTGGCGGTGCTGGCGGTGCTGCTATTGCGGGCTCTGCTGCTATTGCTGCTGATGACGGGGCGCCCGCCTTATCGCGTATGCTGCCCGCCCATCCCTTCCTGCGCAGGCATCACGACGCGAATGGGCTTCGTATCCGTCGCGAAGACGGGCTGAGCCAAGCTCACCGCTGGCGTGCTGCTGGCTGCTCGCTGGCTGCCCGCTGCGAGGGCCGACGGTGCTCTGCTCTGGTTGCGCTGCCATGCCATGCCATGCCATGCTATGCCATGCTATGCCATGCTATGCTCTGGCGGGCGCGGTGCGGTGCGGCCATGCTAGCGACAGGCACCACAAGGCCCCCGCTGGCGCTGATTCGACGTGCCGGGGGCTGCCCATCAGGCCGTCAAGTAACATTGCCGTATTGCTCGATACAATACGCCCGTCTTTTTTGTTTTCTTCTGCGGCCCTAGGCGCGGTTCGCTGGCGCTAGCTCGCCCGACTTGTGGCTGACGCGGACTCGGCGGCGCACACGCACCCATGCTGCTGCTGCTGCCACCACCACCACCACCACCACCACCTCCACCACTGCCACCACCTGCACGACCACCCCCCCTGCCCGCCTCAGCACGCACCGCCTGCGACACGACCTCCGCCCGCCCACCAATCTAGTCGGCCGCGTAGATCGCCCAACCCATCCCTGCTGCCGCTGAGTCTTATCATCAACGCCATGCAGATGCCCCTGGTCGCTCAAACACAATCCATGGCTAACCGGGACGGGCTCGACCCACCCAAGAGCCTGGCGCTGCATCTACCTGCGAGGCACTAGCTCACACCTCTGCTGCAGCTGGATCCCTCCCCAATTGATGAATTCATCGTCGCTCAAATGCATAGTCAACACGCCCACTTGGGACAGGCCACCAGTTGAGCCCCCTCTTACATCTTCTCCTACCTCGAGACGTATTCACGCCGCCAGAATTGCCTTTTCCCGCGCCAGCTCACTTGCCCGTCACGACGCTCCGCCTTCATTGCCTGCTGCCCTCCCTCCCTCCCCACGCTGAGCTGCCGAGCTGCACATGTACCACTTGGTCTGTCCATGACCTTGTCCCCTCTCACACCACGGTTAGCGAACACGCTCTGCAGTCAGCTCCACAGCCATCTTGACACACAGTTTTCGTCTGACGTCCCAACGGAACACGTCTAAGAATCGCCCTGACGTTTGCTATTCCCACCTTAGCTCCATTTCTGCGCTCCACTCTATCCTCGCCCCATAGTAACACCTACAAGGACCAGCAACCTTCTGAACCTCTTGCCCACTACCCTGGCCTCCTTCTTGGCTCACCGTTACCTGCAGCCACAAAGCACCTCCTCCCCGCTTCTGTCCTCGCCACTCTCTTTTGCACGCCTCTTCATGTCCCCGCCTCCAATTCCTGGCCCTTGATCCTTTGCTGAAAAGTCGGTACAACTCATCATCGCTCTGCTCCCTGCACACCGACCCTCTGCCACTGCCGCTATCCCTCTGGGTCCAGTTCCTTATAATCCAAACTTGTGTTGAGTGGCCAACACTCCACCCCTTCTTCTCAACATGGTTTTCTGCACATACTGCGGACAGTCCTTCACCAGAGACGAACACCTCGAACGTCATATCCTTACGCGTAAGTCTCGTGTCTTTTCTCTCGTCCTGCCACCATGGCTCCTCGTTGTTCGAATCCTACCGAGAGAGGGGGGGGGGGGGACAGACCCATCGCTGACCGCTTGTGATCGATAGACACCAATGTGAAGCCATTCAAGTGCTTCACCTGCCATATGAGCTTTGCCCGACGGTACGTGCTTGTGTGAAGCCGCCCATTTCTCCCGTGCTCTTTTCGTCGTTCGGTCCTTGGTCGTACGGATCGAGTTGCTGACCATCGCACAGAGACCTTCTGCAAAGACATTACACCGTCCACGGCCGCAACCAAAATAACGAAGAAGGTCTCCCACCCCAGGGCATAATACCAAAGTCGGCCGGTCGCACACCCATTGCCTGCAGTAACTGTGCAAAGACCAAGACCAAATGCGACAAAAAGTTCCCCTGTACCCGGTGTGCTCAGAGGAACCTGAAATGCACGCTGCGTCCTACGCGGCGGGCATCCAAGGGTGTACAGCGTGTCGGTGGTCCGGCTGAAGCCAACAGCGGAGACTCGAGCGAAAGCGGGAGCACCACTGAGACCCAAAACCCGTCTGGCAACGCTTCTCCCAACCATGACCCACAATCACAGCAACCGACTGCTCAGTCGTCTCCTTCTCAGATGCAGCAATCACTCCAGCTATCCAATGGACAGCCTCCATCCCAACGACCATCCCAATCACCATCGGCGACGCACTCGAGGAATCCTTCGGTTTCCCAGCCAGTACAGCCACCACCACACATCAGCCCCGAGAAGAAGACACTTCATTTGCAGCTTACTCATACACCGCCATTCTTTGACCAGTCTCCCTCACACGCGCTTTCCCAGGCCCCTTCGCTGCTCTCGCCCCTACCCACACCCGTTACTGGCATGAACAGCTTCGTCTCTTCAACGCCCATGTCTGGCTACGACGACTTTGTTCGGACTGTGCGTGATCAGGGCGACACTGACAGCCCCCAGTTCATGATGGATCCATGGCACAACATGCCCATGGACACGGGCTTTGATCCCATGCGGCTGGACCCCTCGCTGATGATGTCAATGGGCATGGACATGACCATGGGCCCTCCATCAGAAGGCATCCTTGGAATGATTCCTGAAATGTCACCCGCCCAAACGTTCGGCCATGCACAAACACCCCGAGTAGACGAATCATTTTCAGATCTCCAAATCGGTAGTTCGGCCTCCATGTTCTATCCCTCAAATAGACAATCTTCCATAGCAGACGCAGGGGTCCCCGACCTCGGTGCAATCATCGCTGCCCAAGATGGCTGGACCGTGTTTCGCTGTACTCCTTCCATTGCCTCGAGTTCATGTCCACGCACTGCACGATTAAACCTTGAGCGTCTGGAGCTCAGTCTGAAGAACCATGAAGCTTGGAGTAGCTGGACGCCGTCATGGGACGAGTCGGACTTCCAGCAGGGAGGCCGGATAGCCGTGTCGAAGCTGCAAGAATCCACCCGCGACAAGCTCCTCGCCATCACCCAAAGCTTCCTTCACAAAGCTCTTGATATTCACAAAGACGGCAATAGCACCTCAAGTAGTGGCGAGTCTCCCGGCTCAACGGCCTCTCACTCAAACTTTGTTCTTCTGCCACCCGCTCGTGTGCTCGAATACTTTCTCAAGTCTTATGCCAACTCTTTCGAACGCTACTACCCTACGTCGGCGAGAGGTGTCCTGGATACCAATGAGCTGATGCAAAATTACAATGACAAGGCGTCGAGCTTGCTCATCCTCATGATGATTGCACAGGGTGCCATGACGATCCCGTCGATAGAAGCGAGGTGGCTCACTGGTGGCTTCACCGAAGCCTGCCGGATATCCCTCTTCGACCTCATCGAGAAGAACATCATCATGGCCGGTGATCCGATCGTTCTGCGCGCAGCTCTTCTCTTCACTGTCCAAGCGGCGTGGAGTGGCGACAAGTGGCAGATGGACATTGCCATGGGCCAGCGCGGCATGTACTTTTCGATGCTGCGACACTCTGGGATCCTGGATGCGCGGCCACCAACAACCCCTCACATGAATGGCTCTTCAACGACTGATACGCTGTGGAAGGACTGGCTTCAGCAGGAGAGCCGCAGTCGGTAAGTGTTGAGAGTCATGCCATCACGTGAATTATACTTACTAATCATCACCACAGTCTCATCTATTCGTGGGTCATGGTCGACCAAGACTTGTCGCTGTTCCACGACACCGCTCCCTTGTTTTCCGTGACTGAGTTTGGTGCTCCCATGCCCGATTCAGATCGGCTTTGGCAGGCTCAGACCGCTTCCGAGTGGTCCGACATGTTCAACCAAGTACATGAATTCTCAAACGGCTACTCGTCCGTGGGCTCAGGCGCGAGGCCGCCTAGCCTTCGAGACCTCTTCCGCTACTTCTTGGATGACGAGATTGTTGTCCAAGATGTGCAAGAGATTCATCTTACGCCCATGCACCTGCGCCTGCTGCTCCACCCCCTACAGACTCTTGTGTGCCAATACTGCCAACTGCTCAGCTGCTTCTCCGGCAGTGTTGCATCAAGGTCGCGCAATCGGGCACTGACTGCAGCTTCGACTCGGGTTCGCCTGGAAGAAGTGCAGGCGTTGTTGGGACGTTGGTTCGACCTTGCGCAACGTTACATGAAGGCCAACCCCATCTGTCCAATGATGCAGGCCAACCTGGTCATGTTCCACCTCATCAGCATGAATGCCGTCTCCAACTTTCCAGAGATTGAGCGTCTCGCTCGACGAGAAGGTATCGACGGCTCGTACCAACAGATACTCTGGATGCACAAGAAGTGCTTGTCCGATGTACAAGAGGCCATCACCCACGCGGGTCAGGTGCTCCGTCTTATCCGGGAAATGCCACGAGGCATTCGTCCTCCATGGTGGGCCGGTGCCGTTTACCGTGCCGCCCTCATCGTCTGGACCGACACACTGATCCAGAAAGAGACGTTGAGCCCGAACCAGCAAGGTGCATTCCAGCCACCCAACGCGGCCTTCTCCATCGACCGCCTTCCTGCCGATCATCCTACCATACTGAGATACATGTCTCGGAGGGATGGCATCCCAGCCCTCACCAAGCGGGACGGCACCCCTGTGCCACTGGATAACGGCTTCGCTGTCCTCTCGCATAGTATCGACATTATCGATGAGGGCGTCGCTACCAGATTCTCCGACGGCATCCGCAGCAAGCTGCAAAAGCTTGCGCGCGGCTAAACGCCGAAATGCATCCTGTTTTCTTTTCCTTTCGGCAGCACCATGGCATGAGCAAATGAATGCATTAGCGGGCGTAACCGGCATTGTCCTCCTTCTTATTCATTCATCTTCCTACTCTTCTCATCTCTCTTTCAGTAGATATCCTTCTCTCCTCCCTCTCGGTATCGGCATCGCAGTATATGCTTGAGACGGGTACCTGGCAACGCACTTGCACGTTGCGCGGCGTTCCAATGGGGGTCAATACATTACACACGGCGGCATCGTCGTCGTCTTGTTCTTCCTATGATGTTTGTACGTCTCGGTTATGGATCTTTCTTGTGTGTCTGGGTGGCCTATAATGAGTAAGGGTCGTCGTCGTCATCCGACATGGAGTGCATACGGTATTGCACTGGAATAATGTATGGTACATAGACCTGATGATGAAATTGCACCGACTGTGAAACAAACAAATGCCGCTGTGTGCCTCGCAAAGATTGGTGATGGCATCGTGTTGTCGAGCGTGTCCCGGGCATCGCCGCCGTCGGGGTCGTTACGGGTAGTGGCAATAGGTTGGTGATCTTCCCGAGGACCTGCTGTTGATGAACACTGCTAACGGCGCTGATGGTTAGATCATCTTCCCTCCCTCCTCCTCCTCCTCCTCCTCCTCCTCCTCTTTCTCATCGAGTCCATGGATGCGGGGTCGATCGGTCGGCGGCCGGCAGTGGGGGGCGGGGAGCAAGAGAGGCCGAGAGCGACGAAGTGTTTCTCATCACAGCGGCCCAAGTGCATCTCTCTTGTACTTACTCATATCATCCACAGCCGCAGCGGCAGCTGACCCTCCCTCCCTCCCTTCACCCATCTACCCACCCCGTCCCACATGGCTGCTGCGGGTATGTGTGCCTTGGATTTGATTTGCTTTTTTGCATGCATGTGTTTCGAAACTGTAAGCCAAGCATGGGGTGCGTTGCGTGGTGGTGGTGGTAATCGGGCATCGTTCCAAGTTGGAGGCTTGATGGCGGGGTCGGACTAACAAGTGTGGCAGCTCTCTGTGTGGACTGATGGCTCCATGGTGGCGGCGGGGTGTGTCGTCCTTGTTTTTTTCTCACCGGACAGATCAGAGATGAATAAATAAAAGCGAGAGGGCTGAATGCGTCGAGTTGGCCCTTGGGAGAACGGAGAGACGGGCGGGCGAGGACATGAGCGGGCGGCGACATCCAGGGTGAAGAAGGGTGAAGAAGAAGGGCCATGGCCATGGCGGACATATGTATATATATATATATATGTATGCGTGTACGGGGGGGGGGGACCAGTTGCGTTGGTTGAATGAGTCGGAGGGGGGGGGGGACAAGGAAAATAAAAAAGAGGGTTATTTTTGTCAAAAAGGGAATGGAGGGGGGGTGAACGGCAAACGTCGTTATTAAGACGTGGATGGACATTTTTTTTCACGACGGGCCCTGGGTTGCAGCCCTCTTTTGCCCTCAGGCGTTAGGGAGCAGAGAGACCTGTGTGTGGAGCAAAATGCGTGGCATGTTGAGGCACGTCCCCCCCCCCTCCATGCCCTCGCTCGATCCTTTTACCTACCTAGACGTTTCTTCGCCTCTCCTCTTTCCCGGACGCTACTACTCGGGTACCTCGTCACACCATCGACGCGCCGCCCTCGTTCCCTCCCATAGCCTTACTGTAATGTGTTTCGTTGGTGCCTGTAACCCCCCCAGTCGAGTTAGTCGTGCCGGTAGCCCCAAGGACGGTCCATCGCATCCAGCCAACTGGGCATTTCCCATGACCCCCCCTTCCCCTTCCATGGCCGCTTACGCTCCGGGCCTGGGGGGGAAAAAGGTTTCGTTCGGAAAATGTCTGTCATGACCGGAAAGGCGTGACGACCATGTTGCCCATTCCATTTGGAAGGTGGTGTGGGGGCGCTTTGGTAGAAAACGGCGTTATGCAGTAGGCTTTGGGTATCACAAGTCATGTAAAAAGCCGGTATCGACGACGTCTTTTCCTGCATGTAGGTGCTTGTGTTTGACAAGCTTACGCGTTCTCTCTTACGCCTTGGCTAACTCTGTATCAAGGACACAAATAATGCCATGGCTCAAGCTAACTGGTTGTTGAGAGAGCGTATCGCGGATGCGGGAAGCCCTGCCTCTCCCCTCTCCTTCCCCCCCCCCCCAAGCCCTAGCGACGAGGATTGGTTTCATACTGACGTCGCTGTATATTCCGGTAGCCTGGCAGCACATGATGGAGGTCCCCACTCTGCCTGGCTGCCCCCAAGGAGGATGGATAGTACATCGGTGATGTGTCTTCTCTCACAGACCCCCGGCGTCATCACCACCACCGACTGCATGCTAAATACGGGGAGAAACAACACGCCAAGCAGTCCGTACGGATGGCTCCCCCACAGCCGTAGCAAGCAAAAAGGTCAGACAGTATCCGGGGCCGTGCATGGCCACCCCCTCTTCCCATCGTCGGACATTGGCGTCCATGGCAGCAACTTGGGCAATGGCGTAGGCCTCGCGAACCCAAAACCCCTCGTCAGTTGCATTAAACGGTCGGTGAGTCGTAGATTATACTCGCCGTTAGCTGACCCCCGTTTTTATTTTTCGACATCATTTTTGGCCATGTACTTTGCAAACAAAGGGTAAGTGGGTGAGTCGTGGCAACACACCCTCTCTTTTTTTTTCCCCAATGACATAGCCAGCACCATGCCAGCGGGTCCAATGCTGGTGCAGATCGCCGTGTTTTTCGTAGGCTAGCCGAGATGCCCTTGTCTTGGGCTTCGGGGACTTGACCGGATAGTATCCGAACGGTTGGTGAGTGGTGTAGATGCTGTGGCATTGCATAAAGGGTATCACAATCACGCTTTGTTTTGATATACTGCGGATGTTTGCATTGGTATCACTTTATTTCGTCTGCTTTACGTCTTTCCTGGTCCCTTCAAGCGTCACTGTGAATATCGGACTCATCATCAAGAAACAGCCATGTTGGCTGACTGATGTATGTCCGTCGGGTTACACGAGTTGTGGTGATTACTACTACAGACGATCATCTCCGGAAAATACTCAATGGGTACATTAGGCCAACAGACGGCCTGGAGCCTTCATCGGTGGCCCTTTTTTTTCGCTCGATCCCCCTCACCCTCCAGTGTGTCTGCTCGACGGAGAACGGATGGAGGGGGGCGGCCAAGCAATTCAGGCATAGCCTCAAAACATCCCCACATGTTGAAGCTTTTGAGACACGAGGTGCTGGCCCCTTACCGGGCCGGAATACACTTGTGGCCCAAGTGGTTCACGCTATGGTTACATTTGGCACACTTCAGCGACGAGGCTCTCCGTCTGACTGGCTGATTACGGTGCATCTGGCACCACGAAAGCGGTCGTGGATTTTTCCCAGACTGAGAGATGTCATGATAATGACGCAATGTGGAGCATGTTTGTGCCATGGTGCTAACGTAGGGCGAAAGCCATATGCTTTTCCGCTGTTTCACTTGGATCATGTCTTCTGCCATACAGATACATTGGCAAACTCTATTTTTTTCCCCAATCCTTTCAGAAAAGAAAAGCCCCCAGCATTCGAGCCAATCTTGTACCGCGCGTCTTCTCATCCACCCACCTTGATGGACTACTCTTCATGGGCCTGGATTGGGCGTGGAAACGCCGCTGATACGTCTACACACACACACACACACTACAGCCAGACATGGACCATGCCGACGTCGTGGTGACCGGTGCTCGCATCATGGCCACGCCCTAGTATACGCTCCTGGGCCAATGGCAGGTTCCTAGCACAACCCTGGGTAGACGGTCCTTGGTGGCTGCAGTGTCGTCGTCGATACACCGCGAGGTCGTCTTGGCGCCCCCAGGATGTGAAGTCGAGAGGCGCCGTGCCACGTCATGCAGAGGGATAATCGTCTCTCTCCGCTCCTCTCTCAGGTGCGTAATTTGGGTGAATACAAGGCCCGATAAAGCCCCATTTCGTCGGCGCACTCGTATTCGGATGATTGTTAATCTGGGTGCAGGACGGGCAGAAGATGCTCAGCGTGCAGAGAAGCGGTCAGGTGGGGGAGGGCTGAGGAGGATGTGGAAAGACGCAGTCAGCAGCGTGGCATTGCACGGATTTGGAGGGGAGAGAGATATTACTGTCCATCCAACTCAGCACGACATGGAGGAAGAGACGGACGGATGGACGTGTGAAGTGGGAAGGGATGCACAGGCGGGACAAGGTGCGGCGGTAGGTGTCGGCGGATCCCCGCTATCTTCCCGCCGGGCAATTGAGCCCTTTGTTGCGTTGCGACACCAGACTGGAGACACCGTGCCGACGACTTGCAACGCGCCCACCCACCTTTTACCGGCCCTCGTCCGAAACCCCCCCCCCAGGAGCCAGTGGACAGATACGCCTATCAGCCTGTAGTGCATGGGGAGCCACGGACTCTTCAACTCTCTGTCTCGACCACTTGTGCCGGGCCTTGGAGCTGCTATCCGGCTGGCCTGGCCTAGGCCGTTTCGGGACAGTCACATGACCTGGTGAATCTGGCTCTCGAGCTGTCTGGCAGTTTGCATGCGGATGTGGGCCTGGGTGACTTGGGCGAGCGTTATCGCGAAGAATACCGGCGTTTTCATGGTGTTTGCCACAGTGTCCCGTGGGTGCGGAAAATACGTGGTGGTGCTTGGATCCTCTGCCCCCACCCTTCCAGCCCTGGGAGAGACCTCGGTACAATTGCAACCAGCAAGCCGCAAACCGCTATAGGGATTCCCACACATTTACTGAACAGCCCTTTGTGCCCGCGTGGAACCAGATGCTGCTTCACAAAGAACACCACTGCGACCTTGGTGTTGCGCGGGCGGGCTTCGCATCGGCCAATGGTGGCAGCCCGTTTCGCACTTCGGCCCCTCCTCCCGGACTTTGTCCCTGAGGCTCAGGCTCTCCTACGGGCAGCGCGCGGGCTCAGGTACAGAGTCTCAGCCCTAGGACCGACTGCTCTTGGGGGCGACCGCCATGTGCCGAACCGGAGGCACTGAGATGGGGGGAGAATCAGTGGGCAGTGGGATAGCGGCGGTTGCTTGATGGAGAAGAGGTGCTCATCCAAGGCCTTTGTCCGCTGGAGTCCCGAATCGTTCAATGGCTATATAGGAGCCTATCTTGACCGTGCAAGAGAGATATCACCATCACAACCCGCAGTTCTCACAAACACTACCACGACACATCCGCCTTCCACCGTCTCCCACGACCCAATCCCAAACACAACTCACATTCACAATGGCCAACATCGAGCAAACATGGAGCCTGGCCGGCAAGGTCGCCGTTGTCACCGGCTCAGGTACGAGTCAACCACCTGACAGGGGTGCCTTAGTCATGCTGACATCCATCTAGGCCGTGGTATCGGAAAGGCTATGGCCATTGAGCTTGCCAAGCGCGGCGCAAAGGTCGCCGTCAACTACGCCAACGCCGTCGAGGGTGCTGAGCAGGTCGTCAAGGAGATCAAGGCTCTTGGCAACGGCTCCGACGCAGCGGCCTTCAAGGCCAACGTCGGCAATGTCGACGAGACGGAGAAGCTCATGGACGACGTTGTCGCCCACTTTGGCAAGCTCGACATTTGCTGCTCCAACTCTGGTGTCGTGTCCTTTGGCCACTTCAAGGACGTCACTCCCCAGGAGTTTGACCGCGTCTTCAACATCAACACCCGTGGCCAGTTCTTCGTTGCCGCCGCCGCCTACAAGCGCATGGAAGTCGGTGGCCGCATCATCCTCATGGGCTCCATCACCGGCCAGGCCAAGGGTGTCCCCAAGCACGCCGTCTACTCGGGTTCCAAGGGTGCCATTGAGACCTTTACCAGGTGCATGGCCATTGGTAAGTCTTCCGCTCTGAATCCACATGTCCGTCTCGCTCCTGCATACTAACCACCTCGTAGACGCCGGTGAGAAGAAGATCACTGTCAACTGCGTTGCTCCCGGTGGCATCAAGACCGACATGTACCACGCCGTGTGCCGCGAGTACATTCCCGGTGGCGACAAGCTCTCCGACGACCAGGTCGACGAGTACGCCTGCACATGGTCCCCCCACAACCGTGTCGGCCAGCCCATTGACATTGCCCGTGTTGTCTGCTTCCTTGCCTCGCAGGACGGCGACTGGGTCAACGGAAAGGTCATTGGTATTGACGGTGCTGCCTGCATGTAAGAAAATAAGACGCCAGTTGGAAGTTTTTTTGGGTCGTCATTGTCGCCTCCGACACAAGCATCCGGTTTATTGTAGATGTGTAATGATTAGCTCTTGAGCGCTGGCATGTATTGGCGTTCTTGTAGAGAAACAAGAAGAAAAAAAAGTATTTTCAGCACTTTTACATCTATGCACTGCTTGTGATTTTGTGAGGTTCAAGGTTGAGTTTTGGGGGTATGAACGGAATGTGGCGTATTCTACAGAGACGAGAATGAACTGTTCGGTTGAGATATATCTACATATATACATTATCTAATACCCATCAAACAAACAGATGGGAAATTCATTAGCAATGATGGAAATAGAGTGCGAAACCATTAAATCAGGAGTGAGTTGCATAGTCATACCACTCCACTACTATATTCCTAGCAGATAAACTTCATTCCTCTTTACTAAGAAAGTGCCTAGTGCAGCAACTTTTGCAAACTTGCTTTCCAATATTGAGTGTGTGAATCTATTCATTGCATAAAACTTGTATGTGACAACATTCTCAAACATAATACCCATTCAACTATGTACAATGTGGATAATGTGTTTCGACTGGGGGGGGGGGGAAATAAAATATATACAGAAGAGTCCAGAGGCGTGATGAATGTTTTGTGAATCCCATAATTTCTTATGGAAGTAAAACTTCAATTCTCTGCACAACGGGTATAGGCAACCCCGTGCGCTCCCTTGGAAACATGAACAACAACTAAGGGCTGGACACGGTAATGTCAGCCGAGCCGGAGCTGCCGAATCCCTCGGTAGACACGATCTGGTAAGCGGCTTCGCTGAGAGGGTTGTGCGTCATGCCATGAGCAGTGTATGTGTTGTAGTGGTTTGCGGTGGTGACGGTACCGCTGGAACGTTTGTTCTGACGGATAGACCAGTTTTGGATGTATCCGTTTCCGCGGTTGACGGTGCAGATCTCGTAGCTGCTGCCATCGCTGGTGATGGTGCCCATCTTCTGGCCCTGACTGCAGGGGTTGTACGTGCCGTAGTTCTCGAGAATCTGTTCAAATGTGAGACAAGAGTTCGGGCGGACATACTTAACGTTCGCTATTGATAAGGGATTACTTACGTAGTTTTCGCCGCGCTGCGACCATGTGTAGACGGCAAGGTAGAAGTTGCCTTGTGCCTTGACGTTGCCAGTGAAAGTAATGTTCCTGGGCTGCGCAGACTTCCAGCCCTTGCCGGAGGTCATGTCTGAGATGCTCTGCCATGTCACAGAGTACTCGCCGGCCGCCTTGTTCGTGTAGGTCGCGGTGCCACCAGCGCCATCAGTCCCTATACGTGAGGTTAGTAAGATAACCCTAGGGTTGAATGACATTGTCACTTACAAAACTGATAGTAGAAGCCATTGTTGTTACCCGAGCCGTTGGGGGTACTGCGCTTCGCGACGGTGGCCTCAGTAAGGCCCTCCGTAGGCATAGCAATGACGCCCATGATGGTCGCGAAGGCGACAAGACTGGCGGTAAAGGAGACCATGGTGAGGATATTGTGCGGGTATCTGTGGATGCGATTTACAGAGTTGAAAAACTGTACTTGTTTGAAACAAAAGACTGGAACTCTGTTTGAACCATCGCTCTTTATATCTGGGTGATGTAGCCTGGTCGGTCAAGTTCTCGCTAGGATCCTCCCCCCCAGCTTGACTAACTTGTATGGAGTTAAGTAAAGCTCGATGCGAATAGCGTCCGATCTCAATAATTTCCACATGGCGAGTAAGCTCACATTGGCTGTAGGGAGAATATTCCTTCCGTAGCTTACAGGGGGGTGCCAAGTTTTATTCCGCCTACCATTTAGCATCTTGTCCTGCCTGGATATTGGTTTGTACAAGATTAAGCTTCTCAAGGCTTACCGATATTGCTTAAGTTGAAACTAAGCTTCTCACGACAAATGACGTGACCCCACTCTAATCTAAACATCTGTGCGGAAATTCAAGGATATATATTACCCGAGCTAGTGCCGGTAAACTTTCCACGCCAAATCTATGGACACCAGCGTGTAAATACGCGTGGACAGCTCACGACCGTGTTTCAGCACTTCGACTGTGGCCGGTGGTTGCATTGCGCGGGCACGAGACCAGAATTTGGGCTGCGGTAATTACTTGTCACATCTAAAATGGGCAGGTACCCGTGCCATCATTGTCAAGGTGTTTGGCTAGATTCTTACAGAACTCGGGACGAATTAACCAATTTTGAAGCAAATGCGCCTTTGTATTCAGTATTATGTCCGGAAAGATCCCCGTTTGTTTCATGTTGTGTAACAAGCATGGAATCGGACAGCTATAAGAATACCATGATGACGCTCAAACTAATTAAGTACGCATCTGCATACTTGAACCTGAGATTCTGCAGACATAAGTGCTAGTAAAGTAGCCCATGCGCGAGTTAGTCCAACACTGTGATGCTCTATTTTTACCATAAGAATTTCTGTGTTTGCGCAAATCAAACTGGGGGTATCACTTATAATAAGAAACCCAAAAAGTTGAACGGGCTCCTAGCACCTGCCAGGTTCACAAATAGAGTATGCAATCCATTGCTCGGCACTTGGCGACTGCAGCCTTGGCAGTCCTGGACGCCAAGCCCTCTTAGCCTATCTTTACCATATATGGGGGTCTAAAGGACACAAAGGGAGCTAGGTTGAAGGTGTAACAATACTGAAATGCCAATTGTAGTACAACTAATGGTAGAAGTAATGGTGGATACTAAGAGGAAGCATAGTAGAAGAATGATACACATAATACGTACTTACGTCACTACGACAAACGCGAAACTCAACGGCACAATATGTGAGTACGCATAATTAAATATGCAAATCCATCATTCTTAGGTATTGCTATGAAGTAAGAGTAGCAAAACAGTATTGGTTGCTATCACTGCTGGAATGTCCCGGCTATGCCCTGCCATGTTCACAGACAATAACCATTTTGCTCTTCTATTCTAGCCAGGATCCTGCCAACGTGGCAGTTGCTGTAGAGGAATAAGACATTACAACACCGATCATCCACGGACTATCAGGAACTTTATACATTATGTATAGATGGAACATCAGGATCATTGCCATTGCCATCTTCCAACAAAAGGTGATTAGAGCGTGGATTGTTGAAGGCATTCCAATACACAAGACCAAACTTCATCCCTCCCCACTCGTGTCTGAGAAGGCTTGTAAGTGATGTCTTTGAGCATGGACGATGGCTTGCCTTGGTGTGCTGCCATATTAGCATCAGTCAACACGTTGAAGATACAATTGTGGAACAACGTGATTCTATGTAAAGTGATTGATGTGACAGATCCAAGGAAGATTTCCGTAAGATTGGTAGACGGAGAGTAGCGGCTTCTATATCCCGATGCTAATGCTCTTTTCAGGTGCTCAGTAGCTTTTTACGTGCGCTATGCATGAGTTGTATCTGTCACACTGCGTTAGAAATCTCTCCCCTCTAGACCCATGTTCGCAGCCAGCAAGTTCGAAAGAGGGATTCTGCCGTAAGCAGCGTGGACTGGAGTCATCTTTGTCAATTTAACATTCCACGAACGCGATGACAGACGTGCTTTAAGTGGCTCTCTATCTTCCCTTCTCTCGGTAAGACGAATCGTGCTTGTCTTTAGAAATATTGTACTCACGGATCGATCGCGTTTGGTTCGTTGAATCTGATCGTGGAGTGCCGTGAAATGAGCGTACGAAGGTGGGGTGGGTGGCTGGTGCATATTTACCCGCACAACTGTCTATAAGGGGTAGATGAATCAGAGTATAGTTAGGACATTAACCGCGGGCAATTCGATCGGCTCTTAGTCATGCAGCATCGATATGCCTGCATAATCTGTTACGCGTACTAGTCTTGAACCCTTATTTCTTTCAAATGAATGCCGTCAGAATTATGAAGCTTCTTCTCTGAATTATTCCCCAAGTGCTTCCCCAGGCACTTGCGAGCGTCCCTATCGGCACCGAGCTAGAAGTCGTCACAAGTGTCACCACCCCGAGAAAGAAATCGAACAGCGTTTAATCGTACTTGGGCTAGTACTGCTCGATTTCTTTCTGGGGGTGGTGCAGTGTGTAAACTAGTGACATACAATAGATTAAGCCTTCTTTCCGCTAGAACTTTCCAGTTGGCTAGAAATCCCATATAGTAGCATGCATCAACGAATTTACAACCTCCGGCAACGTGATCAAGTATCGCGTAGCAAAAACCAACAATCAATAGTCATGGAGATAACCCGTGCGTCAAGCAATTCACGCTTTCTGTCACCGGTGCACGGCCCACCAAAAGAAACAAGTGTGTCACAAAAACAGTAGTCGTAAAGACATGATTGTCCAGGGTAGCTGAAAAGGTAGGCGAAGTACAGGGTCGGAGCCAAGGTACTATAGCCAGAAGGGGTAAAAGTCCAGACTATCCATGACAGCTACTAGGGTCACTACTTATTCATCATGGATGGGTCTAACAAAGACGAATACCCAATCATTGTGAAGATGAAGATTTTCTGTTTTTCTTTCGCGAAATAACACTGCGTGGCACTGTAAAATAAAGTGACAGATTTGGAAAAAAAATTGACCTTATAGGTAAGGTTTTGCAGGAAGATTCGAGGTTTATGTATAGTGCAGCCTGAAATCTATTTAGCATCTTCCCTTACTGTAGAAACATGACACATATTCGCCCATTGACGCTGGCCGAGTCCGTTGCATGGGCGTTGCCGTCGGACCCCGTCTTCTAGCAGTCCATAGCAGCCTGGTTACTTAGCTCGTTGTTTGACCCTTTGATCTAGATCGCTTTCAGGTCCTCAACCCACGCTGCAGATGTTACTGGATACCTTCATTGCTGCACTCAAGGTGCACCATGATCTGCACGCAGCGAGAGCATCGGTCTAAGAGCAGCTCATTTGACCAATCCAAGTGCAAGTAGGCCTTTGCCCTTGAAACCGGGAGATCATCAGCATGGTGATGTGTGCTGGTACCCTCCTACAGTGCCCGTGCACCAGATGAGCACCATCGCCAGTTGAGCACCCCCACCACCACAACAACAAACTTCAACG
>NW_007359937.1:526455-528404 GCF_000359705.1 Exserohilum turcica Et28A | reverse complement strand
CTGCTTGGATTACTAGGTTTCTAGCAATCTCTAAGGCTTCCTCAATAGAGGTTGCCTTTGGTGTTTTCCCTACTGTAGGGTATCTTGGCACTGCTCCAATAAATGGAGAAAAATTGCTTCTTGTCCTAGTATGGGTAGGCCTAGGCGGTTCTTCTGGTTGCCTGTTAGGGCACGGCGTAGAGGCCTCCTCAGCCATCTCGGTTTCTGGATTATTATCCATTAGTCGTTTGCTTGTGCCTCTAAGGTCCTTTGAGGCTAGTCTTTTTTTGTTATTTTTATTGTTTTGATATATCTGTGTTTCTTGCTGAATTTGAGCTTCAATAAGCTCCTGCGTTCCTATTAGCCCCTCTAGTCTTAGCATTAGAGCCCAAGCTCTGTGAGAAAATTCTCACAGGCGTGAGATAACGAAGGAAGGCCTCCTTCTTCTCCCTACTGCGCGCTAGCGCCTTAGCTGCAGGTGTTAAAAGTGCTGTTAGTCGATTCCTCGTGGTCGGTTCTCCTAGATAGCGTGCTTTTCTAGCGGTTTCCAGAAAACTCGAAGTTGGTGTTTTGTCTACATACATATACATACATAAGATTCTCTAGGATTTTGAATACGTCACTGACACTCGGCACGTCCGACAAAAAAAACAGAACGTAAGACGGCTCGGTGGAGGAAATCATTTGTACGATGCATGCTCTTTTTTTTTCCCATGGTTTTAAGTGGTTTACTCAGTGTAGGGTGTATGGTTATGACTGGTGTAACTGTGCATGCAGGCAGAACAACCTCAGTTTCTCACAGGAATTATTTACGCTACAGACCCGGAGAAGTGAAAATACTGCACTGAATGATACAGTGGCATAATATGTCATCTGCACCAGTAGAATCACGGCTCCGAGTGCGCTGGCAGTGGGGTATATGGGGCGTACTTGGCTTTGTACAAGGACTCATCTCTTCTCTTGACCCTTTGTATAAAAAAAAAAGAAAAAGAAAAGAAAAGGAAAGAAACAGAAAGAACAAGAGCAAGTGTAGCAGAGCAACTAAACAAGATCATTCTTGCCAATCTCGTGTTAATCATACGATACCATTCTCCCAGCCTCCAAGTACCGTGCAACTCAGGCCATGCCATCCAGCAGCTGATGTTTATGTTTGCAGCGATAACGCCAACAGCATGTATATCTCTCACCTGGCCGCAGCTCCCGAAACTGCACCGCGACTTTACCCAATCCTATTATTCTCGCCTTGAGTCTTATCCAACGACTCAGCAGCATCACAATCCCCAAGTCAGGACATGAGCTGGAATCCGCCCAGCACCCTCACCATATGCACGCATTCAAAAAAAAAGGTTTGACTTACTCAGTCAGTCAGTCACTCACTCACTCAATATCACTTAGTCATTCCCCCCAGATCCCAGCCCGTCGCTCATGATGCGATACCTAAAGCGGTGGGAAAAAAAAGAGCTGATAATGGCAATTTTCAATCTTGCTTGTACACTTGGGGCTTCGCTGTGTTGCCAAGAAAGAAAAACAAGGACTCGTGTGATTATGGAGACAAGGTTTCTACTCACACACACACTCACACACACACACACATATGCACCCAGACAGAAGAACATCTCACCGCTGTTGCGGGCAGCAAGCGAGCCATGACTCTGTGGGCGCGTAGCAGCAGTACTACTAGTACAATCCGACGTCGGAACGATTAGAAAGTCGGAAATAGTCTTGCAGCAGGAGAATGGATTGGGGATAGATATGCAGTGGGAAATGCGTTTGCTTGTGGCGTTTTTTTTTATTATTATTTAGGTTGCACAGCAAAGGGGTAATTGGGGGGTGGGGCAGGGAAATGCCTAGTTTTTAGTGTGGTTAGCTGGGGAGAGGGGTTTTTTTTTCGAGTCGGGTTGGTGGGTGGCGGTGGGGTGGCTACTTTGCTTTGCTATGGGACACTACACGTGCTAGGTGAAAGTTTATTG
>NW_007359937.1:485084-526402 GCF_000359705.1 Exserohilum turcica Et28A | reverse complement strand
GGAGGGGAGAGAGAGAGAGAGAGAGAGAGAGAGAGAGAGGGACGGGAGAGGCGGGAGGGAGGGAGGGAGGCGGTGAAAGAAGAAGAGGAACAAGGGTGATGTGGTGCTTGTTTGCATGTGATGTGGAAGCTTGTTTTATCTTTCTTATTGTTGTGGTGTGGTGGTCGTCGTTTGGTGGTTGGGTGGCGGTAGAGTGCATGTTGTGTGTTTGCTGTGTACGAGTTAACTAGTCAGTCAGTTGGATGCTTGGTACGGTACAGTACGGTATGGTTACTGCAAGCAAGAATCTTTTCCTCTCATTCTCATCTCCTCTCGTCTATGCATGTCTCTTCACTTCCTTGGACCCGCGAGATTGCATGTGCTGTTGGCATGGCTTAACACGCAGAACCCCCAGCAAGCAAGGTATCGGCATCAGTACCAGACAAAGCGGGCACTCTGACATGCAGCGGAAATCGGGTATAGCTACAGCCGTAATGTGATGAAGAAGACAACCTATCAAACTCGATGGATATTTTTGCTTTTCCCACCCCGCCCCTTTTTGTTTCCACACAGTCTTGCCGCCCACATCCGCTCATCATGACACACAGAGAGAGACTACCGAGAGTGACAGACAGACAGCTCATGCAGGTAATTAAGACACACCGACAATCGATAGCGCGGCGCAACAAAGTTCAGCATGGCATCAAGAGGGAAATGACCAGCGCAGGTGCAGGCGCACACGTGTGGCGCAGGCATTATTGACGACATGCAGGGTTTGTATGGCCAGGGGAGGCCGGGAGAGGGGGAGATTAGCACAAAGGTTGGGAGGCGGGAAGCACGCCACACACAAGACGACAAGACAAGCACATGCTGGCACCTGACGGCAGATGATAGCAATGGATGGGCGGTTGCACATGGGCGAGGATATGCAGGTGCGTGGTGGGCATGTTGGCGGTTGGCTGGGCGGCGGGGCTAATGGCCATGCTAAGAAATGGCTATGGTGATATTAGGAACGACCATCAATGCAAATCAATAATACTTGATCACTCATGGCAGCGGCAGCCCAGATTGGACTCGGCCAAATCACATGGGCGGGCGACGACGACGACGATGATGATGACAAAGTCCGCATGAAGAGCTAGTGCCACCAATGTATTGTCGAGATTCTTTGCTGATGGATCCGGCAGCCCGCTTCACACCATCCTGCCCTGGTCGTCGTCGCCGCCGTGGCTCTCCCCCAAGACGGGTGGCGGGTAATCAAACACTTGTCAGCGCCGTGGGACTGTCGCTTGCTGCCAAGGTGAAACAAGCTCGCGAGGAGAGGCATGGCTGGGGCGCTGCAGGCGCAGGCGGTGGGGTGGGTGAGGCCGTTGCAGCAGTGTTTGAGCCTCAGCAGCGAACGCGTACAAAGGGCGGACGCGATGCCTGTTCAGGGCGGCGTGGTGGTTCGGTAGGCCGGCAAGTCGTCATTTCCCGTTTGGGCCGAGCGCGATTGCGCCAAGGGCCAGGGCCGGGGCCGGGCCGGGGTCAGACACGCGGACCGGCATGCGCGCACCAGACCGAGCAAAGAAAGAGGAGAAGGAAAAAAAAAGGTGCAAGTGACAGCGAAGACGTTGTTTGTATTCGAACGCATCAAGGGTCGGCTGCGGCTGCGACAGGACAGGACAAGACAGGTGCGCGCGTGGGCGGAGGATAGGTACAGGAAACAGATGGCGGCGGGCCCGTGACACTGTGCGAGTAGCAGCAGCCACGACACGCCTTGTTGCACCAACAGGTGCATGCGGGGTATGGCAGCCTTGACTGCTCACTGCCGCCTGGGCTGGTCCGGTGAACAGGCGGCGACGGGGGGCAGCAGGCGCTGGTACGAGTGCTCCCCCACAATGGTCGATTCGCGGTGCTCGACAAACGTGCGGATGCGCTCGTCGCGGTCTCCACTGGCGCTCAGTGTGGCGTGCCTGCTGCGGCGGTACTCGATGCTCGCCTCGCGGTGCATCTGGTCGCGGCGCTCAATGGCCGACGCGCTGAAGGAGCTGAAGCGCGTGCCCTGCACCACGCCGCCGATGCTCACCAGCGCAAACAGCAGCGCCATGAAGGCCAGGTTGGACATTTGCACCGTGTGCGCGTGCGCGTCCTTGGCGCCGCTGTTCTCGCCGTGCCAGCGCTCCCAGTCCTCCCATGTCGCGTTGGTGCGGGGGTCGGTGGTCCAGCGGCGCGCCTCGACGTCCCAGTCGCTGTGTCGGCGCGCCGAGGGCGAGGGCGTGTCATGGTGGCCCGCCCAGCCGTGCCCCCAGCCATCATACGCCTTGCGTTTCTCAACGTCCGACAGGATATCGTGCGCTGCAACCAGCATGCGATAGCGCTCCAGCCGCACGTGCAGAGGCAGCTGCGCAATCGCGGGCGACACATGGCCGCCGTCGGGGTGGTACAGCTTGACGAGGGCGTAGAAGCGGTGCTTGGAATATGCCTCGCCCTTTGCACACCGGAGGATCTGGTAGGGCGTGGGTGTCTTATGCGGCTTTTCAGCCTGTGGCCACGTCAGCAGGTCCGCGTCGACGTGCTGGGCGTAGCCGCGCCGCTGGTGTTGGTGGTGTTGGTGGTATTGCTGCTGCTGCTGCTGCTGTTGTTGTTGTTGTTGCTGTCGCGGGGGCGTGGCGGTGGGAGGGCGCGCGAGTCTATGACGGCATGACCGGTGGCAGAGGGTTGTAGCAGTGCGAGGCGCGAGCACCAGCACACAGTTCCGGGACAGCATGGTCGCGCGCGCAATGGGGCTGGTGTGGGCGGGCACACATGCACGTGTACATGCTCTCGCTCTCGCTCTCTCTCGTTCTCTCTCTCGCTCTCCGGCCGTGGGGTAATAATGGTCGTCTGTCAGTCAGAAAGCCAGGCCGGCCGCCAGTCAGTGGCCGTGTGTGGGGTCGCGGCCATGGCGGCGGCCGCGATCCACCGTCGCGGCGCGCTAGGCCGCTTCGGGCCAGGCGGCGCCGCAGACAGCTCCGCGCGCGGCCGTCGTCTTTGTCTCTCTCTCGCATCTCTGCCTCTGCTGTCGTCTGCCTCTCGTCGCCTCGCCCGCCCGCCTGCATCCACTGGCAACCTCTTCCGACGACGCCGTCGTTACACGAGCCACAGCCACCATGCATGTGCGGTCGCTTCCGTCGCCCTTGGCCTGCCGCCAGAGGGCGCGCGGTGGAGCCTCGCGCCGCGCGACTCAGCACAGTGTTTGACGTGAACTCCTTCGCCTTCGCTTGCGCATGCCGTGCGAACTCTGCCCCTGCACCCACACAAACACCCGGCTCCCTCTGCATGAACTACACCCTGGAATCCTCTCAGCCGCCGACTCTTCTTGTCCCTCGCAACGTCTGCCCGGTGGGTTCCTGGCGGGGGCTGCCCATAACAACGCCTAACCACCGAGTCTCGTGCGCCGCCCATTCACTTCACCACTGTCCTTTCCGTCTGACGCTTGCGCCTATATCTTGCTAATATCCCCTCGCCGTCTTGGCCACCTCCTCCCCCACCCCCACCCACACCCCATCTTCCCCCAAGCCACCGTCAAGAGAAGAAGAAAGAAAGAAACACCCAAAGAGAAGAAAAATAAGAAAAAAAAATACACCATGCCAGCCCGCAGTGACACCAGCCCATACCCTCGTGACGGCTATCTCAACCTGACCCGCCGCATGGACAACGAGGACGAGGACCAGTTTGACGTGGACCTGACAATCCTCGACTTTCTCGTCTTCAAGGCCATCAGCCTGGTGTTTGAGTGGAAGTCGAGCCGTGACCCCTACCATTCCGATCTGCCGAACGCATTGGTCAACATGACAGCCGGTACGTGGGGGGAGGCGTGCCCTCGAGCTGACCGAGTTGCTGACATGAACACGCACCAGACTGGAGAAGCTTCCTCGCCCACAGGCACCAGGGCCGCCGTCTGGATCTCAAGGCCTCGTTTCGCTCACGCCTACTGCAGTTCGCCTTGCTCTTCACCCACCGCCTGCACCACGACGAGACATGGACCACAGAGGCCTCGCTAAACAGCCTGCGAGAACAGAACAAGAGCCGGGGTGAGTACTGGCGCCAGCGGACCCGCCACCAGCCTGCACTCCAGCAGCCATTCGATGCCCAGAAAGACTTTCCCCTATCCGATGGTGCCCTCTACGAAAACCGCTGCGAACTGGCCTCTTCGTTAAGAATGCCCTTGGACCAGCGGAGATGGGTCACCGATGTCGCCGGCACGCCCTCTTTGCACTGCCTGCTCCCCGTCTTCATCGAGCTCACGGCTGCACGCGTCCATCTCGACGATGATTGGGTGCCCACAAGCGAGTGGTACAACCTAGCAGCCCAGTTCATGCTCCAAGCCGTCATTGGCGAGTACCTCCGCAACGGCGCCTACGGTGAAGAGACATTCAACACAATCTTCTCCTACGGCTGTCCGGGTGTCGAGCGCTGGGCCGAAGAACCCGCAGACGTACCTGCCATGCGAACATTGTTCTGCGACCAAAACAATCCGCGCCAAGAGAACCCTGAATGGTCTAGCGTCAAGCGCCGCTACATCCGCGAGCTTCTGCCTCAGCACCGTTCCCAGTCAAGTCTGCAGGCCATCGAAGCTGCCCAGCAGCGACATCCCTATGCTGCTTTTGAAGAGTCATTACTTTCTTTTCTCAGATATCTTCACGATGGCCTAGTCAAGCCTGATCTGGCCCAAGTCGAAGAGGGCCGCATCAACATCGACGGCAGTGAGCTCTCGGAAGCAGAGTCAAGAGCCATGATTCAACGCATGGGTCTGTGAAGCTCTCTTTGCTTCTTTCTTCGCCTGTCGCTTGGCCTCGACATGTTCGCCTGCAGGCATTCTGGAACCCGACCACTTCTTCTTCAGCTTTAATCTCCATGTTTTCGCCCACCATTTAACTTTTCAACCCATCTCCCAAAGCGTGGAGAATACCGCTCCTCTTCCTTGCTTTTTTTTGGTCATCTCCACATGATCTGTTGTCTTCATTTTTTTTCAGTTCCATTTTAGCCCCTTGTATCATATTCTCAGCTACAAGCCATGTTTCTTGTTCATATTCAAATACTTCTTTTTGTTTTCTCGTCTCCGAACACACATCTTCTCGTTTTTTTTAACTCAATGTGCTTGGAGATTGATGAGTTTCTTTCTTTTTTGCTTCCTTTTCTCTTTTTCTCTTTTCCCTTTTCTTGCTCAGGGCTACGTCCAAGACCTTTTTTTTCACCTTTTCGGCTTTTTGTCTTCTTGGCGCCTCTCATGCCACATGTATGGAGCCACATACCATTTCAACCGAGCACAACTGGAAAAAGAAAAAGAAAAAGAAAATCAAGTTTCGTCTAGGTTCTGGGGACTGGTTGTATCTGTTATTGTTGTTTGGTGTAAAACTTGCAAGGGGGGGGGGCCATCGTCTCCTTGTTACTTTGTGTAATACCTTGGAATACAACAGGCCCAATGCCCCACGGAATGAAAATGAAAAAAAAGATCACAACTGTACTTGACATTACACGACGCGCAGTGACTTCTATTGAACGAATTTGGACATGTTGAGATTCTTTTTTTCATTGGTTTGTATCTGATGTGGAGATTATAGCCAACGACTACATCTACTTATACAAGGACGCTGATACGACAAGCACATACACGCAGACCCAGCCAGCTCGAGACGCCCTAAAAGGCACGGCCATGTAGGCCATATACAAGAAGTACAAGAAGAAGAAGAAGGGACCCAAAAAACAAAGAGGAGGAGAAGAGAGAGAGAGAGGATAGAAACAAGACTCAAACAGCCGAGTAAACCGCCGTGCAGCCCCTCCCACACTCGACTTTTTGTTCAAACTCGACGGTACGCCCATTCAACTTGACCTTGTTCCGCGGAGTAATCTGAAACCGATGCATCTCCTTTTCGCGCAGCTGGCTGGTCCAGCCCGCAGCGGCAGACGCGGCTCTCTCGTGCTCCGCGGCCTGGTCGAGCGGCTGGATGTACGCTGGGGTAGCGAGATTGCTTCGCTTGCCCGAGCCGAGTTGGTAGTACTCATTGTTGCCCCAGAAGAGGATGTCGCGCCCCCAGTTTGTGTCGTTGTGCGTGAGTTTGGACGTGCGGCCTGACACGGCCACGCTGGCCACGTTGTCGAGCACTGCGGCGGCGTGCGAGGCGCCGACGGAAATGGTCGAGAGCCGGATGGGCATGGCTTGGTTTTTGGCTTCGTCCCATTCAAAGAGGCCGGAGAAGGTGGGCATCTTGACGGGCTCGGCTTGCGTGTGGACCCACCGGCCCACGCCTAGCTGGCCGGTGAGGCCAAAGCCAAAAGCCCATGTGTCTGCCGTGGTCTTGTTGCCCTTTGTGGCTTCGACGGCGAGGAACGACGTGTTGCCGCCGGCAAAGACGTTTGTCACTTTGCCCTGCTGGCCAGAGTATAGCTTTTGGGTCGGTAGTAGAGAAGGTGCGTCAACGTACTGTGCTTCTGCGTTGAATGGAAAACCTAGTTGGCCGGCAGTGTTGTCGCCAAAAGTAAACGCACGCCCTTCTGAGTCGCATACCAGACTGTGGTAGTCGCCAGTTGCAATCTTCGTGATGGGAAATCCTTTGAGCGTGGTGATCTCGTGTGGTATATCAAAGGCACCAGCCGGTCGGCTCTCCCATGACAGCCCAGGTATGCCCATTTGGCCCTTGCTGGGAAAGTCTTGTGAGCCTGAAGCAAAGGAAAACACGCGGCCGGACGAGGTGAGCATGAGAGCGTGCTCCAGTCCGGAGCGAATGTCGGTCACGCGCTCGCTCCACCCCAGATTCGTGGGCGTGCGTTCGCGGTAAGAGATGTCGTTGGAGCCGCCCCAGAATGGGATCCACGACTTGGACGGCGGCTTGGGTCCTTTCTTTTGCTCCGCCTGCGACACGGGTATCGAGTACACTGAACCGTTGTTGCCAAGGCCGATGATGCGATCGCGTGAGATGGCCAGCGATGTGAGATTGAGCCCCGTCAAAGTTTTCACCGGCTCCTTGACGTTATCAGCGAATGCTGTGCCCCATTGCAGAAGGTCGCCCTTTTCGTCGATCGCCGCCCCAAAGTTCCTGTCCAGCTTGATATCCCGCAGCAGCTTGCCGTCGAAGAAGCTGAGCCGCCTGGGCGTCTTGATGTATTTTTCGTCGGAATCGGGCGCGACCACCTTTCCTGAATTCGAGCCCCACGCATACACGCCGGGGTTCTCCCAGCTCTTGATTACCTGGAGGTGCTGGGAACTGATGATGTTCCGATTGTCGTCGCTTGACGTGGCCTGCCGCCGCGGGGCCTCGAATTGTAGTTCTGGCCCCTCTGGCTCTTCGGCGTGGGCGTCTCTTACGATGGACTCGCCGTTGCACCACTGCCATGCCGTGGCGGTGGCCCAGAGCGCGCCAACAGTGGCGAGGGACCGCACAAAGTGCTGCTGTCGCCGCTGTGCGTATGGATGTGCGGCGGTTCGCACCTGGGGCCGCGAGCCTCTGCCTGCGATGTTTCTACATAGCCGTGGAGCGTGGCGCGTGGGCAGTGTCGCGCGCGAGACACATTTGGTGCTGAGCATGATGCCGCGTGAGGGGGAAACAGGTGGGGTTTGCGTGCCGAGAAGAAACGAGCCAAGGGCTTTCAAGAAGAGTTTCAAGAGAACAACATTTGCACGATGCCCATAGGTCCGATTATCGTCACAGCACCAGTCATTGGGTAGCCTCGATGGCTTGTCGCAATTGCAGCAGCGGAATCGATGACGCTTCTAGGTTTTGGCATCGGCCTCTCTTCTCCACATGCCTCGGCTAGCCCCGATACAGTTAGCGCAATCCTCCCCCACGACACGTAGACGGAGCTCCGACGTGAAGCTTGCGTGTCTGCTTCTGCTAGGGACCGCCGTGCGAGAATCCACACCCCCCCAATCGCGGCAAAAATGTACGAGGGAGACTCGTGGTACAATGCCTTCGTGCCGCGCGCGGCCAAGCCCCAGGAAAAGGGCAAACACCGCCGGAGGGAGAGCCTGCTCAAGCAGGAAAGCGTAAGCCCACCATCCGCCGCATGGGTACGTTTGAGCACTTCTGATGATTGCATTTGTAGGAGACGCAGGCTGACTTCGAGCGCGCAGAGGCCATTGTAGAGACGCCAGAAGATGACCGCCCGGGGAAACTCAGTGGCCCTCCACCGGCCACCGTGGCCAGACGAGCCAAGTCATACAGCGACTTTTATACCGTGGTGCGGACGCACCTGAAGAAGGAAAAGGCATTGGAGAAGAAAAAGTCAAGGGAAGACCTCAGCACTGAACTCGAGTTGGCCGGGTGGTATGGCGATGTCAACGACGACTTGTTGGAAGCCAGCCATGAAGAGTACAGGTAGGCATAGCGAGCACCCGGCTTGGCGAACTGCTGATTGAACTTGTCCAGACGCTACCAGAACCAGCTGCATATGACGCGGAACCACCTTCAAAATGTCATCTCCGATACCACCTCTGCCCTGGACATTCTCTCGTCGCTCTCGGAATCGTTCAAGATTGTCGAAGCGCAGACCAACGCTTTCCGCACACAATGCGAGGGCCTCATAGACGACCAGAAGCGCATCACAAAACTCGCCGACGACATGGAACAGAACCTGCGATACTACCTGTATCTCGAGCCTACCACCAAGCGACTCAATGCGCCAGGCGCGGGAAAGATTGTACGGGGCAGCGAGTTTGTGGAAATGCTGGCAAACTTGGACAGTTGTCTCGACTATATGCAAGCGCACTCGAAGCACCGCGAGGCCGAGACATATCGCTCAAGATACAGATTGCTGCTCACGCGCGCCCTTACTCTCATTCGTGTCCACTTCACCGAAGCCCTGCGAGAGATCGCGGCCGACGTATCGAAACGGATAGCGGACCGGCAACTGAACGACACGACCATGTCTGCATTGTTGTATGCTAAATTCCGTGTTGGCGCGCCAGAGTTGAAGAGCATCGGCATCGAAATACAAAAGCGCGCAGTGCTACCCCCTGGGGCCGCACCAGGAGCAGAGGCAGAGTATCAGAGTCTCATGAATGAGCTATACCAGAGCTACTCGGCTACTCGCGGCCGGCTAATCCTACCCATCATAACGAAAAAGATTGGAGAAATTGCGCAAGCCCCGAGCACATCGACTGACTTGGTCGCGTTTGCTCGAAGTAGCATAAGCTATATTCGCGGCATATGCTTCGACGAATGTGACCTCTGGCGCGAGTGGTTTGAAGGTGACGGCGGGTTGTATGACTTCCTCGAAGCCGTGTGCGAGCCGCTGTACGACCATCTTAGACCACGGACCATTCATGAAACTCAGATACTGAAGCTATGCGAGCTCTGCACGATGATCCAGACACGGTATATGGAAGAGGAAGAGGAAGATTCGTCAGTGGAAGCCAACAAGCTTGACTTTTCCGTCATAGTACATCCTGCACTGGAAGACGCGCAGAGCCGGCTTGTGTTCTTATCACTAGCCGTCCTGCGAGATGACATTGAAAGGTACAAGCCAAAGCCAGAAGACCTCGACTACCCTTCCAAGAACAAGAAGCAAGTCACTTCCGGAACCAAGTCGAACCAACCAGTGTTATCTGGCAAAAAGCAACCAAAGTCTGACGTTCTCTCTACACCATCAATGCCAAAGTCGCCCGCAGTCATTAAAGAAGACGATTCGAACGCTCGGTGGAACTTTAACACTGAGGCAGCCTTTCAAGACTGGTATCCGACATTGCGCAAGGCTATTTGGCTGCTCAGTAAAATATACAGGCTTGTTCATGTATGTATGTATTCGTCTGGATATGATTATGTGCTGACTTGTACAGTCATCCGTTTTCGATGATCTAGCGCATCGCATTGTTCACAGTACCACTGTCTCGCTCACTCACGCCAGTGCACTCCTTGCGAAATCGTCGTCGCCTACAGACGCCGCCTTGTTTCTCATCTCACATCTACTTCTCTTGAAGCAACAGATTGTAGCTTTTGATATCGAATTTGTCACGCCTCAAACCGAGGTCCAATATAACTTCTCCAGCGTGACGAATACCTTTTGGGAACTACGTGCACGAGGCGGTCTCTTCAACCCACGCAACCTCGTCGGCCTGCTGATTCCAAAAGTTGTGGAAAACATGTTGGACGCCAAAGCGGAGGTGGATGCTCGTTTGCGTCAAGCAATCAACGACTTTACTGGCCAATTCGTGAATAGGATGACGGCGCCAATCGACACAAAGAACAACAAAAAAGTACCGGCAAACGAAGCAGCTGCACGCACGAGCAAGGTCCGGCAAAACATTGAGCACGAAACACCGTTTCTGCGATCAAAGTTAGAGGAGTACATCACCGATGCGCGTACACGCGAAATGCTTGTCGCAGCCGTCATGGAATCGGTGACACAGACATACGAGGATTGGTACGACACTTCGTATTCTGTTAGCAATCAGAACGGTGCTGGCCGGAGCCATAAAGGCAAAGGCAGGGAAGATGGTGTCTGGGATCCTGATTCATTCAGCGAGTGGTGCAGTAATGTTTTCAAAGTCGGCACGCTGGGTCTGGGCATTGTGGATCACGAACACGACTATGACAACGGAAACGATAGTAGCGACGCTGACAGTCTGGGCGGTACGAGTGCACGCACAGGCACGGAGAGGACGGGTACTACGGGGTTGAGAATCAAGATGTAAGATGTAATGGGAGGAGGTAGAGATTTAGATGCTGGTAAAAAAAAGATCAAGCCAGCTCAGGAGAGCTTGAGCAACAAAAATGTGACTACCATATTACAGGTCTGAAAACCACCAATACCTCTTTGCCTTGCTGCAAATCCAATTCTTCTTCCTTTTTTACAATGTCTGGTGTATGTACCTTTTCTTTTTCCTCAACCCGTTGTGAACCAGGCGCATTTGGTCGTTTCGTCTGCTTTTCCTTTTCCTTTTCCTCTTCCTCTTCCTTCTCCTTTTGCGCCTGCCATACTTTCCGACGCCGACATGCATTTCTCGCGCGCCGCTCAATCGCGTCGCTATCTTCGCTGGACTACTGGGTCGATTAGCTTGAGTACAGGGAGGACGGCTACTCTTCATTATCGATCTCAATGACCTGGAAGAAGAATGAAAGACAACTTACAGAACTCGTATACGCAGAATATGCATCGCTGAATTCAGAATCGTGAAATGAGGATGTACTTGACAGCAAGGAGGCGTGCTTGGAATACTGCATGTGACTTGCATCTTCGTCATCGGAGGCGGTAGTACTTGTTTCGGACGCTGGACTTGATGTCGCTGAACGCGAGAAGAAAGAAGTTACTTTCTCCCTCCGGTTCCCTCGTATACTTCCCCTTCGCCTGCCATTTCCCCGCATCCCGTCCTTCCTAGCTTCGGTCTCGAGTCTCCTTCTCGTCTGCTCGTTTAGCTCGCGCATCTTCCGGGGTAACACGTCTGAGGCCCTGTGCTCCTTTTGCAGAGGCGTTTGTACACTGCTTTTTTGAGTCGCGGTTGAGATTCCAGTTGTGAGGTGGGGTTCGTGAGTAAAGGTATCGTGGGCACAGCGGGCTTCGGAGTCGGCTTTGAGCTGCTGTAGTGTGTTGAGTACGGAGGCCATGTGGGTTTGGGCGGTAGTGTAGGCGGGGCCGTGGAGATTGGAGAGGGAGAGCTGGAAGGCCATGTATGGGCCGAGGAGGCCAAGGTATGGTGGGAAAGGTGGGGTTGGGTGTAGGTTGGATTGGAGGCTGTGGTGAGGCGGTTGGGTTATGATGGAGCCTGAGTGAGAAGCGTGGGGCCTGGTTTCGCTGGGCTTAGTCGTGGATCTAGTGTTGTTGGCTGTGCAAATAGGGGGGCGGATCTTGAGCTTTTTTGCTGTCGTGGATGTGGATTGGTTGCGTAGTGTACGTTTCTTTGAAGATAGTCGTGTTACTCTTCTTTCTGGCTCGTCGTCTTCCTCTTTTTGCTTTATGCTCATCCTGCCCTTCTCTCGACCATCCTCACCAATGCTGCGCTCTTTTTCTATGAACCAGTTAGCACTTCTTGAATAATATACTGTTCAGTTTTGAACGAATTTTTTTGTTTTGTCTGGCATTAACTCTCGTAACTTACTGCTCGATGTCAGATTCCGTCGCTTAGGTCGAAGAATTCGTGTATATGGTGTGCTCTTCTGATATTCATCATCTACAACGGAAGAACAAGGAAAAGCCAGTGCATCTACTGTTGATTCTTGCCTCGCCAACGTCTTCCTCGATACACGGGAAGGCGGCATAGAGCGTGATGCGACGAGTCTAGTGCGAACCATGATTAAAAAACAAAAAAGTTGCTGCAGAAACTGGAAAGGAAAGGACAATCAAGTATGGATGGCTAAAATCGAGGTTGACAGTGAGATGAAAGGAGGGTGAAGTCTAATATGGGTAGCTGCTATCCTCATGGTCAGAAAATAGACATGTTTTACAATTTAGATACATTCAAAGAACGTGAGTTGGCTTGTCGGTGAGAGCAAACTCGATGTTTGTCTTAGATTTGGAGCTTGTAGCTACTGGCATGTTTGCATGGTGGGGAGATAATTTACTATTCTGTAAGCAAGCAAAGAAGATGACCTTGAAGCGCAAAATTCTGTAGACGACATCTTTGTTATTCAGCATAAAACCATGCTGCATCTGGGCTGAGTAGCGGAAGCGACTCATATGGAAGCTACACACTGTGCTAACATTCGACAGTAATAAAAAACCAGCAAAAGCTATACTGCGTGAATTTCTCTTAGCCACACGTTTGTGTGAAACTTTCCTGTAACATATAGGGACGGGTGTGGTTGGTTTGTCCGTTTGCCTACCTGCATACACTGTGTCTCACCATATTTCAGGACTTTAGTATGAGACCACTAGCCTGACAATCTTAAGAATGGTAAAGCTTCATAGATAGCTAAGACAACTACCTAGGTGTAAGATGATTTGGTGTTCTAGTCGCATCCCATAAAGCTAGTATGAGAACGCGGCGCAACCCCATCGCGTTAGTAGCGCTGCGCTAGCGTTATAGCATCATGGCACTGATATATCTGCAGTGAGACAAAATTAATGGTACGGGTGAATATCTATTCTTCTTAATTCCTCGCTGCTACAATGTCTTCCCGAAGAACCAGACACAAAAACATGCAAAGATGACTTCAGTCTGGAAGATGTTAGATTCAATTTAGAGGGAATTCAGATTCAATTGTTGCATCAGGTCAACTCTATTTACATTCTAATGGCCACAAACGATTGAACCAAACTCATTCTTAGTTGCCTCCCACCATGCGGCCTCCACAGCCCCTGGACTGCAAGTGTTCGAAGTCGTGAATGTCCATTCCAGGAACCCGTTCTCACCTCCGCAAAAAGCATTAGAGATGGGGCAGTCTCCCTGGAAACTCTTCATGTTGTCCCATAGGCCGCCGCACCAGCCAGGAATTTCATAGACGCCGGTGGCCGTAACGCGCCATTTGTGTACCCATCCGCCCTCATACGCGCAGTTGGCACCGGCGAGTGCGCTGGATGCCAGTCCCATGACGAGAACAGCCTGGCTGACGATGTTGTTCAACTTCATGGTGTATTTGATCTTTGGGATGGGAGTGGCAAAGAGTGTGGACTTGATAAGGTATATGTCTGTGTTGCAATGGATAGGTTGCCCTTGCCTTTGAGAAATGGAAGGAGTTGAGGAAGTAGTCGTAGTGAGAGATGTTGTGATTCAAGCAACTCAATGGAGGCTCAGAAATATATACACGAGGCCAAGGCAGTGTAGCTTGTCATATCTATGAACAGCTGAGATATGAATTGGTAGTATTTCTTGGCTTTGCCCTGGTACTGTTCCGTTTTCTCCAATGATCACAGTATATCAAAGACGACCTTGATCGGGATATACACATGCGGAAACTCCTGGAGCGATCGATTGCCCGCCTCATCTCTCTGCCAAGAACGTCACGCAAGCTAATTGAAGTGGGTTGTTTTGGTGAGGGCCGGAACGTAAATGCTCCATCCTGCCATCCTGAAACAGTGTTCTACTCTGCCGGTCGCTCATACTCATAGTAGATCAGCAGCTGGGCACTTCTCATTTCGCCCGCAGTCGCTTCAAAATTCCACATTTAGAATGATCGTGCTGAACAGCGGATCTGAGATGCCTTGGCGATTGGGGGCCCGATGCGACGGTGTGATGGGCAGCCATAGCCAGAACACCAAGAATCCAGGATCTGAGATGGTGGAAACTATTCCGTGGCGTCTGATGGGGCTCAAGAAGGGTTAAGGCGTCCATAAGGCTTCCATATGTTCTTGTCAACATTGGCATGCCATGGATTGAGGTTGCCAGTGACATGCGCGACTACTCGGACGCTATACGCTTTGGAGCTTTATCGGCCTTATAGCCCTCCTCCCCGCCCTCAACTCCGCCCCCGTGTTCTCCCCATGCATGTTGCGATTGGACGACTTGGTATTTTACTAGGATTTCAACATGACCTTGGCATTGCCCTGCATCAGTTTCTCTGCAGGGGCATTGTGCAAGCCTACCATGAACGTCATGCCAGCAACTTGTTCTATCAAGCTGGGCAAGTGGCAAAGCTGCTACCCAACATGGGAACTCCGACAGCACATCACGACTTCTTCAGAGTAAGGTGGGTTTGGTCTCTATTTTTGACGGATAGGGGGTTGGGCCAAGTTCATTCTCAACCGGGCATCTATAAAGTCGCTGCATTCTCTCGCACATTTTCAGTTCATCTCACTCTTGTCAAACAGTCAGAATACATACATTATTACGCTTCAGCCCTTTCACCCACACAATCAATCTTACTCTTCTTTCGGCTTCATCTCTTCACCTCAAGATGCAGCTATCAAAGGCGTTTGCCCTCGGCGTTCTAATTTCCACGGCTTCAGCTGCTACCTGCAGCAAGGATGGCGGCGCCGCTACTCACTGGAAGATTCGCGCTTCCGGTGTAAATGATATTCCAGGCTTGTGTGGTGGCCTGTGGGACAACTTGAACCACTAGGGTGGTTTGTGCAACCCTTCATATCCGTATTGCAACGGGAAGGATGGTGAATTGATTTGGAACTTTACAACTGGCACTGCTTGCAACCCAGGCCATATTGAATCAGTTTGGTATGCTTCATCCTACTTTTGACGCTGGCCCGCTTTTACTAACTTGACTGGCAGGTGGGAGGCAACTAAGAACGAATTCGGTTCTATTACATGTTAGTGCGCTTGATATGACGCCTCAAGGGTTGGAGGCTTAAACAGGTGTCACACATGAGAATAATGGAGCATAGGCGAACTTCAGGTTCATTGGCAAGGAGAGAATCTTTCTTGTTACCTATAAAACGACATTACTGTACCTAGAGTCTGCAATTGTATTGAGATAATGTCAAAAAATCTGACCAAAGGCGTCTAGCCTACTACACACCGACCCGTGCTAGCTGCTTTCCTATCAGTGTTATGCACTGGCCTTAGAGCAAAATTCCAATAACCGTTGTGAAGACTAATCAGAATCTGAAAATTAAGCAAAGGTTTTTGTAGTACAGTCTCTTTTCTCGCCTCTGCGTTTCTATTCGCCCCGAACTTTTTCATTCACGCTTTCGCCTATACCCCAAGTTTAAACACAGCCAAACTCTCTCATCATGAGGCAAATTATGCAGTAGCAATCATGACAGTCTTGAAACTTATCCATTTAGACTGAAACTTGTGAAGATGTTTCTCAAGTTCGTTGTCGTATAATAAACCTTAGGCTACCTATAGAAGGAAGGAATAAGAATAAAACATGAAAAGTGGCTAGGGGCTGTATAAAATGTGCAACAATAGCGGTGGTCGTGACTAGTCGCAGTATTTTTACTGAATGGTCACGGTCAATTGCTATTTACACTTTGAAGAAAAGTTCAAGAGGAAGCTTAGCATAGCACCATTGTATCAGATAGGAATGAGAGCTTAGAAACGATCAGGCCTTGTTCCCCCAAATATCTGCGAAAGGATCCCACTTATCGTCCACATGTCTATCATACTCCATCACATTCGCGACATGCTTAGCCGTTTCGCTCCCATACAACTTATCAATAAAAGCGAATGTTACATCAATTCCCGCTGAAACACCCGAGGAACTCCACACGGGCGTGACTCCCTCAGTATCATCGACGACCCAATTCACTTTGGGCCCGAGCGCCACCGTGGAGTCCCAGGTAGCTTTGTTCGTTGTAGCGCGCCGATTGTCTAGGAGCCCCATGCCTGCAAGAATAGCAGAGCCAGTGCATATAGTAATCACATACTGTACCGTGGGGAAGACGCTACGGATATATGATTCGACTGGAGCCATTGCATTTCTATTGTGAGTCCCGAATCCTAAATTGACGTGTTAGACTGAACCCTGACTCTGCAACATTTCTGTTGGTCTTTTAGCTCTATTCACGACACTAACCTCCAGGAATGAGCAGAACCTCGATCTCAGTCGCATTTTCAAAGGTGTGCGTCGGCACAATATCCTGTCCAAAGCCCATCGAAATGAACGGATTTGGCTTTGGGTTTGTGGATACTGGTGCCTTTGATTCTGCTAAGATGGAAAGTTCCATCGTATGGGTTCGGGAGAGCACATTCAATGCGCTCAAAGGCCCGAAAACATCTGTTACGAATGAGCTTATGCTTGACACAACACTTATCCAGTCTTGGTCCGAATAATAATGGTCAAAGATTTGACTTGCCCAGAGCCTGAAATCCGGTGAACACGATCATGCCGTATCGGGTAGGTTGGTTGCTATTGTGATACGTGAGAATCAGAGCATACAGAGGTATGGGACTATAAATCAGGATGAGGATACCTCATTCTAACTGACGACCACCGCGAGTGATCTAGTGTGGCCTGATATCTACGTGGACTTTGAATTCCTCTCAGGTATGCCCTCGATATCGCTTGCATTAAGTTCGAGAAAAAGTCGATGTTCAGATGCGGGATGGGGTCGCTATATGAGATCAATAAGTAGCGGATAATACTCATCCAACGAACAGCAACAGCTTTATATGTATGTGTCTAGATCCATCGGTCATTAAAACGCCAAGTCCGGCCGGTTTCGGAATGCCCAGCCAATGGCGCTTGCCGCGTCTCTGTGATTACGCTATGCATCTAGAAATAATCCATGCTTTGAAAGTACTTTAACCGACGGTGAGACACTTGATAGCACCAAGGCAGTCTGAGGTGTGTACTAATTACCCAAACCTAGGCTACTATCGTTCTAAGCTATTAAAGTTGATCGGAGCAGGAAATCTCTCTGAAAATACATGGCTGCATCACATGTACCAGTGCAAAGGTCAAAGGCTTAATGCCATAACATCCCCTTGACATGATAGAAGTGCTTGACAACTTGCTGGTCTTCGCCATCTACGCGCAAAAGACCTCCAACAGCAAGCAAAGTGCGAGCAACGAGATAATTAACACTCAATGCCGGACTAAACGACATAGCCCTTGTTCTGCTTGACACCCTTGATATTCATGTTCTTCCACACCAGCGTGGAGGCTAAGCCCAAAGCCCAGAAGCAAACACTAGTGATCAACAACAACCGCCAAGTATCACCATATGCGTGCTGGATGGCCAAACGGACGGGTGAGTCCCACTCATAGGCCAACTGCTCTCCAATGGAACTGAAAATCGTAGTGAGGTTTCCTCGAGCCTCTGGAGGAAGATGCAAAACCAGCTTCTCGGGAAGTGTGCTTTGCCAAATTGCAGAGGAAATTGTAAATCCGACTGCGCTGCCAATATAAGTGAATAGGTTCAGCAGAGCAATGGTGATGGCGAAGTATTGCTGTGCACTAGCAGCAGCTAAGATACCGATCTCGACAGTGATCATGAAAATGCCGAAGCCAAAGTTGAGGAAGATGTTGCACATGGCAATGTAGCCCAAGTAGAGGGTGGGTTCGCGGAAATGGATAAGCAGGCCTGTTCCAAGGGCGATCAGGGGGATGGCGACGTATAAGCTGATTGGCTTGTAGCGTCCAGTGAATGTGATGACGAGGCCTGTTACGATGTTTGCGATGATTTGGACGACTGTGCCGGACTGTACAATATAGCTTGCATTAGTAACGTCCAGGCCGTTAACCACTTGGAGGTAAGAGCTAAAGTACGGGTTCCAGACTGAATAGCTCGCAAAAAGTGTGAAGCCTGCCATGCCGGTGCCAAGGACTGTGCGATCTCGAAGGATTTCCCATGGGGTGAGACTGATTGGCGCGAAGAATCTCTCCCAGCAAACAAATGCAGCGATGAACAAGATTCCGAAGACGAGGAAACAGATGATCATAGCAGATCCCCAACCCTTCGCTTCCATGGTGTATAGATTGAAAGGCAGGAGGAAGAAAGCGAACCCAACGGATAACAGCAGGAGTCCAACAAGGTCAAATTGACGCGCACAATACACGGTTGCTTGCCATAATGTACGTCCACTCGCTGGTCGCGCCGGAACAATGCCATCTCTTTTGGCCTTCCTGTAGTGGTACATGAACAAGCCGAAGAGAGGTAAAGCGACACAAGGAAGTAGAATACTTTCCATTCCGAAAGCCCAGCGCCAGCCACTGCCGTTCAAGAACGAAGTGGAAATAGGACCTGCTAGCCAGGATGTGATGATGTACGGGGAATTGAGCAAGGCTTGCATGAGACCTCGACGGCGGAGGGAAGATGTATCTGCAATGAAGACACTGAGGCAGTATCCGAGACCATTGATTCCGACAGTGTAAAAGACCTGAGATGCAGCATATGCTTCCACGCCATTGCAGCCAGCAGCCATGATAAGACCGATGGTAGCAATGCTCACACAGAGTAGGAATCCATGAGGCCGACCAAAGATGTCCAGGATTTTGGCGATGCAAAGATTTGAGACGCCGCCAATCACCTGGCTCAAGACACCGGTGGTTGGGATCAATGAATGAGCGGCGAAGCTAGATGTGACGTAGGGGATTAAGGCGTTGCTGACGCCAACGACAATGCCCTGGACAAAATAGACGAACCAAATGCAGACGTAGGCTCCGATCAGAGGTCGGAATGACCACGCAATTGTGATGGCCTCGGCCTTTTGCACGCCCGCTTAGAAATTGGCATCGACAGTTTCGTCGTTGGCCGCGTTGCCCTGGACTATGCCGACGCTGTGTTTGAGCTCCGAGTTTGTGTCTTTGTCCATATCCAGGGCGGCGCTGATTTCCTTGGTGTCAACGGCGATTGCTGCAGGGGGAGTTTTGGATGCCACGAACGATTTTTGAGCTACCATGTCTGTATAATTGTCTTTTCCTCCTTTCGTCAAAGCCGGTTCGTTGTTGCCACCGCTCCAGAAACGAAGAAACCGCTCTATGCGAGGTGAACAGAGGAGGAAGTAAATGTAAAGTAGAGTAACGAGATAATGAGCATTTGATTCGGCAAAGCAACATATATTTGGATGTAGCAGCGTTAAACGCTGGAATCAATCGCGTATGGATCCAGTAAAGACAAAGGGACGAAGGCGTCGCATCGAAAGAATGCCATTGGTGACAGACTGCTACACATAGCCTAAAGCGCATTCTCGAGCGACCCGCAAGTGAGAAGTTTCGCTACCGCGAAGCGCAGATCAGGCGAGCCTTGCATATTGAGAAAACCACCTCGAATTTGCTCAACGCCTGGCACCTGGTGGGAACGCCACACTTCCCCCATGCCGCATACTTCAGGGATGCTTTCCCCCGGCGCCGTTCCGCTCGCTGGCCACATGCTGATGTGAGACTCGCCATGCTCAGTATTCGAGCTAGCCAGACTCCAAAGCCCCCTCACAAGCAATTCTCTTATCGCGCTCACGGATAGCTCAGACGCTTGCATTTCCCTCGCCTGCATGATAATATTTCTGATAGTTTCATTGCTCCTCGTCGGCGATATGAGAACAAAGAGAATGACTGGCAGCCGAAAGTCTAGAGTGCATATTTGAGCATGTTTTATATGATTTCAAACTCAGTTATGTACTATCAGTGGTAAATGGGAAAGGAACTGCGGCGCAGCTCCAAGCGTCGCCTCCTAGGGGCCCATGATCACATCACTTCACCATCAATATCACAGCCCATGTCTCTTTTCCCATCAACTCTGTGCTCGAGATCAATTGCAGAGAATTCACCATTTCGCATTTCTTCTCCTTTTCAAGATACTTCTGCCTCTTCAACCTGTACACTGTCCACCTTTGTTTGCTCCATTTTTGCCTTCTCAGCATCAGTAGTCACTTCAGCATCCTGAGCCTGTTCGAAGTCTTCCTTGTTCTTTGGCTTTGCCTTAATATTCTTCCAGTCGACCCCAAAGGTGCCGATGGCTGCAATACACAGCAAGATCAGTGCACATAAGAACGCCTGTGACAGAGCATCATTGTAGGCGACTCTGATTGACCTCAGTGTATCAGGATCGTCTGATAACGTATTGATCAATGTTGCACCGGTTTTGGCAATGCGAGCCGGATCGATTTGAACAACGTCCCGCAATTTCATTGCAAGCTCGTTGGCCCAAAGATTCTGAGCCACGCTGACAAACAGCGCACCACCAAAATTCTCGGCGAAACAGAGAAGTGCTATGCCGCTGGGTATGTCGACGTCCTTCGAGCATGCTTGAACTGCCACTATGGCTTGTTGGATACCAAGTCCAACACCCACGCCAAACAGGATCTGGTATCCAATCAATCTGCTCATTGAAGTATCAACGTCCCACGTGTAGATCAGTCCCGCGCCAGCTGCTCCCAACGTGATAGGAGTGAACATGAACGGGTTGTACCAGTCGGTTTTGCTAACAAGGAAGCCGCCACTCATGATGCTCAAGATGAGGCTGACCATGAATGGTAAAATGTCAATTCCGGAGCGTACAGCTGAAGCCCCACGAATCGCTTGAAACCAGATAGGGATGAAATATGCCATGACGAAGAAAGAGGCGCTGACGCAAAGGGAGTAAAGAGCAGCGCACATGGTGTGCCGCGAAGTCACAGCCTTTTTGTTCAAGGTGGCGTTGTCGCCCATGAACGGCTGTACTGCTCCGAAGCCGAGAAGGAGAGTAGCAAAAACCACCAACAGGGCGATGATCCTGCCATCACTCCATGGGTAAGTCGTCCCGCCCCATTGAAGTGCCAGCAGAAGACATATGATTGACGGAGCGAATAACACCGTGCCGATGGGATCGAACCGGAGGACGTTCTCCTTCCATGTCTTCTTCGGTTTTGGTGATGAGGGCGGGAACTGGAGGCAAAAGATCAGGGTGATGACCGTAATAACGCCAAGTGGCAAATTGATGTAGAAGCACCATCTCCAAGTGGCGTGGTCAGTCAACGCGCCTCCCAGCAATGGTCCCACTATGCTCGCCACGCCGTAGACGGCAGTAATCAGTCCGATGAACATGCCACGTCTTTCGAGTGGTAAAACTGTCGATATCGTCGTGAGTGCGCCGGTGAATATTCCAGAGGCGCCCAATCCGGAAACAGCGCGCCCAGCGATGAAGGTAGCCGAGTCTGGAGCGACTGCTGAAATCAAAGACCCAGCCTCAAACAGAAAAACGCAGGCGATGAAGAGCCATTTCATGTTCAAGAAGCTGTACAGTCTTCCAAAGAATAGCTGAAATCCTGAGACGAATAAGAGGTATGCAGAACCATACCATCCCACATCACTCAAGGAGCCGAATTGATCTGTGATCCTAGGTATGGCAGTGGTGATGATGGTGTTGTCGACCGCAATACAGAAATTCGTCAGTTGAAGGCTGAGGACGATCATCGCCAACTTAAGGCCCGTCGCATATTGTGCTTTGTCGTCTCCGCCGGCCTTCAATTCTGGACTTTGGCTCCCATGGGTGGAAGTTTCACTTTCAGTCGACTCTATGGTTTACTCAGTTCTAGTCTCGTTCTGATCCGCGTCGGGGGACATACCGTCAACATAGCTGGAAGACTTGGAGAAGGCCCTCTCTCCAATTTGTTCACAAACATCAATTGTTGGAGTCTCCTTCATGGTCGAGTTGGCAGACATGAATATTTTTGGAGGCTCTGTCACCGGACTCTGGCGCAGCCCGTCCAGGAGTTTGGAATGATTTTGCAAGTTTGTCACTCTTCAAGTGCCCTAAAAGCCCAGGTAATGTGTCTCTGGATTTCAGTCATGGAAAAGTGTAAACTACGGCTACACGGCTTTAGCACAGCAAAAATCGACCCCCTGCTGCATGAACTCATGATCACTAGCTGTCTCTTAGATCCCACTTAGAAGGTCCAGGCTTCCTCAACAAAAGCGCCATCTTTTTCCCATTCAGTCTTGCCCTAAGACGCGGGTGACGACATGGGATGCCTGGCAACACGTGTCAAGAACGTGCTCTTATCTTGGAGTTCAGCCTTCATCGGAAAAGTCCCAAAGGAAGAATCCCATCCTCGGGTAGCTAGACTCTGTACAGTTATGATACTATCAGTCCTAGGTAGCTTTTGCTGTGCATATCTTCGGATTCATCGATCACTGGTCTACTAATGAGCAAGATTGCGCCGATTGCGTCCTTGGGTCGGCAGCCAAACCTTCTGTCTATGTAAGACAATAGAAAGAGGCTTTCAATCATAAGCGCTAAAGATGAGCAAAGGAAAAGCAAAGAACTACATGCGGAACGAGTGCGATGTGACATCTGATACGGGGTGCAGATCTCACGCACGGGACAGGGAGTGTTGGTGCGGCATGTGCAACCAGGTAGACGGATCCATACCGAACTTTAACATGTGCAAGCTCTCGGAAAGGCCAAGAAGTGAGGAAATTTGTCAGATTCACGGAGTCTTAGTCCAAGTAAGCCTCAAATGATTTTGAGGTGGTACTCAAGTAATGGGCAAGAGATAGAAAAAAATACAACACCACTGCATGTGATAATAACGTAATGTGACATTGGATACAGACTGCAGATTTGGTGCTATAGAGGATCTAAGCGAGATATTTGGAACCTGGTATACGGTTCACTTGTTACACGACATTATGCGAACACCACCGGGGAGATGGTGCAAGATAGATTGGATCGGGACACGGAGTGTGAGCACCGTGAGCAGTCATGCATCAAGGACGATATGAGCTCAAAAGAGGGGGTTTGAGTTTACAGAGAAAAGGATATCCAAACACGGATACACAGATGACCAAAGTCTGGTTGTAATGAAAGTTGTGCAACTAGAACTAGCCCTGTGTACACACCGCTTACCAACCCGTCCCACGCCTGACATCCAGAAGTCTCGCATATCTCGTGAAGTATTCATCCTGCTGCAGCATCTTCAGCTCCTCCGGTAGGGTGCCCAGCTCGAGCTCCACACCGCCATCCGCCCTCAGTGGGTGGATGAGCGAGAATCGGAAGCGCCTGTGCCCGCGCTCAATCTGTGGACGCACGGCTTCTGGCCTGCCTCCAGAAAAGATACTTTTACCAAATGAGGAAAGATTGTCTTCCTGTTCCCAGAGAATCATGTTGGAAATCATCTTGTTCATGTGCTCAAGGCCCATATTCGCAGTCGCTGGCTTGGTGTAGTCTGTCATAGAACGTAACAGAGTGTACGCGTCATGTACAAGAGCAGTGTTGACTTTTGCGATCGTTTTGCGAATCAGAGAAGCAACTTTGGCAAGACTGGTGTTTGGCGAGCACAATTCTTCCACGGGCATCATCGTACGACTCATGATGAGCATGCTACCCATATAAGTGGACGGCAGATGACCCGAAAAATAGAGCCTCCCGTCGATCGGAATCTCGAGAATGGACATCTCTTCTGGACCAAAAGTTTGTCCACGGTGTTCTTTGGCCACGAGATATCTTGCTCTGATGGCCGTTTGCCACAGAAATGCCTGGACGATGTCGCTGATGGAAGTGGTCTGGCCTTTGACTTCAGGATGTCGATTGACATCGTCTTTGAGCTTTTGCAAATTCTCGCGGGAGAGCAAGAAGAATGTACTGGACAAGGAACGATCTGAAGGAGCAGTTGGCCACTGAGGCTGCCGTCGATACACTGGTCTTAGATCTTCTGGTGAGGTACCCTTGACGATTGCCTTGTTCTTTGTTTGTCGTTCTTCAGCATTATAATCCGGTGGGAAGAAAGGCAAGAAGTCCCACATAGTGTTATCGACTTGATGTGCAGCCTTCATGTGTCCTTCTTGTTGGTAAAGAATCTCGGGCAGGTTGTGGTTGAAACTTTGCGGAGCATACCAGCCGCATGTTGCTGTTTGATCTCCCTGCACGTACCTACAGCACTCTGCCCAGACTTTTAGAGCTATCGTGGCGCCCAGACCGTCCATGCAAGTGTGCATGAAGTTTGTGGCCAAAATGCATCCGCCCTCAACAAAGTTCGCATGAGCAACCATCACGTCAGCGGGCATGCTAGGGAAAGGATAGCAATCGAGAACGACTTTGTCTTCGTAGAGCGAAGGTGCGAAGTTGCTGTCTCGCATCACCGAATAAGATGGAAGGGCCTTTGTCATATCCTTATAGACTAGCTGTCTGGGATTGGACTTGGTCGCCATTGACAAAGGTGGTATCGTGATGGCATATTCGCCTTTCTTGTAGCCGAATTCGTGCTCCGAAGCGTGCATCATCTTGCCGTCAAGCTCTGGAATGATCTGGAAAGCACGACACAAACCAGCTTGCAGGCGCTCAAATGTTTGTTCAAAGCTCGAATCAGGAGGTAAAGCAAAGAAGAGCGTGAAGCCCATATAATGATTAGGGTTCACTGCATCGAATGGATTCATCTTGAACCCTGTCCGTCGCTGGTACTCGTTTATCGCATCCTGAAGTCCATTAATGGGTTTCTCGATTAACATGTCCGATCCTTGGTCTTCAGATCCGTTGACTTGGCCATTGGAATTTTCATGGGAGATTCCCTTTGTCTTCGGTTCTGCTTGTTGCTGTAGTACCTTCCCAAGGTGTACTAAGAATTTGGCGAGCGTTGGATTTGCATATAGATGCCTTGGAGCAATCTGCTCTTGTAGCCCTGTACATCCTCGAATGATCCGGATAACTTGGAACACAAGAAGGGAATCCAGACCCATCTCGAAGACATCTTCATCCATACTGGCGTCCTCGAATTCGATCATTACCGATGCCATGATGTTTCGGACAGACTGCAAGATAGTCTCTTCTGAAGTTGTATCAATTGTAAACTCATAGTGAGCATCGGCTGATACCACATCTCTTGTAGCGTAGAAACGATCGATGAAATCTGCGTAGAGGTCCAGAGTTGCTCGACGCTTGATTGTTGACTTGTCCGTGCGGATGAAGGGTTTGTCTGGCTCTGCAAAGGCAACATAATCCCTTTGAAACCTGATCTTTTGGAAACCAGATGAGTTCGCTCGTTCCACTTTCTCCCAGATGCTGTCGAATAATTCGTTGTTTCTGGCCAAAGGGTCCTTTAGTTCGATGAGGAGTCCAGCCTGCGGCTTTGCTTGTCCAATGACAAGGCAACCCTCGACTGCAGGATGTGTTGTAATCAAAGCCTCTGCCTCTAAAGGCGCGACCTTGTATCCGTTGGACAGCACAACAGCATCGTCGCTTCTACCGGTGTATGCGTATAGATATGGCTTTGTGGGATGCCGTTTGTAGAGATCTTTGAGATTGACCGATTGTTGATCCGGAAACGTGTAGAAAACACCTTGAAACAAGTCCCATTGAGGGTTTCGATGAACCCAGTGTTCGTAGACGCCTGGTTCAATTTCCTTGAATTCAAATCCCGCGAGGGGATGAAACGCGAACCAATGCCAATCCTCTCGTGTTGGCCATAATACTCCCATAAATAAACCCTCTGTGGTCCCTGTCAGATTGAGCACTCTGACGACATCGTTCACTTTCGCGACAATGCTGGGGCTGACAGGACCTTTATTCGCGGATCAAGTTAGCGTTATCATCAATCTTTTCACATCTTGTGCTGCTTACCACCAGAGACACAAACGAATTTGGCCTTTGTAAATTTTGCCAGAACTGCTGGAGTCTCGCCTAGTTCATCCGCAAGTGATGGAACCAGATGCCAAATGTCAATCTTGGCATGAGCCAGCAAATCATCGATCAGCGACATATTGGGAAGGACTCCTGGTGGACCTAGAACGCAATGAAGCTTGAAGAATGCTGGTACAACAATGTCCATGAGCATACCAGCACCCTGGGAGTCCAAAAGTTAGCGTTCAATCTAGTCTCCATATTCTAGCAGGAACTCCTAAGGTGATAAAAAGACGTTTTGCTCACATGACTCATGGGGAATGAAGAGTAAATTGTGTCTCCTTCATTCCAATTGTCTGTCCAAGGTTTGAAACCTTGATCCCCATCAGTTGGCGGTAGCAGGCGAACGGCGTCCAAGGAACCTATTAGTCCATGAGTCCATGATATTGGCTTCGGAACTCCCGTGGTGCCAGATGTATGTGTGATACAGAACGGCTCGTGTACCGCTTCTTCGAAGGTCTTCGTAAATGGAAACGGTTCCGTAGTCTCGGCATCGAGAAGCTCTTCCAATGGTGGTAGCTCGATAATCGTCATGGGCTTTTGCTTTGTAAATTCTTCAACTAGAGGAATTGCTGCTTGTCCGTGAGGCCTGATCCAGACGTCGCATTTGGCGGCGTTGAGAACCGCTAGAGCACCCTCAACATTGTTCTTCGGGGACAAAAATAATGCCTGTTAAGAGATATCCCAATTAGAAATCTATCTTTTCAGATTGACCTGCTACGCAACATACCCCGCAGTTGGCCTTGATGGAGCCATAAATCAACAAAATGTGTCGCAAATCATCTATAGCTTGGATTAGCGACACCATTTGCGCTCCATATTACTAGTTCAGCTTACGAGGGCCGATATAGCCTATCGGTAAGATTCCCTTCCTGGATGTATCCTGGTGTTCGTCATTGCCGTTCTCTTGAGCTTCGTTGTGTCCCTTGAGTTGGTTATGCAGGAACCAAGCAGTTTTGTCCACTGCTTTCGCAAATGCACCAGCAGTAATCGTTTTGAAATGAGCATCATGATCCGGAAATGAGGCTAACGAATAGATGACGCGATCAGGCTCCGAACGAGCCAGGCTATCCAAAATGTGAGGTATCAGCCTCTTGCCATAGGCTTGGGTGTTTTCAATAGCCATTGCGATAGGATTCGGACAGAATATGCGTGAAATTAATTTTTTGGTATCCAAAGGGTCGTTTCAATCACTGAATCAGGAAAACGTGATGGAGTTGATAAGAAGAGCTTATCAAGCATGCATTGCCTTCAGCGGGATGTGACTTTCACACCTGCCAATGGCATCAGACTCTTCTCTTCGAAAGCTAGCTCAAGCGCCTGAGTCAGCACAATGGTCAGATCTGACCGCCTCCATCCCGAAACAAGACACACGTGGTGTTCTAATCACGATACCGTCGTCAAAAGCTCGCTACAAGTCAACCATCACAAACCCGCATGATCCACCCCCACTGTTTACTCCAGGAGTGGCTTTGCAAAAGCAAAGTCATACGAGCACGATTTCAGATGCCGTTCATGTCAGAAAACGCCGTAATCCATAGCGCTCGCGCCAACAGGTGGCGCAAGACGAGGGCCGATGCTCTCTGGCGCTAAAATGGATAGAACCATGCACGAAACCGATCAAAAGGAACGTTTACTGGCACATGACGGAAACTTCCTGACAGAATTGTGCTCAGAGGTACTTCGCGCAGGGGGTCAACTCTAACTTTACTTTCACCCGCATCGATACTCAAGCGAAGCGGGGTTTGAGCACATTTCGTTGGAGGAGGTGGCTGACATTTCAGCTGCAACTAGAAAGTATCCAGCCAGACTTATGAAAATTGACCCATATCTATTCAATAAGCTCATCATACACGGTTTTGGGCTGTAATTTATGTTACAGGTTACGTTAGAGCAGAGTACTGCAATCGCATGGCATTTTCGTGATGGGAGTCTTCGATCACTCCCGTTATCGAGGCCTAACTACATAAGGCGTGATAAAGAAAGCGAGTGTTCTGGAAAACATTCTGATCGAATAGGTTATCAAGACTAAGCTCTGAATTCCAAATTTCTCCCCGCATTTTACAGCTATGGAACTTGCCCCAAATATGTTGTTTTCAACCAGCAGCCAAGTGCTGAGCGACAAGTCGTCCCCGGCTCCCTCTGAGAACGAGTTCTCCGATTGCTCGGTCAACAGCTTACTACAATCGGGAAAAGTGTCGAGAATGTTTGGAGACCCAAGCAGCAGCGTACCAGATCCAGAGTTATCTGAGGGGAGAGAGGCTATCAACCTCATGTCAACCAAGATTCTGGAGATCATCTTTGATTATGCCTTGAACAAATTCGATGATTGCCGAAAACGGCTCGAGGCTGGAAGACCCAGGTTCATAGAGGTGCTCAATGGTTTTGTAGGAGCAGGAGCCAAGATCGACATGGCTCTTCCCGCATTTCCCTTCAAATCAGCCAACAAAGTCTACAAGGCTCTGGATTTTTTACCAGACAAAGCTGAGGAGCTTGCCCTGGACCGTTTACACAACATGTGCAGCCGTATCGAGGAGATTTACGAGCCGGGTGCCAAAGTTGTCATTATCTCGGATGGACTAGTCTACAATGGTTTGTTTCACTCCAAATATCTGGAACACGTGCTGACACATATCACCAGATTTACTGAGCATGTCCGACAGACATACTTGGCTGTATGGACAGGCCTTGCGAGCAATGGCTATTGAGAAAGGGTTCACCAACGTTGTGTTCTCTAGACTACGAAACTTTGTTCCTCCCGATTCAGATTTCAAACTACCAGACACATTGGACGAGATCTCTTACGTGGCCAATGCCACGAACTTCCGTCGTTTTATCCTCAATAACTTTGGCAAAGATGACTTGGATGTGGATTACCTCATCGCTGTTGATGAAGATACCCGACTGACGTATCAGGGATATCGAAGATTCTTGATGTCTGATTTGAGGCACATTTTCACGCTTGGAGACGATCGGACCGGTAAAGCGTACAAGAGAGAGACAAAGTATCTGGCCAAGCAGATGCTTGCTCGAGGATATGTAAGTGAACAGAGCATGAAAAATTTGGAAAAGTGGATCACTAACGACATCATTGCTACAGGCTTTCGCCGGAGCAATCAAGCACAACTTTCCGCATCATTTGCGGCTCTCTATTCATCAGTCCACCGGCGAGCACAAAGTCTCGATGAGCTTGCTAAACACAAAAACCGGGTTCACAACGCCTTGGCATTGCAGTGTTGCTCTGATGGCCGATGGAGAATGGGTCAGCGCTCCGATGGGCGATTTCAAAAAAAATCCCAGGATGAAGATCGTTGAAGAATATGGCCGTCCAAGCTACTTCAGGGAGATGACAGAGGAGGAGTTCCTTGAAGAACGAAAACGAGCAGAGGAAGCGGCACGGCAGACTGGGGTGCCCGAAGTGAAAGAGCCCCAGAAGCAAGAGAGAAATGAAGATTTTGTCCATTGGGAAGGTCTCACTTATGATGTCATGAATGGCGGCAAAACGAAACGACTTCTGGATGAAGTGGATGGATGGCTTAGGGGCGGAACGGTGACGGCATTGATGGTGCGTATTCCTCAATATCAAACATGAAGACCACTTACTGAGTGCCTCTTTCAGGGAACCGGCGGCGCTGGCAAGACTGCCCTTCTCGATGTATTGGCCAATAGGACGAATTCAGATGTCGTTCGTGGTGATATTTTAGTGAATGGCCTGCCTCGGAATATGGCATCCGAGAATGTGTCAGCCATGGTCTGTCAACAAGACCTGCAATTTCCTCCTACGACGGTCAAGGAGTTGTTGATCTTTAGTGCTCTTCTAAGGCAACCAAGCACAACTCCTTGCGTCGAGAAGATTGCCTATGCTGAAGAAGTACTAAACCTTATCGGCATGGAAGCACTTGCCGATGCTACTGTTGGAACGTCCGGAGAGTGTGAGTGATCAATACCGCGGAACTGCGTAGTCGAATACTAATATTTGGACAGATTTAAGCAGCGAACAGCGAAAGCGGTTGTCAATTGGGGTCGAACTTGCTGCCAAACCGACTGCCGTGCTGTTGCTCGACCAGCCACTTGCGGGTAAATATTGTCGCCATCAATTAGAGACACATTCCATTGACTCAGCGCACTCAAATATAGGTCTAGACAGCCAAGCTGCTCTTTCAATATGTCAGCTTTTGCGCCGGCTTGCACAAAATGGCCTGGCCATTCTTTGCGTCGTCCATCAACCTTCTACACGACTTCTCCAGACTTTTGACCGACTGCTCCTTCTCGGGAAAGGGGGAAAGCAGCTATATTTTGGTAAGATTGGTCTTTCATGCAAGACCATGGTCAGTTATTTCGAGCGAAATGGGGCCAGGCATTGCGCTGCAGATGAGAACCCTGCAGAATGGATGCTCGATGTCACTTCTTCAAGCGAAGACTACAGTGAGATCTGGAAAACTTCTCCAGAGCGCAAGGCCATCAAGAGCAAGCTTGCACAGCTAAAGAAGAAATTCTCGGTAAGAGCAGATCTGCTCGATGGCTCCGACAGATCAAATGCGGTTCCGCAAACAACGACAGTGTCAGATGCTTTGGCCCTGCAGCGTACGTCTCAACGATTTCTACTACGCGATCTTCATCTTTGACTAAAAATGATCCAGGGGCTTTCTACAAATATAAATTTCTGGAAAACATGCAACTGCCTGCTACGTCGGTCAAAGATTCCTTCCCCCCTTGGTTCACGAATGGGGCAGTTCTTCCTACACCAGCCTACTTTTTATGAAAAGACAGAAGGCATGGGCATAGCTCCGATCTTGATGTATTCCCCAAACCTCTTCCATTTTAAGCATAGAAAAATTGTGAGAGAGATATGGTGAACATTGTTTCTTATTCCAGTCAAACTGAAGCCGCTTCACTGAGCACCAGCATCTGAATAACCCCTACAAAGACGACTACTCGATTCGCGTAGTCATCATCCTCTTGAACCAATTGTCTTTCGCCGCCTTCGATGCCTGAATGAGCAAGTGGTCCGGGTTGTTAATCAATTCGAAGACATGATACGCTCCAGGCCAGATGTGCAGCTCACAGGTAGATCCACCACGCCACATATTGGTCGCAAATTGTACTGCCTGATCACGCAAAACCTCGCACTCACCAGCGTGACGTAGGTCGGGGGCATATTGGAGTAGTCCTCGGCGCGGGCTGGGGCATGGTAAGGCGTAACTTTGTCGGTGCCACGAATGTTGGGGAGTGCAAGATCCCAACACGCGCGCACCCATGGTGTGCTGGTTGGGTTACCATATTCGTATTGTTGATCTGACAAGGTTTCGCACCGGTCGTCGAGTTGAGGCGCATACAACATCAGACCTTTGATTGGGACGCAAGGAATCTTTCGGTCTCGAGCCATGAGACATACCGCCGTGGCCACTATGCCCCCACCGGAGATACCGAAGAGCACAATCTGAGCCGGATCAATCCCAAGTTTATTGGAATTGTTGGAAAGTCACACAAGCCCAGCATAGCAATCTTCGCTGGGGCCGGGTTGAGGAATCTCGGGTGACAAGCGATACTCAATAGACGCCACCACGCAGTCAATGCCCTCCAAGAGATCGATGATGGGTGTGAGGGCAGTGAACCTATCTCCACTGACAAGTCCACCTCCATGCATATGGTACAAAACGGGCCTTTGAGTACTCGCGGGCTTCTTTGGCGTGAAAACAGATAGGACGAGTGTAGTGTTGTCTGGACCAGGAACTGAATACTCCTCATGGACAAGAAATGGTTTATCTTTGAGAATCGTATTGGCACTGAATTCCGTCTCCTGCGTCTCACCATGCGGACATTGATACTCGTCTTTTGAGACCCCACGCATCAGATCAAGGTCGAACTCCACGGGAATTGTAGTAGCATCGAGCAACTTGGCGAGTTCAGGGTCATACGGTGGACGAGCAATGATCCGTGAATCAAGCTTTGCAGCCTGGCTGAATGGGTCGGGATACTGGGTCATATTGACGCTTGAGAGAAATATGGACCCAATGCAAACTTGATAATCAACTCGAGGGAATAAGACTGTGTGGTTGATGGCGAAAGGATGAAAAGGGTGACTCACGATACCCGTGAACCCTGTGCTGACGGAAGACACGTCGCTAAGGATGTTGATTTACTTTTAGGATACGAAAGCACACTGCAGGAACGAAAGCTCTCTACTGTACAAAGTTAGAGTTACCTATTGACCCGCGTGCACCACGCTAATGTTGATGCTGACATCCGCCACGCTAGTATCCGCGACTACTGCGTACAAGCGACCCACTGTTCTAATCTTTGTGGCTGTGGTTTATTTAGCTCACCTGCATACAGTGACTATCAAAATCGACTTGGCAAATACCAAGTGAGTTCATTTCACGAAAGTAGACGAGAACCAAACAGGACTGCCTACATTGGCTGAAATTTCTGCGGTGAATTAATGGAGTCTGCTCCCCGCATTTACCAACGTTTCAAGCTTCCCTCTGCTCTCATACCCGTGGTTCTGCTTAACATAGCGGCTCTTCACAGCAAGTGCTGCAGACTGAAGACGATCTCTTTCCCTAAACCATCATGGACATCAGTCAACTCAAGAAAATTCGAGCATTGGGTATGTCCCCGAATGATACCACCTACCTTTACATGGCTCATGAATGGTTTTAGGGAAGCTGGAGGAAATGGCAGCGGTGGCACATGCCCTAGATCTGTACATCACCGCAGGCTTCTCCGTGCATTACAAGGCTTCCCAGGCACTAAAGAACCCTGATGTGGAATCGTTGATATATCACGCTGTGCGCCAAGTGCTTATTGAGCTTCCCATGATGTTCGCCGTTCCGATCATCGCCGAGGGCGAGGAAACTTACTTCGCACGCCTGCCGTTCATCGACCTCAGAACAGTCATTTCGTTTGCCCAGCGGCAAAACGCCATAGTAAATGATGGCAAAGGCAGAGATATAGAGCTTGACGTCACGCTGCAACAACAAGTCAATACTAATGTCAAATCTGACCAGGGCATCGTGCCAGTGTGGAGACTGGTCATTCTCTACGACTCGACGGACAAGCAGCAATTCACAGCCAACTTCATGGTCCATCATGCGATAGCCGACGGGGCTTCTTTCCAGATTCTCCATCGAGCATTCCACAAGGCTCTGCACGGTTTGTCTTTGCACTCCGGCATGCCTTCCCAAGTCGAATACATTGCCTCATCCAAAAACGATGATGCAATCGGTCCACCACTGGAGGCCATACATTCTCTGCAGATTGCTGAAGAGGCACCGCAGACTGATGCGCCAAAATATAACGATTGGCTGGGCAATATCACCGAGCTACCTAACAAGACTGGATACGCAACCCTCACTCTCTCGCAATCCATGGTCCAGGCCTTCACACGAGAGTGCAGAAAAAACAAGGTTTCAGCACCTGCGGGGCTCAACGCTCTCATCACCAAGACGCTATACTTATAGTAATCTTCCCCCGACAACCGAGTCCATGGACATCAACATCCCAGTCGACATTCGCTCTGAACTCCCTCCAAAAGCCGTCGACGGCATCATAAGCAACTCCTTCGACGCCTTCCGAACCAGGGTATTCCGCTCTGATTTCTACGGCCAGTATTCTTCCGAGCTAGGCGACATCTGGACTGCAGCCCGCAAGGTCCAGGCTGATACGAGGAGCTACTTCTCGCGTACCCGCGCCTTCTGGAGAAATGTATCTCAATATTGCTGGCTTGAGGAACGTACCCAATCTGCAGGACTTGCTCAAGCCCATGATTGGTGCGCCTCGTAGTGAGTCTCTGGAATTGGCGTATATCGGTCCTCATGTGCCATACACGGACGCGCGTGTGGGTAACAGCCTTTCGTGGCAGGCTGGGAAAGCAACGGTTAGTCGGTCTGCTTTTGCTCTAGGAGCGTGTTTACAAATGACGGTGGTACTGCATGCTGAAGGTATGACAATCGGGTTTGCTTGGCCAAGGGCCGCTGTTGACGAGTGTTTGGTGGAGAAGACTATTGATGGAGTCAGAGATTATTTTGTTTCCATCACAGAGAATCCCAAATAGCAATTCGTGGTGCAATGGAACAATTGGTGTATAATGCGATCTGGCATGCGACAGGTAGATAGTTGCGTGACTGTGAAGTTGCTAGAAGAACTGTATCTCAAATTGACTACGTTGGGCTTTCAGTTAACCAGGGGGTCCAGCATCTAAATTTCAGTAACACATCCGTTAAAACAAGTTTACGATCCATAACGAATCCAGACACACACATACAATTCCAGAAACCGAAGTTGCATCCTGAGTTGATACAGGTTTACACCGACAAGGGCGAACAATTACCAGCCTCACTATCACTCGGTTCCTCCGACTCAAGCTTCAAGTAGCGTTTTGCCAATTTCGATAACTCAGTCGCGGATGGATCTTCCGAAATGTCAAAAACCGTAGGAGTCCACGCCGACTGGATCTCGCCCACTAGCCCCGGATCCTTGTCATACTCTGTTTCCCGGTCCTCCAAGCCCTGTAGAAGCCGTGATTCTTCGGGCCGCAGCTGATTCTTGATGATATGGTATATGGTTCTTACGATGTAGTAGTTGCGGCCTTGTTCGCGCAGGCCTTTGAGGGCGAGGAGGAGGCTCGATCGCGCGTAGTCGAGTTCCTGGTGCGTCATCCGCTCGTGTATACTGTTCAGGGACATGAAGCCAAGTTTGGAAAGCGGGGATGTCAAGTAGAGATGTGCGTCTTCGAAGCCATGCCGGAAATAATATAGTCGGATGAGGACATTGATGTCGCGTTCAGCGTTGGCGATGATGTCCTTGGGTACAAGCCCATTCTCCCACTTATCGTTAGAATAAGGCTGGCAAACGATCATAAGAGTGATTTGGTAGTCGAGGCTGGTTTGGATGTCAATCAAGACGTGTTGATTGGTACAACGCATACTATACTCACTGTATAAGAAAATGTGCTGGCAGTACGATATACTTTGGTAATAGAACGGTAGGAAGGTTTTTATACCATGTTAGTAAGCGGCTTACGAACAACATGGCTTTATCTGTTGGAAGCTTTGAGGCCGTGCTAAATGATGCATGGCACAACTCGCTGAGGATGACTCTAAATTCGGACGTAGCCTTGAAGATATGCCCGTAATACGTTGGTGACAGTGTTGGGCTGAGAGGATATCTGGTCCAGATCTCGCTGTACCAGACTGCATTCGTGGATGGATCAGGAAGTTCATAGCTTGGGGGTTTGGTCAGGAAAGGGGGGCGGAGGAACTGCCAGGCCAAATGGCTGACGCTCTAGTATCAGTTCTGTGATATATTATTGGAATTGAGACGTAAACTTCATACCTATCGATATTGAAGAGACACCATGCGGTAAAATTACGGGCGTTGCGTACCCGCTCCGATTTGACGTCTGCGTTTCCATCGAATAGTCGCAAATCTAGGGCTATGGCAAGACCTTGCAGACCAAAGGGAGTACCAAGTTTGTCCAAGCCATATATATTATAAATTATGTTGATGACCAGTGCCGCTTGGACTGAAGCGAGGTTTCGGTTTTTGCGATTGATAGTCTGCATTTCCCAGATGCGCTTTGCCTCGGCGAGGAATCGATAGCCAAGGCCATCAGGTTCCCAGTATCTGAAACGATTTTCTATCTTTTTGGAAGAATACTGCAAGCGAAGGTTAGAGAGTGAGTGATTCCGCGGACGATGATACTAACGCATGCATATGCCAGTATAGCGTTGACCAACAAGGCCGAACAACAAGGGGTCTTCCGGTTTTCGGATTTTGGCTTGGCCATGTCCTCTAAGAAATAATCTTTGTGAAAGACTGGCCAGAGATGGTATTCATGCGCGAAATAAGCAGTGAGTAAGTCCCTCATCAATGCGTCATCCTTGCTGACCGTAGTCCATTCCGACGGCTTCACATTTTCTATGCGAGGCTCAATCAATACTGCTGCGTGGTAGGGTCTGACATACTCGCTCCGATATTCCGAAGAGGTATATTCTGGTGGAAAAACTCGATGCTCGGGCTCTGTAGTAGCAGGATCCTGCGCCTGTAAGAGTAGGGCACGTTGAGCAGCTGCTTCGTATACCAGAGAGTCGAGATAGGGGCTGCCAGAAGTCAAGAGCAATGTTGGCATGTCCCGACTATAGGGAAGCTCGTATCTGAAACGAGTCTCTGGTGCGAGGTGAAGCTGTAGCAGCAAGTTGCCGTCTCTGGCGTGGCTTACGATAGCTGCAACGTCTCCTCCAGCTCTTACTCGGTGGAAAAGCTCGATAGCATCCTGTTCTGGCAGTGTCCTCACCAGATTGACAAACTCTTTGTGTTCTTCATATTTTTGCTTGACGCCATGGAATTCCCTCTGAATGTACCTACAGGGAATTTGACGCACAGTGCATGCTTGGCAGGATGGTCGTTCCGCGGTACACTATGAGCAGATTAGCTCTGCGACACATGGCTGCTTAGTGACAAGTATCGTGACCTTTGTCTTATGGAGGCGGCAAGCTTCGCAGGCAACCGACACTTTGTCCCTCTTTCGCGGGCGTGGTGGCTCTACTGGAGGCCTCCTCGCAGTTGTAGGTAGTAATGGGCGCAGAGGAGCGGCCATGTACCTTTACTTCTCTTCCGTCCGCCGTAACAAGAACTCGGTAGGGATGAGGACCGCCGTACTGAGCATGGAGTTTACGATGTGCCGGCACTGGAGAAAAAGCAACCAAATGCACGCTCCTCTGGTGGTTCAGCCGGAGCTGACTTTTCAGCCAATCAGCATGCAGACGCAAGTGTAATGGGAGACTGAGCCTGACGTCACACGACGGCGCACGCTCATTGGCTGGAAGATTAGCCCGATGCACCGACCAAATCCGTTCCTGAGGGGCGCCCATCAGCACTGTGCTCGTGGGTGTACATGGAGTCTTGTGCACACACACACACATATGCCCCAGCGCCTCGCTTGATATGTGTATATTCAAAGGGGGGGAGACGTGGAGCTCGCATGGCAGCGCGCCTCGTTCTCTGCTGTACTCGCCCAGTATCTGGAACGCTGTCATGCCCACTTGTGGAGAAGGACCCATAGCCGCGGAGGCAACCCTGAGGACAACTCTTGCGAGATGATACTTGGACAAACGCCTCAACCGCTACAGCAAAACTTTATTTTCAGATCAACGGCTATACATCAGTGCAGTTCCTACAGGGCAAAGATGTGTCCAGGGCGTTTAAAAAAAAGAGATCAAAAGACTAATGATTCAGGGCAAAGATGCTCAGGACTACCCAGCCAAACTCGGGTAAAAAAGAGCAAAACAAAACTAGCCGGCGTATGATTTGGCGGAAATTGACGCAAGCGGTGCACTACCTCGTTACAGCCCTTGCAATGTGCCACACGAAACCGACGCTGTCGTTTCTTTTGCATGCAACAATCAAAAAGCATGCTGAGAGTGTGCACTTGCTCGCTTGTCGACGTTGGATGTAGTGCATGTCTGTAGCAACGCAGCACAATTCGGCTGAAGACCCTCGGCTGCCAAAGTCGCTATTGGCTGTGAATGGGGGTAGAATTGTTGGCCATGTTTCTTGTAGGGGGAGCGTGTCGGTGTGGCAGTCTCTGGACGCAGTGGACGGAGTAGCCCGGCCGCTCTCTTTCTCTCGGTCTCTCAGTCTCTCAGTCTCTCGGTCTCTCGGTCTCTCAGTCTCTCGGTCTCTCGGTCTCTCGGTCTCTCGGTCTCTCGGTCTCTCGGTCTCTGGGTCGCTCGCTCGCTCGCTCGCTCATGGTGGGTGGCGCGGGACATGGGCGGCCGTATCCAGCATGTCAAGACAGGCTGTTGGCCGAGGCGGTGGTGCAGGCGGCGATGCATGACGTTGGGCCATCGGTGCTGCAGAATGGGCGCGCGTGGTTGGTTGGAATGTTGGCTCCGGGGCGTGGCTGGCCACTCAGCATGGAGCAGCCTCACAGCGTCGCCGCGGCACACGTGCAGCACGCCTCGAGCGAGCGAGGCAGGCCGTCCGTCTCCCCACGCGCGCATGTCATAATGCTATTCTCCCATGCCATTTGCCCTCCGCCCTTGCTCTCTCCCGGTCGGCCCTATCCCTTGCCACCAAACCCCCATCGCGGCCTCACCCTCCTGTGCGCATGGCCGCACAGCTTGCGAATGGCCCATCCACTGCCTGCCCCCAAGGTCGCCATCCCCAGAATTGGGCCCTTTGCCCCTCCCCAGGACCGCTCCTCATCCACTGGCAAACCAAAGCCCCCCCGCACTGATAGGGCGTGCGACAGCTGTCGAAAGCGCAAAATCCGATGCAGCGGCGAGCAACCACACTGCCAGAGCTGCCTGAACCAACTCCACCCCTGCGTCTATCCCCAGGCCCGCAAGGACCGTCTGAAGGAGTGAGTCTGGCCCTCCTCTACCCACCTTCTGCCTGACATTGCTAGTGCCACAGCCCAGAACACCCAGCTCCTGGCCCTCCTGCGTGATCTCAGTGCCCACGTCGACGAGGCTGGACAGGAGCGGATAGACGACTTTTTCGACTCGGTATGTATCGCCCACATGCTGCCCAAAGCCCGTCGTGCTGACGCGCTCAAGCTCGCCAAGGGGCGCCCGTCTGCTGTCCACCACTTCCATCAACCGGCCTCCTCACTCGGGAAGCGGTCATGGCCAGGCTCAACCACCACCCAAGGAAGCCCTCGACTTGTTGACCGCCCCGGAGAGGCCGACGTCTCGGACTCGACCGGCTCCAACGAGAATGCCGATCTCCTAGACGAGGACTTGCTTCGAAGCAGCCACTCACGAGCAACGGGCTATGTGGGCCAAAACTCCGAGGTGCAGTGGCTGCGCAGTCTCAAGACGCAGCTGGCCAACGCAAGCCTACGGGCACCAACCCACAACTTGCCGTATGCTCCTCCTGGTAGCGGCAGCGACGCTATTCCCCAACGACCCTATGCTCTGCATGGACGCCGGAGTGCGTCCTCACTCAATGACCTCCTGCACGTCACAGATTCCACCTTCTATCTGGATAGCGACCATCTCGATGTCGATGTTGTCGTGGATCCATACAAACTACCCCCACCTGATGAAGCCAAGTTACTCTTTGACTGCTATATGAACACCGTACACACTTCTTTTCCAATCGTCCCCCGAGCGTTCCAGGACGACTTCAATGAGTTCAACAACCGCATGAGGCAAAGGCAGCCATGCGACCTTTTTCAGAAGTGGCGGGCGATTCTCAACTTGGTCTTCGCAATAGGCGCCTATTTCTCCCATCTTGCCCAGACGCAATCGCAGGCCGACGGACGGGTCCATTTGATTTACATGACGAGAGCTATTCGCCTGCTAGGCCTGGATAAGGCCCCTATTTTCCTTTCGGCTCCAGATCTTCCATTGATACAAGTACGTTGTATGCACCCCGACTTGAACCTTTTGGATCCTGACTCTTGTTTAGGCCACTGGGCTTCTTTCCCTCTATTATTTGATAATTGGTCATGCCAGCAAGTAAGTCGCCCAAACTTCGGGAGTCGGAAAGCAGTAAGCCTAAACAACGTTTGACAGAGCTTGGGTCATAGTAGGCATTTCTCTCCGTTTCGCCCTTGCCGCCGGTCTTCACCTTAGGAACGAGGACCCCAACGCGAAGCAACATCGAAAAGAGCACCTGGTACAGACGTGGTGGAGCCTTCATGCCATCGAAACTCTTTTGTGTGCTAGTATTGGTCGTCCTTGCGTCATTTCCAACGACGAGTGTACTGTTCCTCTCCCGCATGGATTCTCAGATGAACAAGTCGGGAACGCTTCTCAGTTGCCTGTAAAGACTGCGAAGAAGGCCAATTTGACTAGTGGTTCCATTTCCAGAAAGTCTATGCAAGGATATAGTGACGATCGGGACGACCCTTGGACTCCATCTTTTTTGGTTGCCCGTGTTAAAATCGCAGTCATTATGCAGAAAGCACTTACGAAACTGTACTCTCCACGGACAGCAAGTAGCTCATGGGAATGTGTTCAGAAAGACATAGCCTCACTGGCAGCGGAACTGAATGCTTGGGCGGCCGTCTCTCTACCCGAGGAACTTACGTCTTTACACTCAACAATCCAGCACGCTGTTCCACGAGAGCAGCTGTTACTTGCTTTCAACTACCATAGCACATGGCTGCTCATATCTCGCCCCTGCCTTTGTCGTCTCGAGCGACGCATCAGAGGCCAGAGCAACGACTCTGCTACTTTCAACAATAACACGGCTGAAGCATGTGTTGAGGCAGCACACGCAATAACACGACTTCTGCCTGACCAGCCTGATACTGCATTTGCCTACCACCAAAGCCCCTGGTGGTGCATTGTTCACAACATCATGCAGGCCATTGCGGTTTTCCTTCTTGAGATATCGTTCGGGGAATCCCACATGAAAAATGGTGGCAAGGAAATCGCAAAGAGTACCAAAAAGCTCATCCGCTGGCTTCAGCACCTGAGTTCTACCAACACCGTGGCCGAGCGCGCGTACCAAGTGACGATGGATATCATCAAAACAGGGGCACCGCGGATTAGGATCGACATCTCTGACATTCTATCAGAGGAGGCAGGTGATTCAGATCGCAGCCACCCATTTCCCGATATGCACACTTCGGCCACCGACTCCTATCCTCCACACATGCAGGAAGCTCCACCCATGAGTGACTTGGGAATGGGATTCTCCGGTGACTTGAACAATCCACTGCTCTTTGGACAACAAGCACATAGCCACTGGTTTCTTTCGGATCCGCAGTACCTCATGCTGGACCCAGATTTGCAGCTCCCATTGACCTTTGGCAATCCATTCATGACAAATTTCGACCAGCCAGATATACTCCAAGACACCAACTTTTATGATCCGGCACCCTATTATTATTATTATTATTATTCCATTAGAGTCTATCTGCAGTCAGTGACTATGTAAGACTTTGGCCAGAGGCCGTTCTAGGTACAATTTGTTTAAAGTGAGAGTGTTCTCTGTATAGTACTGCTATTGTGCTGCGGTTTAGTCGCTTCTAGCTGCGCTTAAAGCGGACTCCAGTTGCTGAAGAGCAGTTTAGTAAACAGGAAGAGATGTTAGACAGCAGGGCTGTCTTCCAGCGAGCTCTTTTAGGGCTAAGGAAAGTAACTTAAGAAAGTTTGTTAGTTATTATTGGTTTTAGGTAGTGTCTCTCTGTTCTCGCTTATTTTTAGTTATCTTGTTCTTGGCGTAGATGCCAGCCTCTAGTCCCTACTCTAGTTTTAGCAATGAAAGCTAAAGTCGCCTCTCTGCCTTTGCTAGTGTGGAGGAGTAGTTGGATTGTTAGGTAGTTCTCGCGAAGAGTTGCTTTTAGCGCTTGCCTTTCTGTGTTGTAGTGCCGGCAGTATAGGAGAAGGTGATCTGGTGTCTGTACTCTCCCACAATCGCAGAGGTTTGAGTTTCTCTTTTTCACTCTCTCTAGATAGGCGTTAAAGTATCCGTGGCCTAGCTGAGAGAGAAGAAGG
>NW_007359937.1:457934-480724 GCF_000359705.1 Exserohilum turcica Et28A | reverse complement strand
AGCTCCACAGCGCGCACGCTGCACGTCTTAAAACTTGCTGTAATTAGTTTCTTGTAAGGGATTTGTATATATTTTACAAAAATTACACCTATTCTAGAAAACTTGACGTTGGTGTTGTTCCGGCACCCTACTGTTGATGGCAGGGTATAGAATGCATGGGTCCATTGCTCTGGAGCTAGTATGACCAAACCATCCAGGCCAATAATAAAGAATGAGGACTATAGTTGCCGCAGTATTCGGATCCAGTTCAAGCGAAGAGTTTGGTGTACATTGAGCCTGGATTCTTTGGAAAGCGCAGTAACCCAATGGGTTTGCGCAAAAGGCTTCTCGCCTGTCGCCGGCGGAATCAAAGGCTGCGTTATGCATGAGTCCTCCATTATGAGAGCGCGGAACAAGAGCATAGCCGTATGCTGCATTACATCGCAAAATCGACGATGGCTGTCGGACAACCACGTCGGATGTAGTTGGATGATGGCGCGCCAGTTGACTCAGCAACGGCGCCAAGCATCCGATGCTGCCGAGGCGAACTGGTCGACACGCTTAAGTGCAAGTATTAATAAGTACTCGGGCCAAGGACGAATCGAATCGCCTCTAGATCCGTCTACTCCGACGACCTTCCTACACCTACCACAAAATCTACCACCCCAACATACATACGCATACAACCCGAGAGCCACGAATTGTCACAGAGAAACAGACACAAGCAACAATAGTTCAGGGTTAGATGACCATTGCCTCAAGAATATATAGTACCGTATCGTACCATTTGATACTGTATTTTTCTATCAAAAACGACCTATCCACATACCTACAATATAATACATAATATCCGCACTGCTTCTCACATTTCCCCCCTCTGTATCCTGGCCTCATTTCCTCTCCGTCCTGTCGCTGAGCACCTTGGAACATCACGCTCGAGCTCACGCCCGTGTCCCTCGTGTTCTGCATGGCCCGCCATGTACGAAGCAACATGCTCCGCGACTTGAAGAGACTGGTTTACAAGACGCAGAATGCTCGAGCGAAGAACATCCGCTGCGGTTGCTTCGTCGCGAGTGCAAGCTCGTGTTGTCTTCTCCCTGCGCGCTGGTGCTGGTACCTTGGCGGAGCGTCTGGTCCTGGCCTTAGCCTCTGCTTTCTTGATGCAGCCGTTGTCCTTGATCTTGGATGTACGTGATACTTTTCCCGTTTGCGCTTCGATAATTCTCACTGCTTTTCGACGCCTCTTGCCGTGGATTATGTTCTCTGGAGCGGTGGGATCGCCGATAATAAGGGCGGAGGGCACAGGGGAGTAATCCATCATCTCCCAGCCTTTGCCGTGGTGATTCGGCTTTGCACCGGGAGCCATATTGACGTGTGAGGCTGAATCTTTGGCGTTGCTGTTCTTCTCGTGATGTGCTGTGGTGGCTTTGGAGTCGGTGCTGGGTGGCTTTGCTATAGTGTTAGTTTGAGAGGGGGGGGGAAGTAACCTATGTAGCGCAATGTGGATGGTATGAATGGGTGTTGTTATAGTTTGCAGTTCGAGCGCATAGAAGGCAGGGGAAGGTGTGAGTCTCACAAAGGTCGGTGGACATGACACGCGAGCGTCACATGGCCTAGCTGTGAGTCTTCGGCATGTCTCACAAACTCGTGAGACATTGCAGATAGTTAACAATGGAGCAATCAACTACAGTCGGAACATGTTTCAATGAATGCTATGGTGCGTGCCATACGCACGTGGGGCATTTCGCATTTCCATAAAATTTGACACCTTCATGTGGCGTACTGTACAGACGTGTCCTGGGATGTAATATCTGTCTATTTCCTATAACGTTTCTTATTTCTTCGCTGCTGGCTTGGCTGGTGTTGATGCGGGCGCCTTTGCAGGCGGGGCCTTGGTGGCATCGGTTGGTGAGCCCGGGGGTTTGCCATGACTGCTAATGAGATCTAGAAGATGGTCTTCCGTCTGCTTTCCCTGTATGAAAATGTTAGAGAATGGATATACTTTTCGGCGCAGCGCACCACGCACCTTATCAGCATCCCTCTCGGCATCCCATCCTCGCCCAAACTTGGCTCTGAAGGCGGCCAATTTTCCTGCCTCGTCCTCCTCTACGTTCAACAGCTTTTGCGAACTCGGGTTCCATAGCGGCGAGTTCCGTATGTCTTTTGCGCTCTTGTATACAGGCTGTGGGTTGGTCGTCCGTAGAGTGAAGGAGCTTCCGTCGGAGAGGGTTATAAGCTGGGTGAAGGTGTAGGGTCGCTTGGGTCGGCGCAGGAGTGTCGCGTGTCGCACTTGGGTTGTTTGCTTTATCTGTGGCTGAATCGATTGGCGGAGAGCGCGCAGTGCGCCCATTGAGGGTACCGGGGACGCCATCGCGGTGGTGTGTGTTGGGGTAGTCTTGGGGGTCGAGACGAAAGTTGCGGAGAAGAGACGGAGGTTTAAGCGGCGCTAATATTTCCGACATCCCAGTAGGTAATTCTTGTCTGCGCGAACCAACGTCATTCGCCTCGCCCACAGCTTTTATCTCCGCAACTCGAGCCAGGCTTCGATTTGAGCAGCTCGGAGTACGAATTGCACATGCGATAGAAAGAGTCGGGCTTTACATTGACAATGGCGCTTGCGCAGCGCTCGGCATCCCGCTTCTTTGCGGCCTTCTACAGATGGGAATTACACACCCGTGAGATTGCTCAGACGCTTGGAAACGAGCCACAATTGACACCAAGGCAGGAAACACACGTTTATGTGCCTCGAACAGTAAAAATCATCGGAGCGGCATTTGCATCCCGCAGCATTACCACACGACTCGTTTCCTCCAACAAAGTCAAGCTGAGTCGCAAGTGCAGGATGAATCCATTGCCAATTCTGGCAATGATGCTCGAGGGGCATCAGGCGCCGCGGCAATACATATACTACAGCCAGGGGACAACATACAGGAGGGAATTGCAAGCACACAGCCAAGCGCTGAAGAGCAGGACACTCTACCTGAACTCTCAGATACGGAGCTGAAGCAGGCTGAACTGAAAGATTCAGTGCGTCAATTAATGCGCAAAGTGCCTAGCTCGGTCGCCATCATTACTGTCGCCCACATCGACCCTGCGACCAGACTGCATGTACCAATGGGTGTCGCTGTCTCGTCGCTCAGTACTGTTACCCTGGACCCGCCCACCATTTCGTTCAACATCAAGGAGCCTTCCCAGACCTTGGATGCTATAAGGGCTGCAAACGGCCTTTTTCGTGTACATTTTCCCGCGGCCCATCGAGGCGGCGCCGGCTTGGTGGACCTCTTCAGTCGGGGAAACCACGCCGATGCCTATAACATACGAACCAAGATGCTGAAACTCTATCAACCCAAAGACAGAAAGCATCCTAGCACCACGCGCTCTGCCGCGCCGCAAATAATGAATGACTTCGTATTGGCTGCAATGGAATGCAAAGTCACTCATGAGTTTCGGGTTGCAGATCATGTTATCCTCGTCGCAAAGGTCAACGATATAGAGCAAAAGGTTTCCAAGGACCATCAGGCCATTGTTTACATCGATAGGGGCTATCGGAGTCCCAAAGGCAACATTATATTCTCCTCTGTGAACGCCAAAACAACTACCACCACTGACCGTGTCTGGTCGGTGTGGCAATTCCCTTTGTTTCCAGGCAAGAAGGAGCGCCAGCAATATCTGAAAGAGATCAAGGATATGATCAAATCAGATCCAGCTTATTATGAAAAGCCTTCAAGAGATGTCTATCGCACCATTGATGCCAATCTGCCGTATGCTGCAGCGAACTTTGGTATCAGCATAGAACTTCTTGTTGGAGAATGCAGAAAGGAAATGGGGCTCGCCGATAGAATCAGGCCTGGACTTCAAGGTCAACAGGTGCTGAGCGACTTTTACGGACCGTTGACGCCATCTATGAGAGATCAGGTCGTGAGGCGAGCAAAGAAGTTGATTGCACGCGATTCGCGCTTCCTATCACAGCACTACCGGATGTTTTTGCATAATCTGGGCGTCAGCCCTAACAGCAGAGATTTGCTGCCTAGCGACATCATGAGCCCCCTGCGGGCTGCTAATTTGGCACCACCTTTTGAGCCACAAAAGAGCCATGCAGACGGCACAACAGAAGATATTCAGAAAGTCGAACAGATTGAACATCGTCTCCGAGAACATCTTCGCAAGATGAGTTATCCAGAAGCTTTGAAGAAACCCTTGGAAGATGCAATGGTAGCCATAGGCGAAAAGAAAGAGGCTCATCTGCATTTCAAGAAATGTCGCTCGCGCCTGCTTACACAAAGCCACCCTACACTTTTTGATGCCTTAGCGATAGACATTACTGGGGAAGTGACACAAGAAGAACTTCGTGTTGTGCTCCGCCGGATCCTCAGCCGCCTACAATACTATTCGCAAACTGAGTTCCGAAAGCAAATCCACATGGACTGGTGCGAAGCATTACGTCGAGTACGCGTCAATCCTACTATTACAGGAATGGATGTGGAGTTTCTGATAGCCAAGATCAAACATCTGTTCTACTCTGCCAGGCAATTCGGAGATTTCCGTCGTGCCGTTGAAGAGATGATAGAGCCTTGGCTTTCTTGGAACGTTGAATGGGAAGATCTTGAGGGCCGTGTCAAGCAATTTGTCCAGAAAACTCCATTACGTGCTACAGCATGGTCGCGGGAGGATAGACTTGCTGCTATAGGTCTACACTGGGATGCTACGGTCAGCCTACCAAAGCAAGACAATAGCAACAAACAGGCCACAAAGCCTCTCAACGAAGGACTCATCCTCGATACACTCATAGCAAAAGAGTTGAAGCGTCACTACGGCAATGGCACTGAAGAGGAGAACAAAGGTATCGCCAAATACCTGAAGGAGACGTACAGCTTTGATGTTACACACCAGCCAATCCAGCACATTCCCATGGAATCAACATCTCAATCTTCCGGCGATGAGATGCAAGAAGCTATGATGACTGATCTTGCTTCTACCCAACAACACGTATGGCTAGAGCCATCCAAGCCGAGATACAAGTCAGGCAATAATCAGAATCATGGGCGGCATCATGGGGATGCTTCTGCGCAAACTACTGATCCAACCTCTTGAAGAATCATTTAAATCGGTGGAAATTTGATGGAGCACGAATTGCAAAACGAATGGGACACTTGCTCCTTCGACCAACTGAAGGAGCCGTAACTGCATACGCCCTACGTGTAGATGATACCCTAATCCAGTGTTGTGTAGTATCAAACACTATGTATTTTAGTTTGAAATCGAAAACTTTCCCATATGTTGCAGTATTTCTAACATTGTATTTGGCTCAACACTGTTGATTGTGACAGGGTGACGGCGCATGCACGTGACAACGGGCCGGATCAACTATGATGCGTGTGTAGCCTGGGAAGCTCCATCGCAATTTCCTAGTCGGAGCTTCCCCGCGAGTCTACCCTCGCAAAGCAGCAACATCGCTACAAATCACCTCTAATTGCACATATACAGACTCATACTACAACCGCTATTGTCGCACAAACGCAAAAACAGCAAACATGAAGCTCGTCAGGTATGGCAGCCCGGAACAAGACGGTGAATTGCTGCTAACGGCTTCGCGCAGGTTTCTTATGAAATGCCAGAATGAGACTGTCACGGTCGAACTCAAGAATGGTAAGTAAACAGACTTTAGCCCCGGTTTCTTCCTTTGTCAGGTCAACACTCGGCGACGGATACTCGGCTTTTGGGCGCGTCCCATCTGGAGTCGCGCGAGCAGGCGGTCTGTCTCTGAAAGGTTTCCATTCTATACCACAATGACACGAGTTCCAACAATACCCAGGCACTATCGTAAACGGCACCATCACCTCCGTCTCGCCGCTCATGAACGTCGCACTCCGAGCGGTCAAGTACACGCCCAAATCTCGCGACACCGTAGCGCTCGACACAATGACTGTTCGCGGTTCCACGATTCGCTACATCATTCTTCCCGACTCATTACCGCTTGACACACTTCTCATTGACGATGCGCCAAAGCCTAAGAACAAAGCGAGGAAAGAGGTTGCTGGTGGTGACCGTGGTGGAAGGGGAGGTGGCCGCGGAGGTGGCCGAGGACGTGGAGGCGGTCGCGGAAGAGGTGGCGGTGGCCGAGGACGTGGACGGGGCTTCTAGGTCCAAGGATAACTCTCAGGATGCAAAAGATACAATGACGCAATTGTACCGGATAAAAAGTCGTGGCACAATCGAAGCCAGCGCATGTAGGATTCGGCATCACCAAAGTATGCGCAAGTGGCTCGCACGCGACCCCGAAAGGAAGCGCGATAGGATGATTTTGGATCGGGTGGTAATTGCACAGATGGTATAGCATGCATGGCGTTTGGCAGTTCAAGAATGGTGCAAAGCTGCACCTCGAAAGGAGAATGATACCACTTTGAAGCGCGGGCCTTGGCACTTGCAGTTGGTGTATATGTGCTCTTCTGGTCGCATGCTCACACACTGCAGACAAGCTAGGAAATCTAGAAATCGGCATACTATCGAAGTTATGTACATTCTATTCTGCATCTTCAGGCGCTACTGGCGGCGTATCATCGACCTGGATGCCGCCCCTCTTCTTTTCATGGCTATCGTGGAACGGCAGTCTCCATCCACCCTCTCCTTCTGGCGTACTCAACCACAACCTCATCAAGTGCCTCCGCGGTGCTGGCGGTGCATAGTCCTTGTATGCCGTTCTCGCGTGGAATACATGGTTATTCGACAGAAATTGGATATCGCCTACATCCAAAATCATGTGCAGAGCCAGTTTCTGGCACGTGTCTTCCAGGATCTGAAGAGCGCGTTGTTGAGCATCAGAAAGAGGAGGAATCAGACCAGCGTCCGAGAAGCGGGTTAGAGAGCGGACAAAGTATGGATCCCATCTATTCTTGGTCAACTTCTGCTTTGCTAGTCTTCTACTCATGGGAGACTTACTTGCTGTATACTCTGGGATTTTCACCTGTTTCAAGGTAAAAGATTGCTGTCTTGATCCACTCTTTCTGTCCTTTACTCGTCTCGCCCTTGCGATCAAAGTACCAGATTGGCTGTGTAAGGAGCTCTGCAACATCGGGATGGTTTTCCTGAAGATCGTTCCACACTCGGTGGCTACTGACCTATAACATTGTTAGTAAAACAAGGGGAAAGAGATTGAGAAGCGGCTCCAACTTACAAGATCACTCTCGCCGCCCTCAAGAGCCTTGGCCACACACAGCAAACCCACCAAGTCGGCATCATCCGAGTGGAAAAACTGACGCGCATTCGTCCGATAAATCCTCACTTTATCAATCGCAGTCGCGTCCTCACCCAGGTCCTTGACATGTCCCAACACATGGCCGCGACTATTTTGGCTCACGAAATACCCAAGATACGTGCCCAGCCCCATATACGCAACGGCAGACTTCTTGTTTCCCCATTCCTGCACGGGCAAACCCTTGAACAGGATGAATCCCTTGCCGTCAATCAGCTCTTTGCGCAGCGGCGCCAGGAAGCGCGAGAACTCGGGCAGTGGGAATTTCTCAGACGTAATGCCCGTCAGCGGCACTCCGCTGTTGATGAAGTCGTCGGCTGCAGAGCTGATTTCTGATATCTCAGATGCCGAGAAGACATGTGTCCAGCGCTCGGGGTTGGATGCATAGTCGGCGGCGTTCCACGCGGTTGGGCCCGAGATGGACTTGGGGAACGAACTGTAGGGGTGGAGCAGCTCGTAGATGGGCTCGTGCTGGCCAGAGGTAAGGAGTCCGTCTGGGAAGAGAGTCTTTGATAACTTGGCGTTGGCAGAGAGGGTGTGAGGGGCTGAGGGTGCGGGGGCTGTCAGAGCCGGCGCCATGTTGGAATCTGTTTTTTTTGGTCAGAGTGAAAGAGGCCCGGAAAGACAGTAATAATCAGGCGGAAGATAAACCCAAAAATACCCCTCAATTTCACACGTCTTTTATCGAAGGCAGCAGAAAACGTGATATTGAAGAGTAAGGAGGAAAAAAAGAGGACGCGCGAAGTAATCACCTTATCCTATTTATACGATGCAAGTCTACGATATCCCTGGTCTTCCAAGACTGATGATCCCGAGTCCTTTTTCCCCTCCGATGAACTCAACAGGCGCTCGTATCACCGACTCTGCGTAGCAGCCGTTGTACTGCGCGGGTAGTGCCCAGCGCCCGGGTATCTCTGCTCCCGTTGGCAACAGATTAGGCTCAAATGACGTGCTCGCACGTATCCCAGGGCACCGTTGACGCAAGAACCCCCCCCCCGCCCCCTCTCTCCAACTTTAACTCCAACATGCCGCCTTGTCTCTTTCGTGGCCCAGTAAGAAAGCAACACACCCCCCCGTAATCGCATCTTATCGCCCATAGCACCGCATGCGTACTGAATGGGCCTTTTGTTTGTTTGTTTGTTTGTTTGCCAGGGAAAACAGCACCAAAGAGGGACATGCGGGCATGATGCGGCCGCATTTCACGTCAAGCTGACTGATGGGTGGACGTCGGAATAAACAAGATGCGCTGCGGTACGAATGCGGAGCTACTTCCCCCCCCTCCTTACCCCCCACTTGAGCGCGATAAAGATACACTTCGAGTGACGCCGACAAGTGCAAACAAGGCCGTTGAAAGATAAAGAAGGTCAAGATTAATAAATATACACACCTGCGAAATACACTTTTGTTTTTACTGCTTATTCCACCCATTCGCTCGTGGACTAAAACTATAAACGACAGTAATAGGACCGATGCGCTTCTTGATAAAACCAATATGCATGTACTTATCTTGCTAACGCGTCTAGAAACTCGACAAGCACTCTTCTACAACAGCTTCCAACATGCCTAGGGCGTAGAACCGAGCTACATTGCCATAGACACCCAACCGTCTTTTGATTTCAGGTTTGTTCTTCGTAGCTACCCATTCTCCTGCACAAGCACAGTGTTCCATGAACTCGTTGCTGCGCAGCCTCTTGCACTTGGCGCACTTGAGATCTTGCGTGCACCACTCGAGGACCATTTTCTGTACCTCGCCTACGAGTTGCTCTTCGATACGCCGTTTGTCATATGTGGCCTCGCAGTTGTCGCATTTCCATTTGGGTAGTACTGGGGCCGCGTCGCTGTCGGGGAGAACGACGGGAAGAAGGGAGGAGTCGCGGCAGAGATCCAGGTCGCGTGAGGATGTGCAGTCGTCGCAGATGACGCCTCGAACAACGAGCGCGGCGCTGGGGTTGGTAAATGAGGCTTCTGCACTGAACTCGCGGATGTCGAAGAGGTTCAGCAACTCTTTTCGTAGTGCACGTGCTTCGAGTGATATCGCACGGTCCAGACTGAGGACTTGCATGATGCTCTTGACAAGTTGGAGGACCGGGTTTGTGAGCTTGAGGTGCGAACCTGGGAGCTCTGGGAAGACGTAGTCGGATGTGAATAGAGGGTCCAGAATCTCTGCATGCTGCTTCTTCGCAAAAGCATTCATTTGCTTGGACAGGGGCTTCGTGAAAGACTTGGGCAGTATCTGTGTTTGCTCGTTTGGATCCACGGTGAGCGGTCGGAGAGGAATTTGAGTTACCCGCGGTGTCGAGCCATCTTCAGGGATAGCTGGGCGTTTACGTGCGTGCATAAGCTCAATGAACTCGATCACCCATTCGTTGAAGGTGGGCTGGAACTTTGGTGGTAAGAACTGCGCAAGCTGCCAGCACATGATGTTTTCCACCGGTTGATTCTCATCTTCCGTCACCTTGTTGCAGCCCTTGCCTCCGTAGTTGAACTCATCGTACCAGACCAGATAGTCCCAGTACTCCTTGATTTCCAGCTCCATGAACTGGAATAGTGGCTTGGTCTTGATGGTCTTGATGATGTACTGACTGTAGGCGTATGCATTCCCAATTTCAGCTTTGGTGGTCTGGAGAAGGAGGCGGTTTGGGCTGGCAAAGACAATATGTGAGCCCACTCGCTTGAAGTCTGTCATGAGTTGCTGCAATGTCTTCTTCGACATCATCTGAACATAGTAATGTAGAGAGCGGTCGTAGAGGAAGGACCCAGGACTGCTGACCCAGCGCACAAGATGCTGGACTATGACATCGGCCATACTAAAGCCGTGACCAGCCTGGACAGCTTCGACCCACCAAGCCTTCACCATCTCCCGAAGGACCAGAATACCTGCGCTTGCGAAAGCGTTGTCTGAGTAGATGACATTGGAGCCATCATTAGCTGAATCATAAGATGGCGCAGCAGGGTTAAAGGAAACGGAATCTGCGCCCTCAAGCTCATTGACAAGAGATGATGACAGGATGGTGTTGATAGCAAGGTTGCGGAGATTGATGTCGATGCACACAGATGAGTAGGTGCCTGGGTTATTGATGGAAGGCATTTCCACAGTCTCGAGAGGCCCAAGGATATCATCCTTCTCGTATCCAGCGTGATCGGGCTTTGCTTGGCCAGACCACCACAATATCACACGGTCTTTCTGTAGCCGTCGGGCGTACGCTACGTCAATAAGGAAGCGTGGATCGTTGCTCTCGAGGTTGCAGAGCGGGACATCTCCATAGCGAGCCAGCTCCAGTAAATGTGCGACCCAAGACCCAAGATCCAGATAGTGTCCTACCAACCGCTTAGCAATGAAGGATTGCCAGCCTAGTGGTGGCAATTGCTTGTCAGATTCATCTGGGTTAAGCGACAAGATGGGCAGGTCTTTCAGAGTTGGAACATCGTGCGAGAGAAGAGCCTGATTTGGCGATTGCACAACGACAATGATTGGACCAGTCTCTTCTGCTTTCATCCTCTTGATAACATCGCCTATCTCGAGGAGAGCCTTGCGCTTGGTCGTCACTGTTGTCGTCTTGAAGTGAATGTCCTCCTGGTACTCAATCATGGTCTGCCATGGTTCACCGTTGTTGTCTTCCATCCGTCGTTGTAGAGCATCGCGATAGATACGGTCAACATTTGGCATGCCCTGAGTGTCCTTTGTCTTGTTCTGGATGATTATGTGCGCATCGCTCTTCGAAGTTGAAAATACTGCATAGATGTTTCGATCTCCGCTGGTGACATGGTACAGGTAGATGTAGTTGAAAGGCGCTTCAGCGAGGTACAGTTCTTTGGTTGACACTTTTCGGAGCGCGGAGAGGTCGAAACCTTGCTCGAGACCTTTTCCAAGAACACCCTTCTGGGATTCGTCGAATGTGCATATGCTTCCAAGCTCAAGTATAGCCCGGATATTCAGTGGTACTTGCTTTTCATACACACCTTCGACGCTGGAGTGATTGAACAGAGCCGACATGCTGTCTGCTTCGTGAACGTACGTCTCCTCTGACATCTGAAGCTTGAATAGATGAATAGAAGGATGGCCATTGGGCAAGGTATGGTTGACAACCTTTTCCACAGAGCAACCACTGATGGACACATCCGGAAGATCCTCGCTCCTCAGGTTGAGGTATAGTTGTCGTGGTACGATGATCTTGAGGGCATGAATTTTCTTGTCGATGAGAACAAAAGCTCTAACCTCTCCAGGTGTTTCTGTCGGCCGTAGTTGTACAAGTTGCCATGTGCTGATGAAGAGGGATTGCGCCTGATTCCTGAAGAAGCTACCAATTGCGTCCGATGAATCAACCGCCTTCTCTCCGAACAGTTGCCGTCTGCGCTTTCGTGCTTCTCGTTGGATCTTCCACTTTTGTTTCTGATACACCAACCAACCGGAGTAGTCTTCATCAATACTTGGCATGACTTTAGGCAATGCAGCGTAGGGATCGACGATTGGTACAGCAGGTTCGGGTTCTTTACGCTTCGCAACCATCTTGGTAACGATTCCCTTCTTCATTTGGGATTGGTTTTGAGTCAACTTTGCCGATCCAAAGTCCTCAAGATCGCCATTGAGCTTGTTGTTCGCGACATTAGCATCACCGTTCGTGAGTACCTTCTTGCTGAACATGTCCGTCATCTTCGTCTGCTGCATTTTGTCTTCCTTTTGACGAATCCTACGGTCAAGCCATTCGGGATGGGGCACCCTAGGAACGGGATTTCGAACTTTTTGGTACGCTGCAGGGATAGTAATGAGTTTCTGGATAACGGAAGCCAGGCGCTCGCGGTAGTAATCCCAGTCCAATACTGACCGGATGTCCATCTCTCCTGGGTCGTCTCGCAGCCACTTCCTCAAGAAGTATCGTTTCACTGACTCCTCAGCTGAGAATATAGACAAGGGAACAGCACGCTCAGTGACAGGCGCGTTTCTCGGTGTCTTGGAGATGATGTACTTGCAGTTCAATCCCTTGTCTTTCACCATTTGCTCGCCCAAGAATTCGGCGAGACGCTTAGCGGTTGTAATGGCAGTCGACTTCTGTGAACCGTACTCCTCCAGTGTCTTTGTCATGTTCTTGTTCTCGACAATGAGATCAATCAACTCTTCATCAGCCAATGTTGCTCCACGCGTGTCCAGGATATCAAGCCATCGGTTCGCTACCTTGGCAACCGCAGAGTATGTCTCCTCGAGTGTGGTACCTTCCAAGAAAAACTTGAAGATTTGAGCCTGGAAGTTCTTGATGAGCTTCAGCTCACCACGACGCTTCACTTCGAAACCTTTCAGTTCAGCTAAGCTACCGTCGTGGTTGAACACTGCATAACGCTTCTTCAAATTCTTGTCCTCCTCCTTCGACGTAGGCAAGATCATAGCTTTGTAAGGGCCGTCGACTTCGAAGAAGATGGAGTTATCGCTGTGCTTCTCGTACCGGAAATTCACTGGATCTACCAATGTCTCGTACTGGTGATTGGTATACTGTGCGTGTACCAGATGGTTCAACATGGTGCAAGGATAAGAAATGGTGAGCTTTTTGCCGTTGCGAAGCTTGAAGGAAAAGTTCTCTGGGAAAGTCGCCGGTAGGATAGCCCAGATACCGTCAGTGTCCAACTCTAAAGGTCGACCTATTCGCTCTACAAGAGAGCGAGCCAATTGAATGATACGGGCACCAGTCAGGCAAGTAACACCAGCCATCTCCAGAGAGTACCAGCGGGATCCTTTTCGCATGACGTATCCGTAGAAGGAGTTCAAAATAACCTTGTGGGCCAGCTGCATCGAGTCGAACAAGACAATCATTTTCTTCGCATCTTCAATCTCAGATGCTGGAGCACCAGCCGCTTTTAACGCCTCCGTCTTGCCTTTCCACACTTTCTGCTTGCCCTTGAAGTCATATCGTCGGTCACGGAAACCGCTCACAGTATCAACATAGAATGGGTTCTCTCGTTGGCAGATGATGGCCTCGCGCTCGATTGTCGTTGCATCGTGAACCTTGTGGTAGATCTTCTTGGAGTAGTCTGTCAAACGCTTTCGGACCAGAGCAGCCTGTTCATCCTCGGAAAGTTCTTGAAACGTCCGCTTCGGCGAGTTTGGATATTTTCCTGGGAATTGCTCGTTTTCTAGTGCGTTGCGCACCATGTTGTACTCGTCGCGTTTGGCTGGAAGATACTCTCCTCTCCAGGCCCACGGCATCCGGCGATCGCATGTCTTTCCGGGACGGTTGAAGTCGCAGGCTGCGCAATTTGACTCGTTGATCATAGAGTCAGGTTGCAATCTGTTCGTGGTCATGATATTTGGATACATGGATGCAACGTCCAAATGGTAGATCAGAGGTCGCTCGCTACGGTTTGGTGTGTTCTTGAGCTGCATCAGCTTCTCAACAATCTCAGCCTTGATTTCGTCGTAGTTGATAATGTCTTCCATCTTCTTTTTCTCTTCCACCTCGATACTGAACTTGAGGGCAGCGTCGAGATCGTTCATCAGTTCATCGATAGCTGTAGGGTCGACGGCGAAGTTGTATGCAATATCGCTTCGGAACACGCCAGCTTCCAGCGCCTCGACGTGACCTCCAACATAAGTCTCTGACTCAAGCAAATGGCCGTCCCAGAAGGCCTCTTTCGGTGCCTGATGTTTATTTGGTAGTACGATTCCTTTTTGATATGCTTGCACCATCAACAGCATCTCACACAGAGTACCGGTACCCTTGCGCAGCGCATCGTCTGGTCCGAGTGGCAAGATTTTGCACAAGGCAAAGATGAAGGGGTGGACATATTTCATGTACAGGTAGTAGGTCGCAACGGCATCGGAAACGGAATATTCTGCAAGAGTCTGCGGTCGCTCAGCTGCGTATGGCATCATCAGTTCGGGGTCGAGTTCATCAGGGTCGTAGCCCAATTTGGCCATCGTGACAGCCTTGAGACCACGACTTCCTTGAGGAAGGTAACTGTCTCGACTAACCCAAGCAAAGGCATCCATGTGTGCACAGTAGTCGGACTGGTAGATATCCTCGCTGTTTTTCCTGAACCCAATCTCCTGGTACATGTCAATGCCTTGCACACTAGCTCTTGCCTCAACAAAGGGCCAATCGAAGAAATCTCCGTTGTATGTGACCATGACCGTGGGTTTGGCTTCCTTGATGTGTTCGAAGAATCTTTCCAGGACCGCTTTTTCGTCTGGTTCGTTGAAGATCATGAATGGACCCTGGTATTCCGGCTTTGGTGTGTACTCAAAGTCCTGGATGTCTTCTGAAACTATCTCACGATTCGTGATCAGAAACCCCTGGCCATCAATCATGTACGATATCATCATGATCTGATCGATCGCCGCGTCGGGAAACTTCAATGGGAGCTTCGTTGTCTCGATATCGTACGCCATCACGACAGGATCTGCCGGTGTAAGGCGGTCCTCTATACAGGTTATGCTTATTACGCCATGCTTGGCCTCAACCGTGTACCAGTTTCCAATTCGAACGTCCTTGTCAATGGCCACTCGTACGTGGTAGGGCACGTCGTATTCCCGAATGTCTAGAATGAAATCGCTGGCATCAACGGTAGTCGTAAGTCGTTTCTCATATTCGTAATCGTCGTTATCGAAGAAGTCAAAGGCACCGTTGCCACTGGGTCGTGTTAGCGATGTGCCACGTGAAGCACCATTCAGACTTACTTGGCGACCTCGGCATATGTGTCCATGGCGTTGATATTCTTCTTGTTCTTCTCCACTATTGGGGCAACAGCTTTCCGGACAGCCAGAAGATCGTTCACGTTGGCAAAGGTAAGCATCAAAAACTTTCTCCGGTACCCGGTGAGGTGATTTGGCATGCTCAGGTCCTCCTTCTGTATGATCTTCACCGTCTTCACCAAGCCCTCATATGCTCTTTTACAGTACTCTTCCACGTCTTGTTCCCTGCCTTTCTTGACCGCCAGGAGAAAGTAGGGGTCGTACTCGAGCGTTGCTTTGAACGTGTCACCTTCGTCGCCAATGAAGTAATAGTCAACTCCGGCTCTGCCGCCAGGAACGTCTTCGTCTTCGATTGTTGTCGAGTGCATGTTGACGAGCCATCCTACTTTCTTCTTTCCCGAATCGAAACGTGCGAAGCCCATGGTCTCGTCGATGCGGTGCGCCAGGCGTGTCGATTCCACCTTTTCATTCTGTGACATCGCTTCTCCGCTCCGTAATGTTGAGGCGTCAACCGTCTTGGGCTTGCGTGGGCCGTACGATGCGTTGCCCATCTTGCCTACCCGGCGGAAGGGCTGTCCTGCGCGTCGCGGCGCCATACTGTGCAGTGGAGGTGGAAGGTAAAAGAGTATTAGATGTTAAATATGCTAACTATGCAAACCAGGGTATCATTTGGGTGGTGGAAAGACGGAAGCGACTGGGCATCAGCAATTGGCAGGGGGAGAGTGTAGTGTGGAGGGACTTTGAAGCGTCGCAGGGCGGATCTGCAAATGCCCGGACGCGACGCGCTGGAGCGTGTTCTGCGCTTTCCCCTTCTCGGCAAATTGATTTCAGCCACAGCCTGTGGCTGTGCACATGTCATGGTATCATGCATGCTGGATATTTTCGGGCCTATTCCGCAGCACCAGAAAGTGAGCAGACAGCAACCCACTCGCGCACCAAACGAAGCCATAGTGACTGCGCTACTACGCCGTGTCCTTCTATCCACGTTACCCACATACCAATTGCGAATTCTACCCGCCCGCCCGACACGAATAGCACATTCATCCCACCACCATGTCCGACGATACGAGGCAAACAGTCGACGCAAATGCGCTTCCACCAAAGCCCCGCGCGCCTGCAAATATCATGCCTGGTGGCACCGCACATACAGCAGGCGGCGAGAAGCCATCGGACGCTGGCCCTACATACATCGACGCGGTGCGAAGCCTGGGCCCGGAATATTACCTCAACTTTCACAAGCGACCATGTGTGCGAGACAGTCAATTGCAAGGGCTAGCAGCTGGTTTTGCAGGAGGAAGCCTAGCAGCTATAATAGGCAGTACGTCAATATGACTCGTATCTTCGGATGCGCTTCAAGTCGAGGGGGGGTGGGGCAGGGCAGAATGCTAACATCAGAACAGAGCCGGTAATCACAGCTTCGAATTGGGCAGTAGCAACATGGTGCGGTGTTTCTGTCATTTCCTACCAAGTCTGCCAGTACTACCGCTCCAAGGAAAAGGCCGGTATAAAACAAGCACAAGAACTCATGGAGAAGAAGCGCGCGAGTATTGAGGCGAAGAAGGAGGCCAGACGGAGAGCAAGGGAAGAGCAGGACCGACTGGAAAGGGAGCAGAGAGCAGAAGATGAGAGAAAGAGGAGCTGGTCATACTGGTACCAAAAAAATATCAAGTTCTGGTAGCTTATGGCAAAGAGGGGTACGAAAAGTGTTGAGCGCTGGTCACAGCATGTGTATAAGAATGTGTACATTACAGAACATGTTACGGCAGTAATGGTTATGTGAATTCCAAAGCACTTCACATATCATTCTTTGGTACCATACAATGACTCCTCTTTGCAAGGGGGGCTAATCAGGTCCTTTTTTCCATTTTAACGCTACCTTAACCATGAAGCAGTCATGCTGCATCATGAACATATACCGTGTCATGCTTTCGAAGTATATATCGTAGTTGCAAGAGTTGGTTATAATAAGTGCTTTATAGTCGCGACGGCAGTCAACCCTATACAAGCAATCTACGGCTTCCTGGAACTGGCCACTCTTTACATCTTCAGCGTCAATAGTTTTGGTCTTCACTAGCAATTTCACGTTCCTTTGCAATAGTTGCCCTAGCGCAATGATGCCCAAACATAATTTGACTCCAGATACAGCAAATAGTGGCTATTCTAAGTGACCAAGAGCACCAGTACTCTTGTCTGGAAACTCGATGACTGGAATTCTAAACATGCCATCACCAGCCAAATCTCAGTCTGACAAAGATTGCCACTCTGATTCTTTTTGGAGTAACAGTAGTCCAAACTCGGGGATGACACCGCTTCTACCGCCAAAGATACTCGGTGATATCCAAAGAGATAGATCGTATGATTGGGGTCTTCGACTATCCACACAAGGAGACAAAGCCTTGACGTAAGTTCAAAGTACCATTGGTACAGTGATAGAAGAAAAGGCTGGATGAGACAATTCTCAGGTCTCAGTCAGCCAAGCAACCAAGCTTGAACGATTTTTGTACGGTGTAGGCCTTGCTTCCAAAGGAACATACTGAAAGATCGATGGAAAGGTGGCTCTGGTAAGCATGTGAGCCAAGTTGGATGCCAACTCATAAAGCTAGCAAGGAGGCCGCATGTATCGCCGCTCAGTATTGCAGCCATATTCCAAATTCAATCCTTAATGCGCCATATCCTCACAATCACCAGCTTCTCCCAGCCCGCCTTCTTGCCACTCGACCCTACAGTCTCTGCCATCCAACCAGAACCCCAATCTCTTATTCTCTGCTTGACTACCTCGGGCTTATTCTGCGCGCATAACAGTACGTATGCAACCCCTCTATCGGTGCTCAGGATCTCTGGAATCTGTTCCAACATCCTATTCGTGACCACCATGCCATCTTCACCTCCAGCGTACGAAAGCTCCAACAAGTACGAGTCTTGCTCGAATGAGGTAGCATTTTTTCCCTCTGGTAGTACGTTGTACTTCTCATGGCTTGCCAGATCGGGCAGCTCAGCTGGGACATATGGCGGGTTGAAGATGAAGACGTCGATAGACTTTGGCCGGATAGCGCTCGCCAAATCGCCGTTTACAACATCCATGAAGACGGAGCGCCCATTTTCTTGTTCTTGAATTGCATTGCGAACAGTCTGGGCAGCAGCTTTGCAGGCAAAGCTGTTGATATCAACCCCAAGCGTCAGCGCATCATGTCGGCCGAATATAGTTCGCGCATTTGCAGCAACAAAAGCTAGGACGACGCCCGATCCTACGCCCACTTCGAGCACCAGTGGCGGGGTTGAAGAGTCATGACCGAATCGATCGTGCAAATATGCAGTTTCTGATACGGACGACAGTGTATCGAGCAGCAGGTACGAGTCTTCAGCCGGTTCGTACACGCGGTCGAAGCAGACGTGGGAGGTCGAGGGAGTGGGCAGCATGGTTGCGATTTTGTCTGGAGATCGGAGTTGTGCGTGTGAGCCAATTGGATTGAGAGGAGATCTGAAGCACCCTAGTCGAGAAAGCCGAGGCTGAGGTCATCACTTCTTGAGTGCAATCACATTTCCTCCGCCACATCACCTTACGCATCTTCTGCACGAAATTGGGCAGTATGAGGGCTTGTACGCGATTATTGGCGTCTGCAACAGATGCAGGTGCATCGAAGCCTTTCAGGCCAGCGCCAGCCGCCTTATTGCCACCAATTCCACTGTACCGACGTCTGCTGCGGTCGCATCGAAAGAGGCTAGGTTTAGAGGAACGCTTATTGGGCGACATGTATGTGAAGGCCGAGTTTAGGGCTCACAGAAATGTCGACAACCCCGTACAAATCGTGGGTCACACTTTTGCTGCGAAACGCGTATCGCGTTGTCAATGCGCTGACATTCACAGATTGGCTTTTTGTCGGAGTGGCAAATGTACTGCCAGATGCTAGAAGGAGACTCGTGGAAAGACGCCAAGATGGACAAGGCGAAGATTGATAAGATGAGCGGCATGTTCTGGCTTCCTTTACATGAGGCTCTGCTAATTGGCTTGCAGATCAACAAATCGGCCAGCTATATGAGCTTATGAAGCAGATTAAGAACCAATCACAGGAGGATGCGGATGCCGAAGATGCAAGAGTAATTGGAATGCTCGACAAGAAGCCCCCAAAGGATCAATAATGGCAACATGGAATCTTGCCAAACAACCGTTGTTCGAAGACAAACGCTACTGGCTTCACACATCAAGACGAATACGTGTACAACACACATTCAAGAGCTATATTCACGGTCAAGAGAGTGTACTATATATCAACAATTCCATTGCAATGCTCGAAATCCTCTACGTCCGCTCGTTTCATCAATTTCTGGTCGCTTCGGAACCATCAAGGATATTTGTGCCTCAAGGCCTAATCACCTACGTGAGCAAGCTTGGGTGGCGGGTATCCTTACATCCTTCCTGTGACACCATCAAAGTTTCTACAAGTACAGAGTTGATTTAAGATTACCCGAGGCTCGTCCAAGCATCGACTGTACAGGTACACGAGATGTGTGGATGCACCCTCTACGACTCACCAACATGCGGTCACTCCTGGATTTCGATGAGCCAACCCTGCGGCTTCCTCGCTGATCTTCTCAACTGTCCCCACCGCCAGATCTATCAAACTTTGATTGCACCGCCGTACACATGTCCTACATGCAACGGCGGCTTCGCAGACCAAGAGACGATTGAAATGGTGCAGGGACCCTGGGGCTGTAACCAGATGATTCGAAACCACGTCGGAGGAAACCATGCAATTCCAGGTCAATGGGGCAATGCGCAAATCATGGCAGGTGGATTGGCAGGACCTGCAATTACTTCCGGTGCCGTTGCTGGCGCGATGATTCCCACGAGCCATGTAAACCAGGGCTTTGCTTCGGATCATAGGCTCACAGGTCCATATGGGCCGGCAGCACTTGGCCCAGCGATAGCCACGAATGGGCCAATATTCCACGGCAATAGGCTTCAACAGTATGACGACGTGCATTTGAACCGGCATCATGGGTACTATGTCGACGAGCGGAGCAAGAGAAGAAGACATAAGAGTCACTACAAGTACAAGTACACTGACAGACCTGCACCGGATTGTACAGTCATGTGAAGAGTAGGGATATGCTAAGAGACTAAGCATTTATTTGGGGAAAGGAAGGCAGATGGCCTGAGCAGAACATGCGCCCGGGCTCTCAGGGTGCTCGGAAGCAAATGTGGAGCAGCAGCCAGTTCCAGGGGTAATCACCACAACACCTTCCAAGTAGCGAGCATCGTATGATGCTACACTGTCTCTCTAATTCAACATGGCTTATTTTGAAATATTCATTGGTTTGAACCGCCATGCTCTGACTTGGTGTTGGTCTCATAATGGCTTGCTCGACAAAGATGGTCGATGCTGCGGGTCGCGCTAAGACGTGCTAGCGCGGTTTTCCACTCGCTTACACCACAGTGGAAATTCTGTCTTGCAACCTCAGCTCTTCGACAATACCACACAGCCAAATCGACCTCCACAACCGTCGCCATGGCCAGTACGTTGACGCCGCCCGCGATGGAGCCCGCGAGAGAACTAACAGAGCCGCGCAGAATCCAAGAACTCGTCTCAGCACAACCAGTCCAAGAAGAACCACCGAAACGGGTACGCATCTCTCCCCACGATCGATCGCACGCACGCCCGCCATGATCCCCTGATGGACTGCCCATCTCGCTGGATTGGAAGCCATCGATGCATGAATCTGAGAGCACCCGCTGATTGATGGCACTACAGTATCAAGAAACCCAAGACGCACCGTTACCCCTCGCTCAAGGGCACCGACCCCAAGTTCAGGAGGAACCACAGGCATGCTCTGCACGGCACCATGCGCGCTCTGGTGCGTAGCAGCGAGACACTGCACTGCCGCACTCGGGATCCGCTAACATCCATGTAGAAGGAGGTCAAGGAGGGCAAGCGCGAGAGCGCATAGAGGCCGACACGATTACGAGCGAGCGACGATGGCGGTTTTCGATTCCTTTATGAGACATCCGGTCGGCGTCAATGGCATTCGGACTTTGTTTGACAGCTTCGAACTCGAGGGATGGAAGCATGTGGCTTCAGGCCTACCGCAGGCATGAACAATGAATAAGTCGAAAAGTCAGTTCGGTCCTCCCAGCGCGCGAGTGTCCATGTGATGTGTTAGAGTGGCCGACGGAGCGACAAGATGCAGCCAGGTAAGTGAGATGCGTGACGGAGATGCAAATCTCAACCCAGCCATTAGTGTGTACAGCAACAGAGCTCTTCCATGCTCGACCTGCTGAAGGAAAATCATCGTGGCAAGAACAACTCACCCCATCATTACCAAACACACTGCCTTTTGCCCTGTAGGGCACGTGTGCATGAAGATGGGGTTACATACCAATTTTGAGAGCAGGATTAGCACCGAGAGGCAGCTTATAAGAATGCAATAATATGATGTTGCATTACATATAGTCTCTCGCTGAAGAGGTTAGCGAATTAGTTCTTTTTTTCTCTACGATATCATATGACTTGCAGCTCTGTTGTATGCTTGGTTGAAGTGATGCCGATTTCCAGACGCGCATTCCGCCGAACAGGTGGGGTATGTTGGTGACCTCAGCACCTCCACCTCCACATCACAGCACGCCCTCCCTCTATCGCCCTCTACTGAGTCGATGCAAGAGCGTCGTAGAATACCAGCAACACGCTCTGCACGCTCTTGCACGTCTCACTGTGGAGGCAGATAGGCGGAGTTCGTCCTGGTTCCTAAGCTTGTTGCACAGCCATCCCGTTGGCAGCCGCCTTGCACCGTCATACTCGGCAACTTCTGTCGCAAGTATACCCAGGTTGACTTTACTCTCACCTGTGCTCCTCTAGGTTCTCTTTGGACGATTCCAACTCGCTCCCATCTTATTCCTACGCCCGCTCTCACACCGTGCCGAACCAACCAACCAACCGACGTCATGGCGACCCAAGCACACTGCGCATACTGCTTCGAGAGTCTAGTTGCGAGCCTGGAAAAGCGGCCTGCGCTCTCGCTCGCCAAAGTGGAATCTCTATGGACGAAATACCAGCGCACGGCATCCGGAGTCGACGAGGAAGCAGGCTCAGCTCCGGCCGCCGACTCGTCGTTGAAACCAGCTCCCATCTCACGCATCCTCGCGTCTCCGTCGTCGTCATCGAGCTCTTCGAGCCTCCCAAGCGCAAGCTCGACGCCCAGCGCCAGCGAAACACACAGCAGCGTGACGAGCCAGAGCAGCAGCAGCACGGATCTAGTCGACAAGGCGGCAGCCGAGCAAGAGGCAACAACTGACGATGACGACGACGATCTTGAAGACGACGCCGACCAAGCACACCCCCTCTTCGTAACATGGAACACGATATCCAGCTCTTCGCACGAAAAGCGACTGCGCGGCTGCATCGGCACATTTGAGCCGCTGCCGCTATCCACCGGACTGTCGTCGTACGCACTCACCTCTGCCTTTGACGACACGCGGTTCCACCCCATCAGCGCGCACGAACTGGCCTCGCTCGAATGCGCAGTCACGCTTCTCACGCACTTTGAGCCCGTCGACGACGCCCTCGACTGGCACATTGGCGTCCACGGTCTACGCATTAGCTTCTCGGATAAGGGCCGCAGGTACGGCAGTACCTACCTCCCGGATGTGGCGCGCGAGCAGGGCTGGTCCAAGGAGGAGACGCTGGTGAGTCTTATGCGGAAAGCGGGCTGGGGAGGCAGAAAGTCCGAGTGGGCGCGTGTAGGGATTAATGTCGTGAGGTATCAGGGTAAGAAGGTTAGTCTGGAGTGGGATGAGTGGAAGCGGTGGAGGGACTGGGTGGGTGTGTAGATGTGGGGGGGGGGGGGGGTTTTGATGAGGATATTTTTCCCTTCCTTTCCGAATTTTTTTTT
>NW_007359937.1:451080-453523 GCF_000359705.1 Exserohilum turcica Et28A | reverse complement strand
CAACTATATTGTGTGGAACTACAGGCTTATAGAGGTGCGCAGGTTTGGTGGGGTGCGGCGCTCGCTTGCCTGCGGCGCTCGCTTGCCACATACGTTATGCCTCTTGTGATGTTGTTATTTTGTTATTTTTTTTTGCTCCATCTCTTCGTCTTTTTAATGTTCATCTTCACATTAACCCTTTTATTTATTCATCTTCTCTCTCTTCATGTTTCAAAAAAAAGGGTGTGCCAGGGGTATCATTGGTTTTGGGCGAGCAAAGTTTCCCCCTGTAATCCATAGAGCTAGTCATTCTATGGGCAGCATCAATAACAACAACAGCAGCAGCAGCAACATTAACCATTTCACGTCATTGATAAACGTCTACATGACGTATAGGAGGTCCGTGTCTGTGAGTCAGTTAGCATGTTTTCGCAATTGACACGTGGGCCTACAAGACCTACTGAGTGGATGACTGCAGCTTAATTGAGGCTTTTGATCGTATTTGCCCTCGAGCTCGTCACGGATACTGTTGAGTAGCTGCACATAGCTCTGGTTGGGGTTTTTGCGCAGCGAAGTGATAAAAGCCCATGACATGGCTCCGGTCGCCTCACCGCCAATGCTCGCGTCGGCTCTGTTTTGGTCATGTCAGTAATGCCACGGGTGCTTGGAATACCGGCACAAAACTTACGAAGTCTGTGTGTCCTTGGAGCCGCTCCACATGATAACATCAGCAGGGCTAGTCTTTGTCCGTAGGTTCTTCTTGTACACCTCATCACCATTCATGGCCTTCTTAAACAGACTAGTGGCGCCGCCAATCATGCTGCCAATGTCACCACGCGCATAACTCGACACAATGCCAAGCAATCCTTGGCCCGCTTCCTTGGCCAGGTTGGGCTCCTTGAGGACACCCTGGGTGGAGTAGATGTAGGGCAGGTCGAGGGCGGAACCCGAGTGGCAGGAATCGAAAATGGCGGTCAGTCGGACTCCGGGCTGGAGAGGCGCAACCATGATGCGATGCATTTCGTCGTCAACAATGTGGCCTGCCGTGCGGAAGTCGACCGGGTAGATTACTTCGTCGTAGCCGTCGTCCTCGTCGCCGTCCAGGTCCTTTGTTTGGCCGCCGTGTCCTGCATGGCGTTAGTATGCTGTAATTGGCCCAGTTCAGAGCAACGCACCAGAGTAGTGGAAGAATAACGAGTCGTTTGGCCGCGCGTCCTTGACCAGCCAGTGCATGGCTCGCAGTATGTTTGCCTTTGTCGGCTGGCTCATGGGGTTTTGCTGGTCGTCGGTCAAGGTCACCATATCCTCGCGCTTGTACCCAAAGAACTCGTTCAGGTAGGTGCTCATGTTCTTGACGTCGTTGATGCAGCCCCGAAGCTGGCCTCGCTGGCCAAAGTAGTTGATGCCAATCAGCAGCGCCTTCCGCCGGCCGTTGCAGGCCGAGTACTGGAACGAGTATCCGTTGGGGGCGCCCTGGCCAAAGTTCTGAGCGCCCGTGGGCGGTGGTGGAGGCGCGTTGTGGTTTCCGTGTGTCCATTGGTTGCTGGTGGCCGTTGGCATCATGCCTGGTGCAATTGTCAGTTTTTTTCGCGTCTTCTTTGCCGGTAGCCGCAATGAGCATGAGGATTTATTTACCTGGGCGCGGAGTCTGCTGTGGTGGTGGTGGTGGGCCTCCATAGTTTCCGAATTGCTGCTGCGGAGGTGGTCCCTATAGCTCGTCAGCCTGCCTGTTCCATTTCCCCCAAAAGTCGACGGCGGATAACCGCGTTTTGGCGATCCAAGTGCGCACCTGGTTGTATCCGTATTGCTGCGGGGGAGGGGTAGGCTGTCCGTAGCCGCTGTTGTATGGGGGCTGGGGGCTCTGGTAGCCGTACTGTTGGGGAGGGCTGATGTACGTCAGCACGCGGTCAGGCTTCCCCGCGTTCTTGTCGTGGTACTCACGGCTGGCCGTAGTTTTGCTGTGGAGGCGGATATCCTCCCTGCGGGGGCGGGCCACCATAGCCACCTTGTGGCGGCGGTTGGTTGTAGCCGCCGTGATACTGCTGGCCGGGGTAGTAGGACATGGCAGCTCTTTTGGTGGAGTGATGACGCAGGCTGGCGGGCAAGGCTGGCGGTGATCGTCGCGATGGCAGAGTAGCGGAAATGAAATGTCGAGCAGGTGGAACGGGGAGGGGGGACACCAAGGGGGGAAGGGTTAAAAAATAGCTGCCAGTTCCCGTAGTGCAGCAGCCGGTGGGTGGATGTGGGTAGGGTGTTGTCGAGGTAGGTGGGTGGGTTAATTGGTAGTCGGGCGGGGCGGCGGGCGGATTATGGCCAAGGCTGAGCTCTGACCAGCAGCATCGACTCGGATTTTAGAAGGGCGTGCAGTTCCGTGGGCCACGCGGACATGTTATACAGACGGGCAGACAGACGGGCAGACAGACAGACGGGCAGACAGACAGACAGACAGACAGACAGACAAGAC
>NW_007359937.1:420735-450835 GCF_000359705.1 Exserohilum turcica Et28A | reverse complement strand
CACCCGCCGTTGAACTCACGTGTCTCTTGTGTGTGTGTGTGTGTGTGTGTGTGTGTGCCCCCCACCTGTCGCCCGCTCGCTTGGCGCGTTTCCGACGCTCCGGCATACAGAACGCCCGCATGCCTGTTGTGTATGAGCCCATCTGTCAACCCCCCCTCCCCCTTCCAATCCAGCCGGCGGCGGTTATACAACCTACCGATAATTTGTTACTTGACCTACTGATAAGCACGCTAAGCAGGGGTCTGCATTAGCGTTGTAACATCTAAGCTGTATATAGTTAGTACTGTCATAAAATGTCTTGGCGCTCACAGCTATACCTTAGGAAGGTGAATTTAATACTTTCTTCTCTTCTTACGTAGTGACTGGTGCGTACAGGCCTACGAGCATCTTCTTGAGCCTATATGGAAGCCAGTTTTGGAGCCTATATGGGGCCCATATTCGAGCCCATATGGGAGCCCATATTCGAGCCTATATAGAACACCAAAAAACGAGCAGTATAGCTAGTTCTCCAGCTTCACTTTCTACCACCACTATTTCTATCTCTCTATCGCAGCATTACTCTATTTCTATTAATATAGTAGCTATCTTCTTTTACTTAGAGTTGCTACTGTAACTTACAAAAAATACCACTAATGTTTTAGCCAAGCGCGCCATGCCTAACTCTGGCTTAGCGGGCTTATCGGTAGGTCAAATAACAAATTATCGGTAGGTTGTTTAACCCGCGCCAATCCAGCCCAGCTTTCGCGTTCCCAATCCGTCCACCACCCTCGACGCCATCCGTCCTATTCCGTCTGCTGCTGTGCCCCCCCCCCCCGCCTCTTCCTTCTGCACACGCACACGCAAACCACGCTTATTCCCCCCAGCCCACTCGTGCGTGCATCGACTGCGCCCCTCTTTCTCACCCTCGCTCCCTCTAGCTGCGTCAAAATCCTTCTACAGACTGGCGCTAAACGAGTCCAGCCCATTGTGTGGCTTGCGCTGTTAGCCAAACCCTCCCCATCCGACACTGCGCGACCGCCATGCCGCCCATTGGCATCAGGCACAAATTCGTCTGGTCCGAGTTCAGCCTCGTCGGATGCAGGCTGTCGCTCCTGTTTAGGGGCCAACAACAGGCCGCTGTGACCCTCACCATCCATGTCCCTAGGCCCCCGCCGCGAGCACGAGTCTAAGAGCCCTACACCTACATGGTCCCTTGACTGACTCTCGTTGGTCTTGCCCGGTAAGTAACCATAGCTGACAACCCCCCACGACCTAGTATCGCTTATCCAATGCTGTTCCTCTAGTCACCACTCCATCTCGCCTCTCATACCGTGCACCTGGGACCCCCCCCCCACACACACACACACATGCGTCATGATGCAAGTACATATTCTGTCCATTGTCAAGTTCAAGTGATTTCTTTATCGTACCATGGGGGTATAGTATGCCAACAAGACCTTCTCTCGTCTTTCTTCTCTGTCGCTCGCTCGCTCGCTCTCTCTCCTCTCTCTCCTACTCGCTGATAAGAATAACGCTCAACCAACAATACAAAAATATTCACTCCTTATATGCACCATGAACATTCCCAAGCCCACATGCAACGCTGACAAACAAAAAAAATGTAACGCTTACAGAGTCGCTGTCGCACTGGAAACGGCTCTCGCGATAATCATACGCAATCGTTTAGGGGAAAAGTCTAGGGAAGAAAAAAGAAGAAGAAAGAAAGAAAGAAGGAAAGAGAAAAAAAAAGAAGAAAAAGCTCAACATGTCGAAGCGTACAAGATCGTACATATTATATTAAAGTAGCATGGCTTCAAGCCACCGAATGCGGACGCCGTTGGCGCAAACTCGGTTTCGACGAATGAAGAAGTCGCAACCGCCATATCGTGCGCCTCAAAGGGGTAACTGTTCGTGAAAAAGAAATCAATCGTCAGCATACGCCAAAACCAAACGGTGCTGGTCATCATGCATGCGAGGGGAAGGGCGCAGACAAGAGAGGCGTCGACTTGGGCTCGGATGCACAAGGCTTGGAGGCTTCATTCGCACCATCATCCTCATTGTCCTTTGCTCCCGTCTCGGCCTCCTTGCTGCTTTCGTCCAATTCGGCCTCGCGAGCCTCGCGCTCGGCATAAATCTTCTGTTTCTGCGCCTGTGCGTTGGCCAGCGTGTCGATGTACATGCGGAACTTGACAATCTCCCGCAGAAGATACTGCGACTTGCGCTCCCAATTGGCCATGGCCTTTGCCGCATTGGGGTGACGAGGTGAGAACTAATGCCCATGATTAGTAACCGCTTCTGACCACATGGGGCAATCACAAAACTTACCGCTATGAGCATAGGCGCCCTCAGTTCATTGTGGTGAGAGAGCTCGTTCTCAATGTTCTTCACGTAGTCAGTCAATGCTCGCAGCTGGTCCACCTCCATAAGAGTGCTGGCCATCATGCTCGACGCCGGTGGGCTCCAGTCAGAGAGCACCACCTTGTCACCAGGCAGTCTGGGCTTGGGCGCGCCCGTGGCATGGTCCATCGAACTACGAAGGGAGCTTGTGACACTGGGACGGGGCATGTGGCCTTGCACCGACGGTGCGCTGTCTTGTCGGATCAAAGCTGGGTTGATGACGTTTTCACCCCATCCATACTCCATGCTGCTGACACCACCCGTCAAGGGCTCCTTCGAGAGACGTGCAGACCAGTAATTAATGGTACACACAAATTCTCGGCAGATATCAGGTGTTCCCACCTGAAACAAATGAACGGCCCCGTTGGGCAGCGACAGGGCGAAGACATGCGGCCGCGTCTTGGAGTACCCGGGCGGCGGCAGGGCACTCGCAATCGTCTGTCGGAGTTGGAAACTGTCCAGGGCTTCTGCGTTATCCATCCAGTTGCCGCCACCCACAACTCCACCCGTCGATGGCCGCAATTTGCTCTTTTGCCTCGCGGATTTGGAGTTCATGCTGAAGGAAAACAGCCGTATGCAACCCTTTTCCACCACTGCAAAACACTCGTTCCACGTACGGTCCTTGGCCTTTCTGTCCACTGCTTCGAGATGTCGCTTGTGTTTGAGAATACCTTCTTTTGCCCAAGGCGCTCCCACAAGCTCCAGAGTCTCGTCTTCCAGGAGTGGCGCAACGCGGGAAAATTCTTCGTCGCTCGCAATCGTCATGCCTTCCTCGCGAATAATGGCCTGGCTAAGAGCATTGGCAAACCCAATGGCTTGTTGATAGTCGCCTGCCGCGAAATGAGAGCCGAGCGAATCCACAGACATGGACGTGCCGGTTTTGCCGTACGAGTATCGGCTCCAAGTGCTCGAGCCAGCGGGACTCCATACTGACTGCTCGTCGAGACTGGTTCGGCTCGAGGCTACCGTGGATGAAGGGTACAGTCTTTGTTTTGAGCGGTTCTTAGAAGCCCAGCGATTACCCATGCTGCGCAAGTCATTTTGTGACCGGCCCCGGTAACTGGTGTGGTCAGAAGGTGCTTTGCTCAGCACACTTGGAGTGCGGCGTAGCATGCCAGAAACAGAAAGGTTGTTGTTCGAAGGCTGATGGTGGACAACAAGATCCGAGGACCCGTGGAGAGGCAGCCGTTGCTTGCGGATCGAGTCGTAGAATTCCTTGAGCACCGTCTCGACCTGGAATTCCCATCCCTTCATGGGGCCATTGTAAGGCGTGTTGACAAGTGTGTTGGACTCGGACATGGCCGAGTCAAAGGTAGACATTCCCTCGGAGCCGCTCCTGGGAGGTGGTCGGATAGAAAGCCGGCTGCGAGTCTTCCTAGCATCGGTAGACTCCTCTAATCCATCCGTAGTGAGATGGGCAGTCTCGTGGCCTGGCGAACTGGGCTCGGATTTGTCGTTCCAGGGCAGTGAAGGTCTACGGCAATGCGTAGACTGGGGCCTCAGTGTCTCGTCGCCTGCAGCCTTGATGGCGTCCTGGCACACACGTATAACGGTAGGCAGCGTGTTGCGAACAAACTGGCTACGTGTCATCCTGGATTCAATATCGGCTAAATGCAGGTCCGTGTTCAAAAGCAAAATGGAGTAGCAGATGGTGTGCACAACATCTGAAATGGACGAGTTAGCTTTGGGCAATCCTACTAACAAGTGTGTATACTACAAACAACTCACCAACTGCTTTGAAACCATGGTTGGGGTTGCATTCACACCAGCGCTCCGAGAGGCTCATGAGAATGCGGTCCACTTGCTGTGTCTCGGCCTTGAGGATAATCTTGCCGCAAAGGTCACGCATGGCAGCCAGGATATTGAAGCCAGTCCAGTCGAACAAGTCCATGAAAGCCTTGCGTGTTCGGGTGCTGGGGAGGCCAACATCGCCCAGCATGGCAGCTGCCTGTGTCTTGAGTCCAGATGAGTCGTCTCCGTTGTAGATCTGGAACGCCCGTTCACGCTCGGCGTCGGTGGGCTCACTGTGCAACGACCGGTCATCAACCTGTGTGGGCATGGCTTCGGATTCGGAATCTCGGCTTTCAACCTGTACTATAGGCAGCTCGTTTGCCAGATAGAATATGTCATTGGGCGTGGTTGGTGTCTGCGTCTTAGGAGAGGCGGAAAACGACTTGTCCAGTGATGGTTGTAACGATAATATGCCCTCTAAAGGAAGAGCCAGGTCATCCGTAGTATCGCCGAGAGCGTCCGAAACAGTCGTATCGAGCCATACACGCTTTTCGGCGGGGGTCCTGTTGCCCGACGAGAAGAGCTTGTCTGATGCTTCGGTAATGACCCAGCCGTCATCCTCGACTTCGGATGCGGATGCGGACTGTGATACCGAGCCGCTTCTCGATGCTGGGCCTTCGTGTGGCAATAGCCGGTCGGCGCGCTGGTCGTCTGATGGCTTGTTGTTGTTGGTGGTGGTGGTGGAGGTGGTGGTCATGCCCTCTGCCTGCTTGGGAAAGGTCCAAGTGGGTCCAGGGCTCGGCCTCTGGACTTCATCCGCACCACTCTGTTCACCCATGGGTGTCGCGCGACCGCTGCGATCTTCGTTGCAGCTGCTGCTGTCTGCAAGGAAGCTGTCTTCCTGGGGGGCGGGGATGGTGGACTTGCCGTGTTTCAGTTTCAGTTTCAGCTTGGGGCTATTTGCACTGCTCAGATGAGAGACCTTCAATTGCTCGTGACGGGAGGCAGGGGGCGTCTGTTCATGGCCTTGCGAGCCAGGGTTCACGGTGCGAACGGTCGCATCCTTGTGGGGCTTGTAGCCAGGGGAGAAGCCCTGTGGGCGCTCGTCGTCGTCTGCGACGTCATCCTCGGGCTGCTGGTCCCGCGGCGTCTTGTCGCCAGTGCGCCCCGCATCATTCAGGTATGGGTTCATAACCTTGCGTAGACTGCTGACACCTGGGCTGGGCTGGGTGGGTAAGACGGGCCTCGGTGGTGGGGAGTGATCCAGAGCCATGGCTGGGGGCTTGGTGCTTTCGGACAGCGACTTCTTGCGACGCCTGAAAAAGGAAGATGGCTTCTTGCCTAGCGTGGGCGCTTGGGACGGCTGTTGGGTGTCGGCATGCGAAGAGGATGCGGTTTGGGGGGCTTTGGGTATGGGCCTGGTTTGGGCCGCAGTGCTGGTGTTGGGTGTGGTGCGTGGTCGATTGGACGAATATATCGAATTGACATCTGCCGTGTGCAGCTTGTTGGGGGGTGGCATTGACTCTGTTTGTGGCGCGTTTGATAGTGTTGAGGTATTTGATGGCTGCGCTTGTGGTTTTGCAGATCCTCCGCCAAAGACACGGCGAAAGAAGCCAGGCTTGGAGCTTGACGAGGCGGCCGCTGTGGTTGTTGTTGTTGTTGTTGCTGCTGTTGTTATTGTTGCGGCCGCCGATGCCGTCGACGGGGGTTGTGGAGAAAACAATGGGCTTCTGGTGACTACGCCGGGTGAGGGGGTCAGTGAGTCTTGCCACGAGGGTACGGGAGGAAGGTCTCGCAATCTGCTGGCGTTGACAAACTCCTCGGCCTGTGCTCGCATGCTTGGCCCGGGTTGACTTTTGTTTTTCCGCAAGGTCTTGTAGCTAGTGTTTGAGTGGGCGCTACCTCTGCGGCCAGGCCTAGAGGCTTGCGACGAAGCGTACGAGGGTTGCGGGGGAAGGGCTAGCGGGGATTGCGGCGGTTCCTGGACTCGTCGGGGACCAGCCGGAACGGTTGGCTCTGGCGCGGCATCGTAATCATCATGGTAGGTCTGGTACGCGACACGGTCTCGGTCCAGGACGGACTCGACCTTGAGTGGCGAGATGCGCCCCCGCTCGCTTGCATTGCTATGGTCAAAACTCGCAGAGCGCTTCCCAAAGCCCAGCCGCTGATTGCCCAAGATGCCCGACTGGCCAAAATCCATGCTCGACGACCCGCTGCCCATGCTGCCCTTTGTGTTTCCGCCTCGCAGATGGCCCAGCTGGCCGTAGGAACCGTTGACCTGCCGACCCGAAGGACCGTCTCTGGTGCTCCCCCGCCGCGAGAGGAGGCCGTTGTTGCTGCTGTTGATGTTGTTGCTGCTGTTGCTGCGACGGGCGCGCGAGTGGTGGACCGTGTAGCGGGCGTAGTCGTCGAGCGAGGCGTCGTAGTCGGACGAGCGCGACGACGTGTGCGTGTGGCCGCGGTGGCGGGCGCCGGGCGGGCGGAAAGACGTGTCGCGGAGGAAGCTGCTGCTGTTGGTGTTGTCGTCGTCGGCGTAGTGGTGGTAGCGGGGGCCGGGGCTGCCAAACAGGTTTCCAGAGGAGAATTGGTCGAGCGACAAGAGCATGTTATCCACGACCGAGTCTCTGACATTGCCGACCTCTGCAAAGGATAGGTCATGGGAGTCGCGCAGGGGGTCGTGCTTGGGGGTGCCGTTCACGGCGTCGACGGGCGTGGCATCGTCGAAGAAGGTGTCGTGCTTGGGCGGGTTGGTGTTGAGGGCCTTCATTGAGGTGCTTTGTTTGTATGTCCTCGAGGGACCGGTGGGAGTCGAGGGCCGGGCATCGAAGAGAGAGCGCTCGGCCATGGCTTGATTTGACACGGCGGAGGAAAGAGAAGGCTAATTCCCACACGCTGGCACTGGAGCATGCTCCGGGGCGGACAGGCAGCTCTCACGCCGACGAGACGGGAACGACTGGGAAACCTTGAGCGGCCTGGCGTGGCAGCGGGTGGCTCGCGCAGGTGACGATGGATGTCAGTGGTGGGACTGCGGCGAGGGTTGCGGCCGTTTATCGTTGTCGACGGAGACGAGACAAGACGGGAGCAGGATGCTAGGAGCGAATCAAGGCGTGTCGCAATGGCATGACACGCGCAGCGAAACAGCAGGCGGGCTAAACTAAGTTTGCGCTGCTGGATGCGGTTGCGGGGGGGGGTGCTTTTGTTCAGGGGGTCCAAACGGTCGAAGTTCTTGTGGTGTTGCACGATGGCGCCGAAAACAGCCACGCACAAGCACGCAGGCTCTCTCTCTCTCTCTCTCTCTCTCTCGGGCGGGCCACGGCAGGCAGGCTGGCTGGTGGTGACGGCGCGGGTCGAGGCAGGGCGGCTTGGGGGTGGGCGCGCAGATTGCAAGGAGAAACAGGCAGGGCGCGGTGGTACGTAGAAGGCGTCCAGAATGCTCGTGGAAAGAAAAAAAGGGCCGCCGCCGAGCGTGGTTCCGATGCAGGACGACGAGAGGAGGCGGCGATGCAAACCTTGTCGAGTCATATTAAGCCTGGCCTCTCGGACAGAGACGAGCAAATCGAGGGCGGATGCGGGCGCGAGTCAGGGAGGGAGAGACAGTGTCTTGGACGCCCGCGCGGGCCCCGGTGCTAGCAGACATTGCTGCACTCATTGATTCACGCACTCGGCACGCATTCACTCGCTCCTTCACCCATGGCCCGCGCTTGGCTCGTTGCGGCCTGCAGCGGCGCCATGGGCTCATGAAACACTGCCGGCCGTGTGCGTACATGTAGACATGTGTATGTGTGTGTCGACCATGTACATGTACATATCCACAACGGTAATGGTAGCAGGAGTGGTAGCAGGAGTGGTGGCAGGAGTGGTGGCAGCAGTGGTGGCAGGAGTGGTGGCAGCAGTGGTAGCAGGTAGGGGCAAAACTGTTATGCAGGAAAGCGGAGCATGCCGGAGCGCATGTGTGCGAGGCGCGACCCGTAGCCGTCTCAAGACATGTCCATGGGCGGTGCGTGGGCGGCAAGGCCGGCGGAGCAAGTGCAAGCAGAGATGATGTGCGTACGCGTCGGTAGACCTGTCGTGGAGAGTCGTCGTGGGTGGGCTGGTGTGGTGGCCGCGACTCAGAATCCAGTCCAGTCGGCCGGTGCTGTGTGTGGTCGGCGGCGGTGTGGGCTTATCCGGGCCCTGGCGCTGCTGCTCACGGCATTGTGTGGTGGGGGTGCGGGCAAGGCGAGTCTTGTGCTGGGGCGGCGGCGGGTATGGCTGGATGAGGCGAATTGGCTGCTGGCGTAGGCGCCCGATGGTGATGCGGTGGTGTGGTGTGGTGGTGGTAGTGGTGGTAGTGGTGGTGGTTAAGACGGGGGGGGGGGGGCCAACCCTATTGCCCCCGGGGAGTCCCTTTAGCGAACAAGTGGACAGTGCAGTGCCTCCAAAGGGGGGTTCCCTTGTCCCCTGTCCCTGTCCCTGTCCCCTTGTCCCCATCCGCTGCGGCCATGCTGCAGATATCTAGTCCTATGGCAGTCGTCGTCGTCGTGTCTGGGCGCGTGCTTTCTTTTTCTCTCCTGCACCCAGCCGCACAGGCACAGGCACAGGCACAGCTACACGCACACACGCACAACCCCCTGGCTGCTCCGGAAACAAGCCTCCGCACCCCATCCGCATTCCCATAGCAAAAAGCGCACTGGCTCTGCCTCTGCCTCTGTACTACACACGCTCGACGCCGCTGCTGACCGCCGCCCCCTGCGCGCCATAGGTTGACAGGCCAGACTCGCTACCCAGTACATATCGCCGGGCTCTATAACCTACCTCTGCTAAGAAAAACCTCCGCTACACCTACAGGGAACATCCCTTCACCACCTGCGCCGTCTCGCCAGTCTCCAGCCGCCGCCTCCAGCCTCAGCTCTCTGCTCGTCGCGCTGCTCATCACACTGATACTCGTTGCCAAGGCGCCCTCTATGCCCGGCTCCCGCACGTGACCCGCCCATCATGCCTAAGCACTCTTGATTAATGCAGGCCCGGTTACACACAAACGCGCGACATTGTCCATTGTCATTCCTAGTCTCATCTAAGACGACGTCGGCATATCAAGCAACCAAGAGAAGCGTATTTGCATTACCGCATCAGGCAACCCATGCACCCATCCAATGACCACTGCTCCTCACAAAGCCAGGCCTCGTGTCGCCCACCAGCTCGAAACCCTCGCTGCTGCGAACATCAAAGTTGAGCGATGCAGCACGCGTCCGTCCTCGATTGGCGAAAACCTTGTACCCGTTTTCGCATGATCGACTGCCCTAGCAGACACGCGCTTATCAATCGCCAGAGCCCGCTTGCTTGGCCATGGCCATGCCCACTTTTTCCAGCAGTCATCCTCTCTCTCTCTCCCCTTTCCCATAATCCCACATGACACAAACGCCGACACTACGTACTCACCCACGACAAGCAAAGTTCATTGATCGCCGGTCCTTTTTTTGGTCCATTATCTTAATATACTTCCCTGTCTAGCGCCTGCGCTGACTCCCCCAAAACCACCTGAATCAGCTAGTCACGCGCCCTCGTACAATCACAGTACTCTGGGGATTTGTCAAGATTCCGCTTACTCACTCACACCGCATATCAAAGAGTCATGCCAAGACGAGGGAAGGAAGAAGAAGATTTACACAACGAGGCCGGGAATAGCGAAAAATGACCATGAGATTTTTTTTGACCATTCATCTCGCCTGCTGTGAAGCAAATCTTACTTTTACATATACACCTAGCAATATCACATCCCAACTATATACTTTTGCGCCCCAAATCTCGCCCTCTACTCGCCCAGCAGAACTCCTTCCTCTTGCTGCCCATATATATATATATATATATATGCTTTGCCATGTCTGCCCAACAACAACAAAAGTCACTCAGCCCAAAATAAAATCCCTCCGTATTCCCCCGTGTACTCTTCCTGGCATCTACCTTACAGCTTGCATGTCCATGTCCATACAAGTATCTATGTGTGTATGTACCAAGCCCAGACCAGCCTAGCTCCACGCATACACAAGGAAAATATCTTATCAGCGCCCCCACCCCCATCTCTCCATTCACTCCCAAATCCATACATGTATATATGTATATATATATATATACCACAGCCTTGTCATGGATGCGATTCCCCGATTCTCTAATTTCTCGTAATCCCCGTACATGTACATGCAACATTTACCAGTGTAACTTTCGACGTGGGCATTCATGTATTCCTGCACCACTCGACTTGCTCGTTGGTTCGTTCGTTCAATCAGGAGAATCACATACCTGTCTCTATAGCTACATCTAAGACTAAGACTAAGACCCAAGGTTAAGGCTAAGGCTAGGACTGATCTTGTACAGGTATACCACATGTGCATAACTCTTGTTAACTTCGTACTGCACGGTACATGACTCCGTAATTACGTACATGACTACAGTACATAACTAAGTACCTACCTTCCCCTCGTATTCACCTAGCCCTGTTGCCTTTTTTTCTTTCTTTCCTTCCACGTGACGAGTTAGGAAGACTATTCACACACCTATACACATGTAAACATATAAACATCCAAACAAGCTGGAATAACAATATCACCAGTCCTCAGCACACTCCTCGGAATAGCACATATCATACAATATGCATGATATCATATTATATAATACCAGCGCTCTGCTTGACATTGCTAGTCCTGTTCCTACGTATTCCTATTCCTAGTCTAATTCCTACTCCTGTTCCTGGTCTTATTCTTATGTATCTTTTTTTTTTCAATTCCACAGGGATGCATGTCTATATCCGTATGAATTACTGTGATTGGTGCAATTGACCCTTTTGTTGATCTGATGGATTGATTTGATTGGGTTGTCATCAACGTGATTAAGTACTAGTGGGATTGGGGGGGGGGTCGGGAGAGGGGCGACTGACAGGGATAAAATCCATATAGTCACGTTCTCATAATATGCCAATTTCCCAGCATAGAGTGGAAGGGTAGAAAAGGGGATTTGCCGAGCATTATTTTCTTTTCTTTTTCTCTCTTTCTTGTTGTGGCATAGGTATACTTGTGCAATGGATTGCACTGGTTGGCTTCTTCGGGACGGGCTTGCTTCATGGCCGTTCATGGACTGCTTGGGTTGGATTGACTTGCATGCGTGGGAATAAATATATACTTACTTACCACTCCGCACATATACCCCCATAATCTCCCCCCCCCCTTAACGTAGAAACGAAAAAATTATCCTCCTGCCATCCTACGCGTCATGAACGAGTCAAACACAACGTATACTATCATACATGACCGTGTTAACATGGTCTTTCCCAGTCTTAGCAGGGGTGACATGTTGGTAGTCATACCAACCATCTCAACGAACGAAAGAAAAAGAAAAGATAGATGGATAGATAGATAGATGGATAGATGGATAGATGGATAGATGGATAGATGGATGGATAGATGGAAAAGAAGGGGGTGAGATGGGATTACTTGTACTGCTGTATGTGACACATGTTACTCCATCTCTTTATTTCTGTCCGTGTTTAGACATGCATGCATGCATACACACACACTGAACCCACCACCATGCCTCTCCATCCAAACAGTCAAACCTAAACAAACCTACATTCCAAGGAAAGCAGAACCACACAACCTCAAAAGAAACAGTATCTTGAAATTTCCCAACTGTTAAATCCCTATGCTTACCTTTACCTTTACCCTTAACTATATACATACATACATACATACATACATACATACACTAGATATACTTCCATGTACCTCCTCTACTTACATGCCAGTATTCCCAGCATTAAGAAAACGCCACCACCTAAAAAGAAGATGCGCCACCCTCCCCCCCACCAAGCCCCCCCCAAAAAAGGCAAAAAAAAAGAGAACGCGTTGAAAAATCATGAAAAAGAAAAATCTGAAAACAAAGTCATGAAAAAAAAGAAAACAACAGCGGGATCAAGAAACGAGGAAGAGGACATGATAAAAAAAATCAAGATAACCTAAAGAAAGAAAAAGAAAAAAAACCAAAAAGAGGGAGGGGAAATGAGTGTTAATTACCACAACGAATGATGACAAAAATTCAATTCACGACCAACACAATCTTCCCATGTTTCCCATGCTACTACTTACATCATTGCTTGCCAGTCAATCTCAATTTGGTCAAGAACATGAAAACTAATTTCATTGATTCAAAATATGAGAAAAAAAAAGTACACACACACACACACACAAAAAAAAACGCCCGCCCTTGATCACGCTTGCTTCTAAAGTGTATTCATAAACGCCCTCAGACCAAAAAAGAAAACAAGAGTAATAATATGCTCTTCTCTCCCAAAACCACAAACACACACACACACACACAAGTCTACGTTCAAGACTGCTCACGGACCACGACCCCTCGAAATACCCAGACCCTGAGGCGCAGACCCGTTGTTCTTCTCGCGTTCGCTCACACTGCTGCGTCTACCTGCAATGGCCGATATGCTTTCACTGCGCGCGCTATCCATGCTTTTGCGCATGCTGCTCGAGCTGGAGCGGCGGCGCGCCTGTCGGGCTTCGTCTGGATCATGGGGGTTGAGTCCGCTTGCTCGAGCGAATAGATTAAGGATATCCGTAAGACTAATGACCCCACTTAGTCTGCCCGAGAGACTAGCCCCGGGCATGGCCGAAATGGCCGATGCCGAAATGGCGGGCGCAACAGCTCCCGTAGCCGCGAGATGCGTGGGCGCGGTAGAGTTGACGGGCGTTGGACCAGCCATGCCGGGTAGTGGCGTCGTGGGCGAAGGCGGGACAACAATGGCTGGTGTTATTGCTGGAGTCGAAGGCCCCGACGAGGCAGGCGATGGCGCGTCGACGACCCACATGCGGTGGGAGCGGGTAGCTACTAGCTTGGCCACCGTGTGTGCAAGCGTGCTGTAGGGATTTACATGGAATACAGGGAATGAATCCTTTCCGTCGTTTACTCCCCGCTCAGATAAGATAACAGATATGAAGTGGATACACGAAGAACGAAGCAGGGGCAGCGACGTAGATTTGGTGAGGAGCTATCCGGAATTTGTTAGTTTCAGACATACGAGGATAATCTTGCAGCGGCTTACCCGAACATCCACGTGCGATATGTTGCCAATGACATTGTTTTGGGCATCGAGAACGGGCAGGGACGAGATGCCCTCGTTGTTCATGAGCTCGAGAGCCGCTGCCAAGGGCTTATCTCCACTGTTGCTGTCGTGAGCTGGGTAACTGTTGTCAAGAGGGCATGGATGCTTACTTGATAGCCAGCACCGTCTTTGAGCCGAGATTCAAGTCCTTGATCAGCTGGGGGTAGAGCTGGTTGACGGCCGGGAAGCTCGAGCGGTTCTCCCAGAAGAAGCGGACTAGTCGCAGCTGCGTGAGAATGCCGACCGTGTTGGACGTGCCCTGCTCGGCAACAAGAACTCTGTGTACGCCACTGCCAAACACCTCGATCGCCTTGGACAGATCCGTCGTCTCATCCAGCGTAATCAGCGGCTCCTTGTTGCCGCCGATATCCTTGACATCCTTGAGGGGAATGGGCTTGCCCTCTCTTCCTTTTCTCGCGAGCTCGTCAAACGAGGCAATGTCTCTCTCTTCGGGGTGTGCCAGGCCGACGACGAGGAGGAGGTAGGCGTTCAGGTCGCTGTAGTCAAAGGTGCCGACTGCGTGGCGGGTATTGGCGTGTTCGCGCAAGAGGACCACGTTGGGGGCGCCGCTCTTGACGAGAATGCTCGTAGCATCCTCGACGCTCGTGTCGTACTCAACGAACCTGACCAGGTCCGGGTCGACAATCTCGCGCAGCTGGATCGTCTTCCAGTCGCGGCCGTGGAACGTCGAGTCGGCGCCCTTGGTGGGCGGGTTGTTGAGCAGATCTTGCAGGGCCTGCTGCGTCAGGGAGGGCTGGCGTGAGGCGCGCGGGGATGTGGGGGCGCCTCGCATGTGCTCGACGAAGCTGGAGCGGTGCGACGACAGCGGGCTCGGGCTCGACGCCATCTTGAGCGCGGGTGGCGGCGGCGTGCGGCCTACAGACGACATGGAGCTGCTGAGAGAGGCATTCTTGGGGTCGGCGCCTTCGCTGTGGCCTGCCATTGCTGCGACGACGCCCGCGTACGTATTGCACGATGCGGGGCTCCGCAGCACGTCGTGTTTGCTTCGGGTTGAGGGGCCTGTTGCCGTGGGGTCAACGGTGCATGTGCTCAGGGAATGAGGCAGCGCAGACAAGCATGCGACAGCAAGCTATGGACGAGTCAGTCGACAATGAAGCTGAGCAGAAGGAGTGGAGAGCGGAGAGAGCAGAGAGAGAGAGAGCGCGCAGCATCGAGGTGGGGAGGAGCGCTTGCCCGCGAATGCAGCGTCCGCAGATCGTCTCCCGCCCTGCTGCAGGTAGAACGCGGCTTGTGTGATTCGCTGCATCGCCATTCCCCGCCGTCGTGCGCGTCGCTCAACCACATGTCTACTCTATCCATCCCCCTCTCGCTCTCACCTGCTCATCGACACACACGGCCTGGTGGGGTTGCAGCGGCTGTTTGCGACGGACATGGCGGCACTTCAAACGTCATGCTGTGCTGCTGCCGAGCCCACCCCCATTCCTCCTTGGCCGCTAGGGCGCTTTTGCAAAGTCACCGGCGCCGTTTCACGTAGAGCATGCAGCACATACACACACACACACACACACACACACACACACAAGTAGTCTTCAGTAATCGTCTTGCATTGTACTCATGGCAGTCTCATGGGCAACGCGCCGTCGTCCATGTTGAAATCACAAACATCCCATCGACAAGACCGCCTGCCGTGACTATGACAGCATCCCAAACTCCGCCCTGAAATCATAACCCAGCAAACACACCCGCCCGTCTTTGCTCCGCCTAGGCATTCTTTTGCTGCTCAGACGCGGCCGTCTCCTGATCCGCCTGGCGCTGCTGCATGCGCTCGCGGATGGCGTCACCCGATGTCGAGTCGCCATCGCGGCCACGGACAGCTGGCGCATCGGCGGCAGTGTCGCCACTGCTCTCGTCGTACGCCAGGCCGTTCAGCATTCGCGCTTCCTTCTTCTGTTGCTCTGTGCTCGACATGGCCTGTGTGACGTTGGACATTGGGCTGGGAGGAGCCTGATCTCGCATGTAGCCAGGCACTGCGCTCACCTTGCCCACGGCCGGGCTGCCGAGCTGACTGTTGTGGCGGGCTGGTGTCCTCGCGCCCTCGCCAAAGCCGACGAGAGACGCAGCCTCGTCGCTGAAGCCGCCCATGCTCGACGTGTCCATGTCCTGGTCCTCGCTCATGCGGTCCGCCTCGTACACATCGCTGCCGCTGGCCCACGTTGTGCGCCCGCCAACAGACCCCGTGGCACTGGCGCTGCCCACGGTGCTGCGCTCGCGGAACAGCTGGGGCTGGTTGTTTGCGTCAAAGTAGGCGGGCGGCGGATTGGCGGCGCTGCCCGGGTTGAGTCCTTGCGACGTGCGACCAGAGACGGCCACACGCTCCAGGCCGGCCAGCCGCGAGATGCGGTCGGCGCGCTCAGCTTCGGCGGGATTGCGATGGTGGGGGAAGTGGCCGCGATGGCCGTCCTTGATGGCCACGGTCGAGAGCTCCGACATGGTTGTCGTGACGGAATTGGGCGTGCCCCTACATGTACAGCATTAGTCGGCCATCTCAATGCCCAGCCCCGCCGAATGCATATGCCTTACGGAGCGTCGCCCGGCGTCTCGTCGCCCGACGGCGGAGGTGGGAGGTTGATCAGCGTGGGCGCATTGGCTGTCATGGTGGAAGTGTCGTGTGGGTTGGCGTTGAGTTTGGCGTGTAGAGAGGAATAGAGTGCAGGAGAAGAGGCGCCGTATTAACGGCTGGGCCAGTACAAGCCCAAGGCCGAACCCGTGACGAATGGCGGATGACGTAGCACGTACCCGAAGTGCGTTGATTTGCACGAGGCAGAAGCCGCGACGATCCCAGCCCGCCCCCTGGCCTTGTCCTTACGTCTGCGTCTACGTACCATGGGCCATTTCGCTCGGCATACTTCACTCTCCCCCTGCGTGTTGCGAGCTGTGCAATCTCGCCGCCTCATTCCCGGCTGCATTGGCACTGGCATTGGCACTGGCACTGGCACTGGCACGCGGCCGCTGCTGACGGTTGGCGGTGCTCTGCATGCAGGGTCCTACCCTAGCGTCTGCTGCCTGCGGATTGGCTACCGCGGGTGTGGAACTACTCCTATTCTGCTCACCCACTCAACCGACAGCAATGCATGGCAGTGTGCTAAGCATGACAGGCGCCTGTGCAGCCATAATCTTCGAGGGCACATGCAAGGGCGGGCGAGATATGCTGTGGGCGAGTGTTTGGCAGGTCAGTTCATTCGTGCCACAATGCAACGACACAGCACGTGGGAGAGGTAGATATAGCATCTTGTAAAGGTAAGCTGAGTAGAGGGCAACTAAGAAAGAGATGCACAGCTGAGAAGACAAACAACTTCCATGCACAACTCTTCAGCCCCTAACAGAGAACGAAGAACACAAAGACTGGAGATTCCCTCCTAGTGATATCAGTTACGCCCTCCCCACAAGCCTACCTCGTCTGCTGCCCCTTAAACGCCAATCATGCATCTCGGGTATGGGCCTCTTGGGTCGAAAGAAAAAACAGTGCAACAACTAACACGAACCGCATCCAATCTATCCACTCGAGTAACACACTTCAGCCCTCAGACTTCCAGGCCTCCAACCATGTAGAATAGCAGATAGGCCTCTGCAGCAAGCACTTCGGCCTCGCTCACAAGCACCACCTTGCTGTCGTCAAACATGAACCAGTCGCTTCCTTCCCTGCTGTAGCTGATGTAGTGACCCGAGTCCATTTTACCCTTGTGCACCACTACGCTGCTAAGTTCGTAGACGAGAGCATTCGCCGGACTGTTGATGTTGTAGTTTGTGGGCGGGGCGGTGCCAGCTACTTTGGCAGCGCGCACGGCGGCCTTGTGGGCGGCCGTGTAGGGGGATATGTCGAGTTTGACAGGAAAGCGGACGGGCGTCTCGATCTTGGACGAGGTGGATTTGGTGTGCTCAAAGCGCTGGGACCATGTCAGTATTGATTCACGTGCTGTTGGATACGGGTGGCGGACCTTGAGGTGGATGGATAAGACTGGTGGCAGTCTCTTGATGCTGAGTTGCTTGGTTGCATTCTGCGGGCTGTCGCAGTTGCGACATGTGTATTCTGCTGAGCCGAGTTTCTCCTTTGCTGTAAAGCGCTCGAGGCAGTCTCGCAGGTCCAGGGGCACGTCTTCTCCCCGTTCAGCATTCAGCTTTCGCTTCTTGCTCTGGATGCGCACGTCCAGACTGAGGTCCATGTATGGGTCCTGCGCCGTGGTCACGTTCCGGCAGCTGTCGCATGTCACAGTACTCGACAGCTTCCCGCAGAAAGTCTGGTGGATGACGCATTTGCAGTCCTCGGCGTCGTCGGTCGATCCGCCATTGGCAAGATGCAGCGTGTTCAGGATAAACTGCATGTACTCGTGTGCATCCTGTTGCTGGTAGCCGGCAAGCGCCTCGCCCGCTAGCCAGCTTCCCATGAGCATGCTGACGGCGCCAAAGCCCTCCGTCTTCTCGGACGAATGGAACTCGACAAACATTTCGTCGAGCGCACAGCTCACGCACGACTCCTTGTCGCAGTCGGTCTGCTTGTGGCCCTCGGACAGGTAGAAGTTGCGTATGAAGGGGTTGTGGACGAGCGTCTGCAGGATGACGCTCATGAAGCACGTCTGGCCCATGTTGTAGAGGCCGCGCAGGCCTATGGCACGGCAGGGGAGAAAGGTCGAGTTGCTAATAACGAGCTTGTGGTCTTCGGTCGTCGTCGTGTCTTCGTGCTTGCGCTTCTTGCCTGTGGTTCCGTCAGCCAACGCACGCAGCCGCAGACAGGCCGCGCATGCGCACCCTTTTGGAGCCGCAGGATCTCGAGGGCCTCGTCGTAGATGAAGTCCTGGCAGTTGCCGCAGTAGATGTTGCCATCGCGCGACTCGACAGCTGCTTGCGCGTTAGTGGTTGCGCCCCATGGCCCGTCGTGCTGCTGCACCCACAGAAGCAGTGCGACTTTGTCTCAAAGTGCAGATCGCGGTCGGCCTCGGTCATGATGCTGGGGCATTGCAGACACAGGAACAGCGGCCGCAGCGACACGACGTTGCTCGCGTCGGGCGTGGCATTGTACGTCTGCGCGATGATGCTGGGCTTCTCGTGGATGTTCTGGAGGATGGCGCGGTAGTGCTGCAGCGTCTGCTTGCGCGCGTTGTCGAACATCTCGCCCATGTGCTCTGGCTCTCTGTCAGCGATATGCCGTGTAGAGAAAAGGAAACGGCCAGGCACGTACCGCATCCATATTCAATGTGCGCCATCTGGCTGCTGGGCACAATGTTGCCCTTTGCATTCTTAACAATCTTGGGCGAGGCCAGCGCCGCCGCCTTGGAGGCGACTGTTACCGTGTCCATGGTGCCGGCTCAAGCTAGACGGGTGTGTGGTTGCTCGTCGTCGCCTCTACATGCTGCGGTGCTGGGCGTCTACCGGCGACTGGAGCGCAATGTGAGGGGGCGGGATATTTCTGGGGTTGCGGCTGGCGGACCTGCATGATGGCAATCGTGTTGAGCAGCACTAGCGCCTCTCCCGCCCCCCCCAGTCCTTTCGTCCCGATCCGACCAGTCTTTCAGCCGCTCCATGCTTCATGTCACAGCAAATGCCGGCCAACCAAGTAGCCTGGTCGCCTCGCTTTTTCATTTTGACATGTTTCCGGTGACGCAATACCTGCAGTCTTGCTGTGCGTTGAGGCAGGATGCCTTGCCCTGCTGAGTCATGAGCGGCACTGGTTGACAAGACACACTCACAAACATACTCAAACATATATGGCAATTTACATCTATACAGATTCATTCAATCATACACTCGGGAATCTTACAACGCCCAATCTACAATCCCATCAAAGTCCAAACCTGCCTCCCATCCCTCGAGTCGCCCATTCACCAACGAATCAGCAACGCGCCCTGGTCGCCTGTCGCATGACTCGTATAGCCTATGTACATGCAAGGTACACAACAACCTCGGCCACATTCCCCGCCATGCCCAACGACGCAACGAAAGCCGAGCATTTCGCCTTTGCCTCCGCAGCAGCAAACCCACTAGTCACCATGGCCACAAGCCCAGCATATGCCAGGGTAGCAGCCCCTCCTGCATCCGGGATTCCGGGCGTCAAGCCCAAGCCTCTTCCATGTATAGAGTGAAAACTGTTCACACAAGTCAAACCAGCATATCAGCCAAGTATCTTGACGAGAATTGGGGGGGGGGGAAATGGCACGATCAAGCACACTCCCAGATTCAAATACCTCACTGACATACACCGCCCCGTCGTCTCCCCCACACCTAACACACACGCCTGTGCCCACGCCCGCCCCCAATCAAGTCCTCATCAGAGTCCACGCCGCGGCCATTAATCCCGTCGACATGCAGCTGTGGGGCAATTCTGTTGTGGGCTGGTTGGCTGGAAGCAAGGAGAAGGGCATTGGGCGCGATTATTAGGGTGAGGGGCAAGATTGTGCTGGATGTGGAGGGGTGAGTATGGTGTGTTGGTGTATAGTCACTGCTGGCGTCGATTGTCACTGCGTTGGCACGTTGAAATCACTCTTTCAAAGAAAACAAATCCACAACAAATAGTATTGGCTAAATCAACTGCTTAATGCAGTCCTTACTCTACAGTCCTCTGTTCTATCATGTCCAACAATGACGCCTAACATTGCAGCTTGGCCGGACCAGGAATCTGGTATGGACCGCTTCCAGTGGGCTGGCCTTGAGAGTTGTAGATGCTAACCTTGATGCCAGGGTGGTCGGCCTTGTAAGCACCAGGGAAGCTAACTGTGCTGCCAGTCCTGGAACCCGAGCTAGAGACGTTGATTTGAGCGCATCCCTGGTGCGAGTGTCAGTAATAGTCGCACTCGATGTGTTCATCGTGACTTACAATGTAAAATTGAGCACCGCCAACCGACCCAGCACTGTGCAGGGCAATCAGCTCGGCTCGCAGCAGGTACTGGCCTGGGGCGACGCAAGTCGGCAGGGTGAAGTCTGTCCATCCACCGTTGGAAATCATGCGGTCAACGCCCCAAGTACCGGAGCCGTCAAGGCCGTCCTCAAAGACCTTGAACCACTGCAGGCCCGAGGGAGAGGCGCTAGCTGCGTTGGAGACCTTGGCCATGTAGAAAAGGGCGGGACCCTTGTGGGACTTGGCAATGGGGTGGTCTGGATCGTTGGCGTATCTTTGGAGGGTTAGACATGATTCAGTTTTGAGCAAAAGCAACCCAAGACGTACTGCGCTCCTCCAACGACGTGGCCCCAGTTGACTCCAATGCGGTCGCCCGCCTTGACGTCAATGACCTTGCTTGAAGAAGAGAGACCGGTATTGCAGGCCATGCTGCCATCGTTGACATTGGTAATGGGGTTGTTGGACGACGCGACACGGATGCCGTTGCCTAGGCCAAAGTCCTGACCGTTGACACGGACGCGCTGAGCAATGGTATGGGCCGACCCAAGAGCGGGCAGCAGAGCGACAGCAATGGCGAGGAACTTCATGTTGAAGGAGTGAATGGCGGTGCAGTGATGGTGAGCGAGTGATGGACAAGATGGCCTTCCTGTCGCCTTGCTCTTGTCTTATATATTCGCCTCATGATTCACCATGGCATACACGGGTTCCCGTTGTTATGATACCAAGCCTTGCCGTCATCAAAGTCAATCGCTGGGCTGCAATATAGTAGCGCCACATGCACGCAAGAGCGAGATGGTCTGCAGCTGTCGGCATGCAGTCGAGGCCTTGCTCGTGGGCGCTTTGGCGGTTGTCGTTAGCAAGCTTCCATTTCGGGCCATGGCATTCGGCCGGGTGCAGCGTATCACCGGGTTTGCCCAGGCGTCGATATGTGTTGTTTCGAAATAAATGCGCCGTGCAATCAAGCAGCGGGCTTGCGTTGCTTGGCAGTGGTAATTGTGTGCTATCGGTTAATATATTTTGCGCGATGAAGGTCCGTGGCCAAGGACCTCATGACCGGTTGCTGGCGGCGAGCACCGTGATCAAGGGCTTCATCGAGATTTTTGGAGAAGCCCACTCCGAACCGATGAGGAAAGTGTTTCTGAGCATGGGCGTTTGGGCTGGAGTCTTGGTCGTAATGTCTCGTGCTCGGTGAGTCGCAATGGGAGCATGTAAAGCGTTGGCTACTACTCCTGCGCCAGTGTCTCGTCATGTCATGTGCACACATGTTAGTTTTTCGTTTGAATACGGAGGCGGCGCAGCATGTTGAAACGTGACTGAGGTTGCAAAGGGTATTTCCGGGGCGTGTGTGTTGTCTTTGCGGAAATTGTCTGTTGCACAAGAGGAGAACTAGTCCGCGGAGGCTTGGGAGCAGCGACCTGACTAAGGGAACAAACAGAGGTCGACAGGGTCCAGGCGCCTTGGGATGGGAGTTGGTATACGGAGGTGCCTTTCAAAAGTTCTGTCTGACGCTAATCTCGGCCCTTCGGCGCAATTCTTCTTAGCGCAACTCCTACCTTTAAGCTAAGCTATTAATTAGTTATAGTTATCTATCTACTTAGTACTATAGCTCCTAATACTAATTCTTACACCTATATCTTAATTATAACGTTAAAGTTACCTCCTATTAGCAAGTTAACGTTATAGATCTTAGAGCTAACTAGTGTTAATCCTTATATGGTTAATCGTATCTATAACCTGCATGGACGCGCAATGACCCAGGACGCGCAATGACCCAGGACGCGCAATGACCCACCCCACCAAACTCAACACCTACACAAAATACCTCATAACTCTACCAATATAGACCCGATTCAGGAAGCGATTGAAGAAATCAAATCGCGCGAACTAGGCGCATCTTTCAGCTATCGCCAAGTTGCAAAAAGGTTTGGCATTAGCTATCGTACGCTCGCTCAAAGACACCAAAGCAAAACTTAGCCTCGCGCGCTCGCCCACCTCTCTATCCACCCACAACGCGAAAAGGAGCTTATATAGTACATCAAATCCCTCACTAAGAGGCGTACACCACCTTCGCGTCTAATAATACGCTATCTTGCGTTATCCTTGCTTAGTAGAGACGTTTTAGAACGCTGGGTTTCTAGGTTCCTCTGCAGGAACTCCTCTTATCTCATCTCTCGCTGGCAGAGTCCTATGGACTAGAAGCGTTACAAGGCTGATTCAGCAACTAAGTATAGGTTGTACTTTGAGCTGTTACACAATAAGATGAAGGAGTATAATATACAGCCCTCTTACATCTTTAATATGGATAAAAAGGGCTTCTTACTTAGAATCCTTAGAAGGTCTAAAAGAATCTTTAGTAAGAGGCAATATAAAAGAGGAGGAGTTGTTTCAAGCCTACAAGATGGCTCTAGAGAGTGGATTATAGTCCTAGCCTGTATCTGCTCAGATAGTACACCTCTTTCTCTATCTCTCATCTTTCAGTCAGATGCTAGAGCTCTAAAATCAGCCTAGGTAGAGGCTATTAATCCAAACAAGCACTCAGTCTTTATTACCTCATCGCCCTCTAGATAGACTAACAATAATATAGGCCTAGCTTAGCTTAAAGAGGTCTTTAAAAGAGAGACTGCACGCTACGCTCAAACTAGGTACTAGTTACTCATTGTTAATAGCCACTTATCTTATATAACCATAGATTTTCTAGATTATTGCAACAGCCATAGGATTCTAGTTGCTGTATATCCTCCTCATTCGACCCATAGGCTTCAGCCTCTTGACGTTGGGATGTTTGGGCCTCTAGCGTCAGCCTACTTAAAGGAGTTGTCAAACTTCCTCTATTGGAGCCATGGAATCCTTCCTCTAGCAAAAGGAGACTTCTTTAAGCTCTTTTAGAGGGCTTAGGGTACAGCTTTTAGAAAGGAGACTATTATAAGCTCCTTTAAGACAACTAGCATTAACCTACTAAATGCTGAGGTTATTCTCCAAAAGTTCCAACAAGAGGCCTCTAGTTTAGATGAAAGCTCTTCTTCTGTCCTTAGTGAAGATAATTAGCTCAAAATTAAGTCTATTATACGCTAGGAGGTGAAGGATTTTAATAATAAGGAGGTAAAAAAGCTTCGCCAAAGCCTCCATCACCTCTTAGCTCAAAATAGTATACTCAAAGGAGAAAACCAGGGCTTAAGGGAGGCTCTAAAGGTCAAAAAGAGACACCAAAAGAAGAGCTACATGTAAGGGGCTGCGCTCCGGGGAGCAATTGCGAGGTATACAAGAGGTTGTATTCGATAGAGAGCTATAGAGTCTACTTGCGTGGTGTTTATTTACTTGTCGGAGAAAGGTTGCACCGAGTGTCTGAGCGCGTCGTCTGGGCGCCGCTCAGGCCTCGCACAGATGCCGGGTTGCAGAGTAAGACCTGGCGTCTGCTGCTTGACCGAGATTCCATCGAGGAGCTATCCAAAGGGCGTTCAGCCCGTTACACTCCGTATGGCAGTCGTCTCTCGCAGCGCATTCGGGCCGCATGTGGGACGTTTCCTCTTGGAGTGGTAGTGGGTAGACGCCTGTGTAGTGGTCAATGAGGCAGGGACAGTGTGGTAGGTGTAGATTCTCTTTCAAGGCTCCGCTGCCGGTGAGATTGGCGACTACAGACTAGCCAGATGGAGAAGCTAGGCAATATTCATGTCGAGGATGCTGCACCTGTACGAGAAGGGACATGTTCCAGTCTTGCAGTCGTGCCCATTGGGACGGTACGGGGTGCATCGAGCATATTCTTTGCAACAGCTTGAATTCAGCGTGTGGTAGTCAGTGTCATACGGCGGTAGATGACGACAATGGATCCGTCCAGAAGCAATAGCGCCTTGATTCAGTGTTAATGTGGCAGGCTAGCAAAGCTACGAGATGCTAGCACTAGTGGACGTGTAGGGCGGCTGGCTGCAGCGCCCGGCGACAAGGCGAAACTTGGACAGAGGCCGGTAAAGAGATGCCGGATGGGTCGCTGTGGATAGCTGTGGATGTGGATGCACTGATCTGCAGGAGCTGGAGGATGAATGTGAATGGCAATGCAGCAGTCGTGGGCCGGCACGTTCGGATGATTTTCTTCTCCCCACCACCGCGGGGCGTGGCGTCTCCACGTGTTTGGGCGGTCCAGCGTCGGGAGAAGTGAAAGTGTAAGACGAGGTGCGTGTCAATCGCTGCCAGACGGACGCAGACGTGTTCCATGTCTTCGGCAATTGCGCAGCGTGCATGTGGCGACGGAACAGAGGACAGCCGAATCGCGGGCAGGCGGATGGTGATAGGTCGAGGCGGCCGAACAACGAGAACAGCGCCACAGACTATGGGCTGCATGATGACGATGGCGGCCGAACCGTGGGCATTACATCACCGGGTGTGAGAGGGAGAGTGGGAGAGCGACGGCGAGTCTCCATTGCCAACGCCCTTATTACTGCCTGCTGCTGCTGCCCAAGCCGCCCGTCTGATTCTGCAACCATCCTGCTGATCGGCAGAGGCCATCCCCATTCATTCATTCACTTGCATCCATGTACCCTGGAAGCGTTCGGCTAGGATGTCTGTAGGGGAGCCCTTTGTGGGCACAGGCGTGTAGAAGACGCTGTCCTCGCGGTCGTAGCCGCCGTCTTGGTCGTCGACGGGCACGCCGCGAATGCTGCCAGCATGAAGCGACTTTCGGCTGGCGGAGCGCTTCATGCTGGCACTCCGCTTGATGGAGCCTTTTTTCTTGAGGGTGCCGCTGCGTGAGGGCGCGGGGCCCTGGTTGAGCGTCGACGAGCGCGACTCGGAGCGGGGGCGCATGTCGCCATCGACAACCGACGAGCCGCGCGTGGGGGCGTCAAAGTCCTCGTCGAAGCGGCCTCTGCGCTCGCGATCATGGTGGGCGGCTGGCGACGAGGGGCTGAAGTCGTTGATGGCGGCGTGGCTGTGGGGGGCGCTGCCGTAGCCTCGACTGAGGTGGGCTGGGTCGTCGACCTGGGGCACCGAGTGGTAGGCGGCCGAGGGCGTCACGGGGCGCTGCATCGCCATGGCGGGTGTGGACCCCGGGGATGTGTATATGTGGTGTCTGAAGTATATGTATGTAGTATGTATGTATGTATGTGTGTATTTACAAGTAGGGGCGTGTTCGCAGGGACGAGTAGCTGGGGGGGGGGGTCTTCTGCAAGTATACAGCGCACACCACCCTGGCCGCGTGGGTGCTGTGGCTGGTGGTGACGTAGGCCCGAATGGGAAGGGCAGCAGGAGTTTCCATCTGCGCATGGCGGCCCTGCATGCTAACACCCCCAGCCTGGCGCAAGTTCCTCAAAGACCTCATCACCTACTTCCGCGAGGTCGCCGCCTCGTACGAACACCGCGCAAAGTCGCTCGTCAAAGTCTCCAACGTCATCAACAACACCAATGCCCCCTCCTCGCTCCTTGTCGATGGCGGCCTGGGCGACGCCAACCGCATCCTCCGCGATTTCCACAAGCAGGCCATTGCCGAGGCCACCAAGGCCCGAGACGTCGAGACAGACGTCATCAGCCAATTGAGTGGCCTGAGGGCCGATCTTGCCCAGAAGATCAAGGAGATCAAGTCACTGTCGGGCAATTTTAAGAACAACGTCGAAAAGGAAAAGGAACTCACCAGAAAGTGCGTCACTGCCCTCGACGAGGTCCTCGCAACCGCCGAGGCAGACCCTACAGCCGCCGCCGGCAAGGGTGATCCCTATGTGGTCCGTCTGGGGGTCGAGCGCCAGGTCGAGCGCCAGATTGACGAAGAGAACTATCTCCATAGGGTCAGTAGTTTCACGTAGACGAGGCTCGCAGCTAACCACCCCAGGCCTACCTCAACCTAGAAAACTCGGGCCGCGAACTCGAGTCGATTGTCGTTGGCGAAATCCAAAAGGCCTACAATGCCCTCGCCAGCATCCTGAAGCGCGACGCCGACGAGCAGTACAGCACGGTCGAGAGACTGCGTAACGGCCCAATTGCCATGCCCCGCGACCTCGAGTGGAACAAGTTTGTGCGGAGCGACCCTCACTTTGTCGACCCCGACATGCCCCTGCGCAAACTCGACGACATCCAGTACCCCGGCAAATATCACCCAGCCACCATGGAGGTCAGGGCCGGCATGCTCGAGCGGAAGAGCAAGTACCTCAAGTCCTACACACCAGGCTGGTAAGTAGTGCTCTTTTGGAACAAGACCTCTCTAACAAGCACAGGTACGTCTTGTCGCCAACCCATCTCCACGAGTTCAAATCGGCCGACCGCATCTACACGCAACCTCCCGTCATGTCCCTATATCTGCCAGACCAAAAGCTTGGCTCTCGCTCCCAGCCCGGAAGTTCCTCGCACAAGTTTGTTATCAAAGGCCGCCAAGCTGGATCCATGCACCGCGGCCACACTTGGGTATTCCGGGCAGAGACGTACGAGACCATGGTGGCTTGGTTTGACGACATCAAGGCCTTGACAGAGAAGAGCGGAGAGGAGCGCAATGCCTTTGTTCGCCGACACGCAAGCGTTAGGAGTACCAGTGCTGGCAGCGCTCGCTCAGCAAGCTCTGACGGCGGGCTCGAGGAAGACGAGGCAGACGCAGTTCCCTTCTCGGCCAGCCAGTCCATGAAAGAACAGACCACAGGCCAGTCTCCGGTGCGACCGACACGACCTTCTCCAGGTGGGCGATTTCCGTCTGATTTGATGGTCAACCGTAACTTACAAGCTCCTCTCTCGCCATCTAGTGGAAGTTCAGAGGTCGGCCAGGATCTAGCAACCATGTCCGGAGGTCTGCCACAGGGAATGCACCCCATGTATTTTGCGCATACGCCTGCTCATCAGTCTGGTGAGCCAGCCCATGCCACTCAGTATGCTCAACCGATTGCACAATACCCACAACCCGCATACGAGGACCCCTATGCGGCCCAGCAATCGTACGTACCCGAACACCGCGACTACCCGGTCCAGCCTGTTCATAATGAGAGCTACGATCTACCATACTCTGAGAACAACCATACCATTCAACGCCAAGATAGCAGGGACTATGGCAATTGGCTGGCACCCGCCGCTGGTGGGATAGCAACTGGAGCCTTGGCCAGCGAAGCATACCGCAGAAAGCAATTGGCACAGCAACATGCAGACGCTCAGCAACAGGAGTTGAACGGACATTCCGAGCAGCAATATTCTGCTGAACATGTTCAGACGCCAAATCACCCACAGTCGACCCATGAAATCATGCCTGATCAAATCGACGACACTGGTTACGTTGCACCTGCTGCACAGCCAGCATCCGCTCCAGTGGTAGTCCCAATCGACAACCAGAGTCACCACCAGCAAAACAAGGCGCCCGAATCCCCAGCGAACAAGTCTTTTTTAGATGGGTCTGAAGTAGGTGCCGCCCCTACTTCTGGAAAGACTATCAATGGCGGACCTGTTCCTGCTGAGTTGGTAGATACTGCAGAGGATATGGAACACCCTGGCATGGTCAAAAGGACTGGTACTGATTTCAGTGTCAGCGATCTGCACGTTCCGGGCGAATATCCCAGGACGAGCATCGGCGATGGCACAGTCACTCCAAGGATGCCTAACGGGACTACAGTGTAGCAGTCTGGACCTTTTAAAATACATGATTGTATAGGCATTTGACTGGTATGGGTAACGAAATACACGATGGTGCACATGGTACACATGGTACACATGGTACACATGGTACACATGGTACACATGGTACACATGGTACACATGGTTCACGATGGGTTCACGATACATGGTATAGGCAGGAATATTGGGTTGGCCAAGAGCATGGGATACACTTGGGCCGTTTATTCCGTGAAGCATATCGGCCTCGTTGCGATTTCATCCTTACTCGACACAATATTCTCCTTTTTCCGTGATTCTTTTTTCTTCCCTCTTTTTTTCTGAGCGAGAGAGCTTTCCACCTTCGTTGAGCGGTGTTTTTTCTGCTACCGCGCCCCTCTCCCGCCATTTGATACCCAGCGCAATATCCCTCCCCACTGACAGAGTATACATGCTTTTTTTTGAACGTTGTTCAGCTAGTCTTGCTTATTGTTGATTTTATGTATACTGGAATCAATTCTGTGCACTCTACTTTCGCTTATCCACGCATGGCTTGATTGCGCTACTGTATGTAAAAAGTGTCTAACATACCATACCTACCCTTTGCCCATGTAGTCCCGAAACAGAAAACCCTCCCACGAGGCCTAAAACATGCCTGCTGTACGTGTAAGAAACGCGTCGAGGGTCCGTTGTACTAGTGCTAGTCGGCCCACGCATGGGTATGGCATGTGTGTGTGTGAGTATGTGCATACGTACATTCTTCACAACCCCAGGCCCATCCGACACAAAAAAACAAAAAAATCTAAACTTCATTTTATTTTTATTTCCCCTTTTCCACGTGTTTCGCTGGGGGGGGGATTTTTTTTTCTTTAAACGAATGACGCAAACATACACAAACACTAACCCCGCGAGTGAAACATATAGCTTGAGCATGGGGGTGTAGGTAAGGTAAGGTAAGGTAGGGGGGGGGGTTGGCATGTGTGGAAAAACTTGTTTCGAATATGGGAATTGTTTGCTAGGTACCAAGAAACACTTTTCTCATTCTCTCGCTTTCTACTTTTCTGTCTAATACACATGTACATGTACATGGCTAGTCAGGTCCGGTCAGCGCTGAAAGGGGGAGAGGGGGGGATTCTAGACCTCTGAGATATACCCCACATACCAAGCAGCAATGGGAGCTAGGCAGATCTGCGTTCTGGAATCTATAGGAGAGAGAGAGAGAGTGTGTGTGTGCGGAAAACAAGGCATTCGTGACTCGTATTCGGTGTCTCCGTGTGTCGAGTTGCATATATAGTGGTATATGGGTGGATGGATGGATTTGGAAAAGACTAAACCTGACTTTGACTTACTCGCTCGCTTACTATATTTGCTTACTTGGTGCTCGGCTTGGGCTTGGGCTTGAGGCTGGGCTAGGCTGCGGTACGGTGCGGTGCGGGACTGGGCGTCGGGTTGGATGGTGTTCTGGACAGTTGAAGGCGTGGATGGAGGAGAGGTGTGTGGGGGGCGTGAGTGGTGGAAAAATAGACAGGAAAGGAAATGAAGATTGATGGGGAGGAGAGAGAGAGGAGGAAAGTAATCATGGCTCGAGATATATGCATATTGAGGTTTTTTGTCTTCTACCTATGTGCTTGTATCTATGTCTGTATACATACTCTCCATCTCATCTCGCCATGGATACCGACTATCCATCCAAACAAATAAACAAACACACAAAAAATAATATTACCCAACGGCTACCCAACGCCTGCGCCTCAACCCCCCTAAATCGCCTATTTCCCCCTTCCTCCCTTTCTCTCTCCTAAAAAGGGCGCACCAGCCACACGCCGGTACTCTGCTAGCCCAGCCTCAGCTCCAGCCCCAGCCCCAACGCTGCATTCTCTTTCTCTTTCTTTCTCTCTCCCTTCTCTCTTTCGCCCTACTGTAACCACCATCCACCACACACCCCTGACCATCCCCCTCCGCCGCATACCCGCTTACCCTCATTTCCGCACTGACTTTCCACCCACCCATCCCTCTCGCATCCCGCATCCCCCCCCCCTAAAACAAAACTCTCTTTCTCTCCCTCCCCACACCCACACCCACAGACAGACATACCACGTGCAAGCCTGGGATTCGTCCATGGACAAGTAGTAAATAAGCTGCGCATTTTCTTTCTTACATAATACACCGTAAGTAGCGCGATCAAAAAAAAACCGGTCATCCTGAATATAGTTTTTTTTTTTTACCCTATACCTTTACCTATGCCTATGCCTATACCTATACCTGCCTCTGTATACGGAGGTGACTGTCAAAAGTTCTTGCTAGCGCCACGCTAAGCCGCCAGCCTATCGGCCCGACTATTCTTGGCGCCCACACTAATTTTTTGAAGCTGGCGATAGCTTGTATACTTATTTTTTTGAGTGTTTTTGATCTACTATGGCTCTAAATACGGATATATCGACCCGCTCTTTTATTGTTGCATT
>NW_007359937.1:416746-419985 GCF_000359705.1 Exserohilum turcica Et28A | reverse complement strand
GTGTACGTAAGTAACGCCAACGCCGGCTGCATGCAATGGCCAGATGGGGGGGAGGGGGAGGGCTAGTATGGACGAGACACAGCCACAATAGTGATAGAGTTAACTATGTATGGTATGTAGGTAGGGTATCGGGTTGTAGGGAACTAGGTGTATGGTAGCTGGCCAACCAAGGAGCATGGAGGGGACACAGAGAAGGACGAGGGGGGACACGTACGACTGCGCCAGTCAGCCAGCGCTGCCTTTACAACACCGCACTGCACGCTTGTACCTGCGCTACTGTAATGTGCAAGTTTTAGGTTTTATTCCGTGTACAGAACACTAGAAAGAGAGAGAGAGAGAGAGAGAGCGGCGTTTTTTTGGGCCTTTTGAAGTGAGGTACATGTGATCATGTATCGTACTACATATTACGGGAGGTACTCCGAGGTTTTCCTCGAGTGCCTTCGTTGGTTGCGCTAGGTACATAGCGTTTGCCAGTTTATGTCTCACCCTTTTTTTTTGAGGGGACAGCGCCGCCGAGCCAATAGCGTGTTAAAGTGCGAGAGTAGAGAGAGTGAGGTGTGTGAGTGGATGGGAGCGGTCGGCGCCAGACACATTCACACACGCACGCACGCACGCACTCGGTGTACACAGGTGTACAGGGAATGTACGACTTTGCAATCCGGTGTACGGCTGTTGTTAGTGGGAAATCAAGTACCGCAGCATATGCTCTCCCCCGTTTTGATTTTCCGTGTTTTGGCAAAAGCAAAAAAAAAGTAACGCATGCATGTATGCATTATGGGCTTTCTTTGCTTTTTGGGGTACTTTCATCTTCTCGATCGTGTCGGTGTGGTAAAGGAGTGGGGAGAGACGGGGTAAGCATTTGTATGGGTAAGTAGAGTCTAGACGAATGTGGAAGAAGCAAAGAAAGACTGTGAAGAATGAGAAAGAACGCAGACAGGGACAAAGACTCGAGAGTGACAGCCAGGGGTGTGCTGGTACAGAGTGAAACATGGGTTATGGGGGGGGGGGAGGATCGCGCAATTTATGTATATGCGAGTGATATTATAGGGCTGAGGAGAAGTTAGAAAAAAACAAAAAAACCAATCTCATCATTACAGGGGAAGAAAAGCGTGGTTGAAAGAAAAAAGAAAAAAGAAAAAAGAAAAAAGAAAAAAGAAAAAGAGAGAAATGAGTAGGGGAAGCATGGCCGTGGACCAAAGTCGCGAGACGAAATGACTTGGGAAAGTCGCGCAAAAAAAAAGAAGATGCGAATTCACATACTTACTTACCCCACCCATGATAACGCCGACAATAACGGCGAAACGTAGCCATTATATCTCAGCACATCCCTACCATCCAACCCTGACCCGTCTTACCCGCTCACCCAACACGAAAGAGCAAAAAAACAAACAAAAAAACTGCCTCCTCCCAACCAACCAAGCAACCAAGCATAAACAATAGGACAGGCCCGGTCCATGGACATTGGCTAGCGTTTATAGTTTAGTTTTTTGAGACCCCTCTTTATGGCCCTCTCCTTCTCTCATTCTTCTTGATTATCCCCACTTTTTTATTTCTCCCACCAGTATTATGCTCAACTAACCAAGTGTGTCTAGCTGTCTGACTGTCTATCTGTCTACATGCATGTATGCCCCGTTGTCCATGCTCCTGGACAAGCAAAAGCAAAGCAAAGAACAAGCAGAGAAGCAGCAAAGAAAAGAAAACAAAGAAGATAATGAAAGGAGTGCCCCCCCCCACCTAGAAAAAAATGACGCACTATGCCATAGACGTTAAGAAAATACCCCCGTGAATCCTTCCATCGCGTGTCGCGTGTGTGTATGTGTGTTCCCTGTCCTGCCCTGCACATTGGCTATTGTTCTTGGTCGTCCGCCTCACTTGGCTGCCGTCGATCGCCATGTAGACTTGGTTTAGCCTGTACAGCCACACCGACACTGACAACGACGGACAAAGGGACATGGACACGCTACACGCATGTAAGACTTGGCGTAAACTAGACTTGATGGTTATGAGTGGGGGAGTAAGGAGAAGACCGTTTCTGGGGAGATACCACGGACGACTACATAGATGTAGGTGTATGTATGTATGTATGTATGTAGTGTAGAACTCCTCGTCTTGACTCTTTTTTTTCGCTCAAAAAGGAAATCGAGGAAAGGAGGAATTGGAGTGTTCTTCACTTTTGCGCCTTTTTCCTGGCTTACCTGCCAAACCCTTTATTTGCATGCATGCATGCATGTATATGCTTCAATTCGCCCCCTCTGCCCATCTTGTTGCAAAACTAATGGAAAAAAGGTTGCGCGACCAAGGTAACTGCAAGAAGGGGGGAGTAAATCTAAGAAAAAAAAAATTCGCTAACGCTCACGCTATTGGCGCAAAAGTAGTGGGGATCAATGTATACCTATATACATGGGGATGTGTGGGGAGGCGAGGGAGAGGTGGCTGCGTTAGTTATGTGTGTTTTCGTCCTTCACATACACATAGGTGTATAGACATATATTCACACACATGGAAAGAGGCTCATGACGCATTTCCACATCGGTGTCAGTGCCAGTGCCAGTGTCTGTGTCTGTACAAAAAAAGAAAGAGACTAAGCTACGTCGGTACGTATGCAACGTATATTGGAGCGCGATAATGACGGATGACGATAGCTATAACAAGGCAACTATATAGCTTATAATGAGCACGATATTATACCCCTTGCACTATTCTTGAACACGCCGTTGTGTCCACAGCCATACGTCATCTATCCATCGATTCACTCTCGCCGCTCCACTTCGACTCGCAGCATCACTGTTACTATTACCGTTCCCATTCCTACCAAGTATAGTCTACGCAGCGCCGCAAACCCAGCACCAGCACCGCGAAATCCAACCAACACAACATACTTGCGCTTACAACTTGCTTACTTGCTTACACCTTACTTACCATGACAACCTTTTCACCTACCTACCTACATACATCAAATACATATACCCCCCCAGGGACACCATCTTGTCATTCGTCGTTTTTCGTTTTCGTTTACGTAGTTACGCGCCTCCCACACCCACTCACAACAAAGTAAGTACCAACCAAACCAAACCAAACCAAACCAACCAATACTCACGGGGAACCATTCCCCTTTGAATAATAATGAACAAAATAAAATAAAAATAAGCCCTAAACACCCCTACCTACCTCCCTTCCCTTGTTCCCGCGTACGACCGCAACCGCTACCGCAACCGTGACCGGACCATCCGACCAACCGG
>NW_007359937.1:415124-416709 GCF_000359705.1 Exserohilum turcica Et28A | reverse complement strand
TGTTGCAAAACTAATGGAAAAAAGGTTGCGCGACCAAGGTAACTGCAAGAAGGGGGGAGTAAATCTAAGAAAAAAAAAATTCGCTAACGCTCACGCTATTGGCGCAAAAGTAGTGGGGATCAATGTATACCTATATACATGGGGATGTGTGGGGAGGCGAGGGAGAGGTGGCTGCGTTAGTTATGTGTGTTTTCGTCCTTCACATACACATAGGTGTATAGACATATATTCACACACATGGAAAGAGGCTCATGACGCATTTCCACATCGGTGTCAGTGCCAGTGCCAGTGTCTGTGTCTGTACAAAAAAAGAAAGAGACTAAGCTACGTCGGTACGTATGCAACGTATATTGGAGCGCGATAATGACGGATGACGATAGCTATAACAAGGCAACTATATAGCTTATAATGAGCACGATATTATACCCCTTGCACTATTCTTGAACACGCCGTTGTGTCCACAGCCATACGTCATCTATCCATCGATTCACTCTCGCCGCTCCACTTCGACTCGCAGCATCACTGTTACTATTACCGTTCCCATTCCTACCAAGTATAGTCTACGCAGCGCCGCAAACCCAGCACCAGCACCGCGAAATCCAACCAACACAACATACTTGCGCTTACAACTTGCTTACTTGCTTACACCTTACTTACCATGACAACCTTTTCACCTACCTACCTACATACATCAAATACATATACCCCCCCAGGGACACCATCTTGTCATTCGTCGTTTTTCGTTTTCGTTTACGTAGTTACGCGCCTCCCACACCCACTCACAACAAAGTAAGTACCAACCAAACCAAACCAAACCAAACCAACCAATACTCACGGGGAACCATTCCCCTTTGAATAATAATGAACAAAATAAAATAAAAATAAGCCCTAAACACCCCTACCTACCTCCCTTCCCTTGTTCCCGCGTACGACCGCAACCGCTACCGCAACCGTGACCGGACCATCCGACCAACCGGCTAGCCGGCCGGCCGGTCTGACCATCCTGATGCCATCCATAACCATGCATGCGGTCCCCCCTCCCCCCTCCTCACTCGCCGTATCGCAAAGCCATCTCGATACGTGCACGAAGTGCGAGTAGCGAAACGGGCTGGCTGTACTGTAATAGGTGCGTATTTTTAGTCACGGGTCGTCGTGGGTGTCCCTCGGCTTTTACGTAGCGTTTTGGGCGTCTTTAGCCTTTTTTCATCGTTTGTCGTCCAAGTATTTGTCACTCCAGCGGCATCGCAGCCGCGGGGGCGGTTGGAGTTTGCGCGTGCGTTGCGTTTGCGTTGCTGAATACCTGTGTTCTGCCAAACGAACAAACAAACAAACAAACAAACAAAAAGGACTTTAGTAGAAACCAAGTAAATACAGGTGTGAGAACATGTACTATACACAGTCCAGAAAAGAAAAATGTATATGTATTTCGTCATCATCATCATCATCATCATCATCATCATCATCATCATCATCATCATCATCATCGCTGTTATACCAGAAAAATTGACTCCCTCCCTCCCCTTCCTCCTCCGCGAACGGCATGCCCACGCGACAAGGCTGAGCGAGCAAGCAGCGGAAAAAAAAG
>NW_007359937.1:412206-415026 GCF_000359705.1 Exserohilum turcica Et28A | reverse complement strand
TGTTCCCCCCCCCCCCCCCCTAACCTCTAAACCCTCCAAACCCCGCCCGCAAAACGCACCAGCACCAGCACCAGCACCCGCACCAGCACCCCCTCACCGCCCTCAGAGACGGCAAATGCGGAGGTGCAAAAGGGTTTTTTTTTAAAAGAAGGGGGGGGTAAAGAAATTTGAGACGACCAGGGGATGGAGAGGGGCGGGAAAGACGGGTTGGGGTTTGTATGTAACTATATACAGGTAGTGAGTGAGAAAGTAAGCGTGAGACTGTGAAGAAGCGTTGCGTGTCATACTTAGCATGGCAAAGGCATTGTGTGTGTGTGTGTGTGTGTGTGTGTCATTGTCACCACATGGCCGTACAAGGCGGGACGCGTGCCTGTGCCTTTTTTTTTGTTGGGAGCCTGGCAAGTCACACACCGTCGTCACGGGAATCATCCTGTGTGTAAGTACATGTATGTGTGTACATGTATCCATGTACCCGTCATCCTTTTTCGTACTGCCAAGGAAACATGTCGACTTGGAGTCATGCGTTTGCTTTTTTCTCCATCTGCCTCTTCAACATCATCAGCAACATCATCATCATCATCATCATCAACAACAACAACAAGATAACCCGTGTTTGATTAATTTTTTGATTGGCCGAGGTGATAGATAGAGAGTAGCTAGAAATCGACTATGGGCGCCTGGTTGATCGGGTCCTACTACGACGACAGACGGCCATGTGATGTATATATGTTTGTGAGAGAGAGTGAGAGAGATTGTAAAAAGGGAAGCAGGACAAAGCCTTTGAGCTGCTGATGGAATAACGAATGGCGGGGACGTAATATTACCGACCCATGACAAAGAACAAGATAAAAAGGGAGCGACCGTGGTGCCCGCAAAGTATGTGCGCCAGATGTAGTTTGTAAAGTTGCCCATTTCAATTGCCCGGTATCTAACACGCCCAGAAAAAAACGCCCAGAGAGAAGGAAATAAGAAAAGGAACAAAAAGAATTTCGGGAATATAACACGGAGAGGGACGGAAAGACTCTGCTGCTACAAATCCTTCTTGTCCTCGTTCAATGCTGGCTCAAGGTGTTTCCGTCGTACTGAATAGTAACGGGCTAAATCGCAAGATGATTCTTACTCTCGTCGTCAATGCGTGATCGCGCACACCAGAGTGCGAGACATGAGATGAAGGAGATTAGGTGTTTGCGGTGTCGAGGGAGGGTATGCAAGTATTGTTCGTCAGCGCCTCTGATCGTAGAAAGGGCCGATGGCTAGGGCGCACTGGCTGCGCCAAGTGCCTTTTAGTTTGGCGCTCATACGTTGGTCACCTACTCAGTGTTAGCCCGTGGGAGTCACGTTGTGATTTGGAGGCGTGTTATACCTTCAATATCCGCCTCGAGTAGTCCTCGTTGTCTGCGATGCTGCCGTTGCTCTGCCTTCGGTCCATGAAGCTGGGGTCCAGGCGGGAGTCGTTCATGGACGAGTTGCTGGTGTGCAGCTTGCCGCTGCCAACAAAGGCATTCGCATTGGCGGCGTTGCGGCGGTAATCCTCTTCAGCCTGCTGCTGACGCTTCCGGCGCAACAAGAACCATACACCGAACAGGATTGCCGACAGGGCGAGTATGCCGACAACCACACCGACGGCGATGGCGACTGTGTTGGGTTTGTCGTTTTGCACAGGCGCAGCACTTGGCGTGGCAGTGGCCGTGGGGGTTTCGGAAGATGTTGCCTGGGTGCTGGATGTCTTTGGTGCGATGGAGCTGCTGATGGATGATGATGATGATGGCTGGAAGTAGTCGACGGAATTCCTTGTGTTGCCTGTGAGCACAACCCACAGAAGATCTTTACCACCACCTACAGAACTGGTTAGCATGGGCGACTGGGCACACGTCGCATCTTGTACTTACAGCCAGTGGTGTCGTCACCAGAACATGTGGTGCTGCATGTCTCGTTCTTGACCTGCCATGCCTTTGCAGGGATTTCGTCTCCGCACCAACAGTTTTCACCGTCGGACAAGCCCATGACGTTCTTGTCGAGCTGCAGACATACCAGCTGGCAGTTACCGGGCGACTGGAAGTTGTAAGGGCCGTGGTTCTCGAGGGGTATGCCTGTCGCGAAGCAGCCGACGCTTGTCATGGCGCTGGCGGGCAGCGTGACGGTGGGTGTTGTAATGGGGTTCTTGATGGTCTTGGTGCCCGAGTCGGCAGAGACGGCCATGACCATGGAGGCAGCCACGAGGGCCGAGGTGAGGCTGAAGGAGACCATGGCTGGGAGATGGCGGGCTGATGCTGGGGCGATGGGCGTGATGATGATGGTGGTGGTGGTGGTGATGATGGTACAAGGGCCGGCTGGAGTGCCGGTGCGCGTGCGTGGGCGAGCGTCCGGTCAACGACGTGTCGGTCGACCGTGACGATGGCTGGTCGTGGTGTCGCACCTTAGGGGATTGGGCAAAGGCGCGTACACATCCAAGGGCGCGGGGGGGGGTTAGTGAGGCCTGGGGTTGGTTGGGGGGTGGGTGTCGAGGAGGCGGTCGACGGGGTAGTGAGCAAGCCAAGGAGGGCGCGCGGCGGCTCGCGGTTGCGAGGTTGGGCCGGTTGGGTTGGGAGTGAGCGAGGGTTCTGGGGGCGGCGGCGGACTCTAGGGCGGGTATCAAGTAGCAGAGGAGCTGGCCGTGGTGTTGCTGGCGATGGGCTTGAGCTGCAGGCTCGGGTCGACGATGGCCAGCTGCCTCGACTGGTGTTGAAACAGAGGGCGTAGTAGGGGCAGGACAGATGTCGCTGAAACGGTTCGGTTGCCCCGTGGAATGCACCCCCTAGACGGCACGCAAAAGGAAGGAAA
>NW_007359937.1:358724-412087 GCF_000359705.1 Exserohilum turcica Et28A | reverse complement strand
GGGGGGGGTGGTGGTGGTGGTGGGTGGGCAAAACGATGGTGGGAGTGTTTTTGACGATTGACAGACAAGAAGCAGACAAACGAGAGGAGGCTCGGGCCTTGACAGAAGTGGATCGCAGGTGAAGAGCAAAGGAGAGGGCGCCCCCCGTCGGGATGGGCATGGGCATGCACAAGCACCAGCACCTGCACCAGCCGGCCCAGGCAAGCGTGGGCCAGCCTTGGCAATTAGCGCGCGCGGCGGCGGCGACGTGCGGCAGTCAGACACATGCTTGGGTGTCGTCGGCACGCCCACAGTGCCCAGCGCAGCCGGCGCGACAGACGGCAGCCGGCGCAGTGCAGTGCAGTGCAGTGCAGTGCAGTGCAGTGCATGCGATGCGTGTCGTGTCGTGTGTATGGTGTCGTCTGGCGTCGTGTGTATGTTCGCCTTCGTCGGCGCGCGCACAAGGACGTCGTCGAGCCGCTGTCACGCCCCCGGCCGGCTTGGGCATAGCGCGCCCCGCCGGGCTGCCAGGCACGCCGCCGCCATTGGCTGGCGCCCCAGCCAGTAGCGTTTCACCAGAGCCAGCAGCCGGCCGGGGGCGCGTCAGGGGAGGCACGACCGCGCGGTCTTGCGCCTGCCCTCGGTGGCTGCTGGCCCCATGCATCCACCATGTAGCCATTAATATCGCCCATGTGCTGCTGCTGTATAGTGTGCACCTAGTCAGTATGCCCGCCAGACTCGCCGCCGCCAGACGAGCGCTCCCACGCCCACGCCCACTCCTCCATGCTTTTTCGCCCATGCATGGTTCCATGGCCGAGAACCTCTGCGCGATCCACTCGTGTGCCGTGTTGGGAGCGCGAGTGCTCACCACGGCCCCCCGACCACCGAACCAGTCGCTCTGCCACGCCACGCCCACGGCCCTCATTAAACTGCCTGCAAGCCATCGCCCGCCGCCTTATCCGGGCCCACGACCAACCGGCCGCGCCCAAGCATGCCATTGCCGCATCACCCATCCACTGTCTAGTATACACCCATCACGTATACATCCATATGTCCATGTCTCGTGCTGCTGTCTGTCTGCCTGCCTGCCTGCCTGCCTGCCTGCCTGCCTGCTGCCGTGAAAAAATGCTTATCTCCCCGCTCAACGGCTGCGCCTCACAGCCTACGAACCCGCTGACGGGCAGCTTAGACACCCGTCAAACTCGTCTTGGTAGCCCGCCTCCAGCCTCGAGCGCATACGACACGGGGTCAAGCGAGCTCCATCCAAGACCTCTCGCCGTGTCACAGTTCCCCAGCTTTGTCGCATAACCCCGCCGACAAGGCCCAAGCCTGGATAGTGCCAGCCACCATGCAATCCTCCAATCCTTCAACCATCCACCCCTCCAATCCGTTGCCCTCCGTGGCCCTCCTTAGTCAGCACGTCACGTGCATCGCCGGCTTCCCGATCCGGACGTGAGCTTCCATGGCCCGGCAAGCCTTGCGCCCACACTTCCATGACCAGCACCCCGCTTGATGCGCCGTCCGCCCCTTGCCTGCCGCCGAGCAGTGCAATCGCTCCAATTGCCCACCCCTCACCACATATGGATCTCCGACGACCTCCTCGCCCTCGCCCTCAATAGATTTTTCCGCAGCTCATGCCCGCACCAGAGGCGTCATGGCAGCCATGTCCCGGGGCCATTGGAGGCTAGGAGGAGAGCTGCCAAACGCCGCATGACCGTCTCGGCGGGTTTCTACCCCCCAGACCATCTTTCGTCGCTGTTCAATCTGGGTGCCTTGTTTGGCTTCCGTAAAGACACACAGCCCACCTGGAGATACGAAGCGCCCACCTTGCAGCAGCGTGCCGACACACTCGATCGACGTATGTCTATCCAATTCATCATGGCCTATCCTGCTGACAATAGTAGCGAACCACCCGCCTGCAACTTTGCCAGTAGCGTCATCCCATCGCATACCAGAGGAGCACCCCGCTTCTGCCTCGTCCCACCCCTTCGCCTTTCCAAATCCTTTTTCGCAATCCTATGACCAGACAAAATCACAAACACACGGGGCACGTGTACAATCAGACGGCCTAGAAGAGAGCCCAGAACCTGCTACTGATGCAATTGGGGACCTTGACCAAACTGGCGTGCATACAGCCCACTTTGACCATTTCAAATCCCAAGTCGCGCATGCCGGGGACCTGTCTAGTTCTGAGCGTAGCAGACTCCTTGCCACCACCTGGAGGTCCTGTCGCCCAGATCATCCCGATGCGTGGGTGTACAATACCATGGTAGTCGAGCATTTGAACCAACTTGGCTGGGATCCCACGAGCATTCTCTGTAAGCTCAAGGCATTCCACACCCCGCCTACATACACACTGCACAGCCTGTATCTCCTCAACTGTTTGGAAAAGTCATGGGCACGCTTTCTCCACGCTTCCAAAGTCTACCATCGCGTGTGCATGAAAATGGCCGAGGCGGCCAAGTCTGCAGAGGCTTCGAGAAGCTCGTCACAGGACGCCGAGCTTCTCCTTATAATCCGCCTGGCACTGCACGGCGCTGTTGCATCGACCAACGAGATCAAACGCTCCGTCGCAGAGTCTTTGGTTGCCGTTGCCGACAAGATCCAAAACCTCCATGTCCGGAAGTCGTTGCGCTCCATCCTGACAGGCACCAATACTATAGAGCAATGCATGAACCTCTTTCTTGCACGCGCTGCTACAGACTACAGTGTCTGTGCCGCTGTAGAACAGGTCCTCTCCTGTCTCCCGCCAAAGCGCCTGGAATCGATTGTCCCATCAATTACCCTGTCTCTAGCCACAGCTGTCGAGCGGAAAAACAAGCTGCCGGGCGACATCTATGCGCGTCGTCTGGATGCATGGTTGATGGTCTTGGAGGGTCTTGGAGCGCCATCGGCATCGGATGAGGGTGGCACGGCGTTGCTCGAAGCTGCCATTGCAGCCGTCACAAAGCACATCTTCACAGGCAAAAATCCTGGCATGATGCAGAGCCATTTACTGACTCATGTCTTGGCATTCCAATTGACACGGCAAACGTCGTATGTAACTGTCAGAGAACGGATGTTACAGCTCACCTATGCCTGTATTGCACTCGCACGTGCGCAGCCAGAACCTCTTGGATTTGAGGCAACTCTGGGACTTGTCTTTTCGCGCCTGCGGGGAGAGAAGTTGCCGTATGAGGCATTGATAGATGTCACTGCAGACGTGTTTGCCCGCCATGCAAGCCTGCATTCTGTGTACTGCTTCTTGTCTGCGCTGAGCCAGCAAGGACTCGGTCTAAACAACGCCTCGAGTATCGAGTCTCTAGCCACAAAGACGATACTCTCGAGCACGCAGGACCCCAAGTCCATGGACGAGCGCGCACGCCAGCGTCATGCCTTCACCCTCCACACCTGCCAGCGCATCCTCAGCCTTGTCTCCAAGCTCAGCCCGAGCTCCCCTACACCCTCCCTCTCCACAGCCAAACACCACGCCCGCACTCTCCAGGCCCACCGCGAGTTCACCGAGATCCTCACCCGTGCCGCACAAAACCATGCCCTCCCCCAAATCTACGCAAACCTCTCCTCCACCAACCTCACCCCCTCCCAGCGCTCAATCCTCATCCACCAGCTCGCACACTTCTACTCCCTCACTACCACGCGCTCCCACCGCGAATCCTGGCGCGCAATCTACTACCTCTACAGACACTTGCAAGCGCATGCTCTACCCATTGGTCCGCTGTTCTCCAAGGCCGTCGTCCGCGCCTCCATGACCCGCCCCATGATGGAACACCGCTTCATCAGCGCCCGCCGCTTGATCTGGGTCTGCCATCTCGTTGCCAGAGTCGAGGGCGAGCACGTCGTTCGGCAGATTGAACATGGCTATTGGGTGTGGAGAGGCGCTTTGATTCAGCATGCCAAGCGTGTGCAGGATGACGCGGGGGGTGATCGTAGGGAAAAGGCCTTGGTGGCGAGGATCAAGGCTTTGGGCTTGATTTAGATATATTCGTCTTGTCTTGTGCGTGTTATGCGCATGCTATGGGATATGTGTTTGTTTGATCTACGAGTCATTTTGATGTGCTGATGCAGCAACGGCCTTTTACAAGGCAGTAAGTAGACGGAATATGTATATAGTGAAGTAGCGGAATGCAGAAATCAATTCTCATCTACATACTAAAGTTCCGTTCTGCACGGCTTGAATACATGGTCAAGTCATAGAAAGCAAATGAACAAGTCATCGTCATCATCATCATCATCATCATCATCATCATCATCATATTCCTATCATTCAAAAAAGAAAGAAAGAAATAAAGAGGATATATATGCACATGCCTCAATACCTCTCAATCAAAAACACCCTCCGCTCACCCTCCGACATACCCGCCAACATGTCGCCCTCAGTCGCCTTCATGCGCAGATAATCCCGTACCAACGGCGGCGGCAACGCCTCATTCAACGCTGCATCCCGCGCCAACGCATCCAGCGCCTCATGCAGACTACGCGGCAACGCATGCACGACGCCCAGCGCAGCGCGGGCCTGGTCGTCGAGCGTCGAGGGATTCACAGCGACGTCGCCTTCGGGATACAGGGCTGGGTCTTCGTTTGCAGCGAGCCCGACAAGACCCGAGGCGAGCAGCGCCGACAGCGCAAAGTACATGTTTGCCGTGCCGTTACGCCCGGGTCAAGGACGATGCCTGGACAGGCGGGACATGGGTACGTACATTCCCTACACTCCACCCCCAAAATCATACAATACCGAAGCCAACATTTCCCTTATTCTGTCTATTCTATTCTATTCTATTCTATTCTATTCTATTCTATTCTATTCTATTCTATTCTATTCTATTCTATTCTATTCTATTCTATTCTATTCTATTCTATTCTATTCTATTCTATTCTATTCTATTCTATTCTATTCTATTCTATTCTATTCTATTCTATTCTATTCTATTCTATTCTATTCTATTCTATTCTATTCTTCTAACAACAACAACACAAAACAGGTGGCATGGGGCACGCAAAACCGCGAAACGCCCCTCCGCCGCATCGTCCCCGGCCACTGGGAACTGCGCGCCCTCGGCTGACTTCCTGCGGCATGCTAAAGGCACAGATGGCGGGGAGATGGCGGAGGACGCCTCCGACAAAGAACTGCAAGTCGCGGTCTGGCGGGTGCAGACTAACGTGGGCGTGAGCCGCGGTGCCGATGCCGTCAAACGGGTGTGGATGCAGAGTTGCTCGCAGGTCATGTAGACTGGCTATCTGGGCAATTGTCTGGCGAGCTTGGATGAGCGTGTTGATGGCCAGTAGAGGCGGCTGCGGTGGCAGCACGAATTCATATTGGCCCTGGCCGGATTCGGCGTGGAATTGCTGGATCTCGATGCCCATGTCTTCGAGGGCGAGCACGATTTCGCTCAGGAACGGTAGCTGGACCCATTGTTCTGGCGTCATGGTACCCCATGCGTGTGTTTTTGTTATCGGCGAGTAGGGCTCCGCTTGGAAGGGGTTGGTGGATGATGAGGGCGGGTTTCTGGAGAGGAACGTGACTTCAATTTCGAATCCAATCAGAAGAGTCGTCGAGTAGTTGTATTGCAGGCCATTGATCAGTGTCTCCAGAATGTGGCGAGGATCTTCCGGGAGGGCAGAGCCATTTTCTGAGCGCCAGTAGCTGAGCACCGTAGCAGCTGGAAGAGGGTCTTTGTTGTGCGTTCGTCGAAGGGAGCGCAAGTCAGGCTCAACATAAATTTGTCCAGTAGTGTTCATGACTGGAGTTGGCTTATCGTTTTGCAGAGTGCCAGTGTTGCCCTGTGATATACCTATGCGCTCGCCTTCGGTAATCATACGCGTAAATTCTTTGATAGGAACAATACGGCTGCGGACCGTGGCCATGTAGTCTAGCCATTGCACGTAGATGAACTTGATTCCGGGGTTTTCTTGCTTGAAGTTTTCAAGCACCTGCAGGTCGTATACCTGCGGCACCTTTGGTGGTGGGGGGAAAGCTGGTTGTACATAAGGAGAGGCTGATCGGCTGGCACGCCCAGATGTCGCAGCCTGGTCGAATGCAGGCATACCAGGTCCTGGTGGTGTTGTTGATGGCTGATACGGCGGGACTCCAGTGGGCTTCATGTTGTATGTTAGCTGTCTCGGCGACAACTGGACGGTTTCGTCAAAAACTGCCTCATAGCGCAGGTCGTAAAGGACGTTGGAGTTGTTGAACATGATATCTTTTGTCATACCAATGGCTTGGTGGGGAGTCAGATCTCCTTTCTGAACGTACTCGAGAAGCAGCTACCATGGTCAATATGCGTCCAAACCCAACCTAGCAGATAACTTACCTCAAGCCACGCCTCACGGAACTGGATATTGGCGAGCCAGAACGTCTCAGGAAACCAGTGACCATCGCTAGAGTAAAGGAGCTTGCTTCCAGGGACCAGCTCCAAGGCCTGTCGCAAAACCTCCTTCTGGCCGTCTCTGCTGACCATGGGAAAAATCTCGCCGATATCCAAATACACATGTCGATAGACAGTTGCGAGGTAGCCGGCTTCGCGCGTATAGGGATATGCCGAGTGGAGGATGACAAAAGGCACTTGTGGATAATTCTCTATCAACGGCTGAAGAAAGGCAGGATTCGATTCTAGCAAGTTGATGTCGTTGTCGCCCAGGCCAGTGTGTAGCTGAAACGGCTTTGCCAGTGAATCCGAGTGTGGCAGTCGCTCTGAAAGAATCTCCAGGGTTCGCAGCACCAGGTAGTCATTGAGGTGCTTCTTTTCAATGCGATAGCTTCGTTTGCGGATGCAATTCTTGACGTAGCGCTCAAAGGGGTGTCCCACTGCTTTTGCAGCCTCTTCGTATTCAGGCTCGATATCCAGACCGGTTCGATAACAAATGACAGACTTGAAGCCTGCGACATTATTGTCTTCTACGGCATCCTGCATTGCTCGCTCAAATTCTTCTGTAAATTTCGTCCAGACCTTGGGCAGGAATTTGGTTTTGATCAGGTCATCTTCCGTGGCATCCCGAAGGAGGCTTTCCATCAGCCGTTCGGCCACTGTCTCGATGCGCACAATGCGTTTGGTGGGCGCCTTTGTGTAGCGGTCGTGGTAGCTGTACGGAAAGACCTTGTCTGGCAAAGCCAGCCCATCATCAATGAGTATCGCGTGCACATTCTCAAAGCACCGTTGGTGTAGGCGTTCAGAGTTGCTCCGGAGCCATTCCACTCTCTGTTCGAGGATCTCTTCCCAGTCTGCATCTTCTCCACACTCGTACAGCTGGCGCAGTTGCTTGGCTGCTCGTAGGTGGGAAAGCGACTTGAACGTGTCTCTCAAGGCTCTTCCCTGTGCTTCCGTGGTGATGGTTTCGAATGGTATTGTGTCTATGTGTGAAGGTAGGATAAGGTTGTGCGCATGATTGTCGATGATGGGGTAACTGTTGACGATCGCTCGCAAGTGATCGACAGTAGGCCGAGCTGGAGAGGTAGTTCGGCTCATGTTGACTTTGGCTGCTGGACGCTACTTGGGTTCTAGCGCGCCGAGGTATTCGCTGGTATCTGGATCTCCAAGTACCTCAACACAGCGCTCGTTCCGGAAGGGTCAAAAGCAGTCTACAGGAAGGGTTTTCTGGTTCGAGGGCGTGGATCAGGGCAAAACAAGGCTATTTCGTGCATGGGCGTTGCAGGCATCATCTGGGTCAGGTGCAATGTCCGGAAGGATGTTTTCCAAGGACAGTCATATGACGTCAGTGCTAGCGGAAGCGGTGGATGGGTAAGGCAAACGGCACAGTCTCTCCAAACGCACGCGCGAGCATGAACGGATGAGTCCTTTTCTTTTACAAGACACAACTGGTCATAGTGCGACAGAGGGGATGTTATCAGTGCAATGAGCGTGGTGGGGTAGTGGTTCGATCTCGTGAACACCAGCTACCCCTCCAACATGGGTGCACATGGACATGTAGCTTCTGGTACAGAAGTCAGAGGCTACTCTAGGCACATCGACCGGTCTACAAGCAAACCCCTCCCTCTCGCAAACACCCAAGCCCAAGCGCCGTGCTCAGCCAAGACCCCGCATCTCAGAAACCGTTGGTACTCAATATATCTAGCGTTTTGCACCCATGCATGTTGCCTGCACCTAATAAAACCCAATGCCCTCCAAACAGGCAAGCATACCCTAGTAAACGTTTACCTGCATGGACGCAGACTACCGCACAGGTGGTGAGATGTGTGGGTATATGGGGTGACCTAATTCACGTACCACGCGTATATAGGCTCAATAGTTACAGTGGTACAAATGGGGTTAGTACATGATAGGCCGTGTGGTGTCGAGGCGTATTGGGACAACAGTGCCGCGCGCATAGCACTCAACCAACGGGGTTCAACAATCGAGACATTTGTTATTACAGCGATTTGGAAAAAGATGGACAGTGTTCAACCACACGCAATGAAATATGATTAGTGATAGGATAATCCATCGGTAATACTCTGGCTAACACATACCCATGGGATGCCCGCCAGATGGAACAATTAAATCGATAACTCATCAACCAATGCACTTGCACTTTGAACAAAGTGTACATGTGTATGTTTCCAAAAACATTACAATTTTTTGCAAAAAGACGGACAAAATCTACACTTGACGACACTCGTGAGGCCGATTCAAACAAAACAAACCACGACACAAAGGGGAATAAAGCGTAAACCCACGCAACCCATGCAAGGATATAAATGGCAAGTCCTACCGACAACCCAACCATGCAACCTTGATCATGCTCAATCTCCTACTACTTACAACAAGATCATGGCCATGCCCGAGGCAACGGCACCAACAATGTAGAGACCGAAGCCAAAGCCACCGCTAGAGAATTGCGAAGCAGAGAGAGCAGAAGCAGCGCCGGCAGAGGCAGTACCAGAACTCTTGCTGCCGCTGGCAGAGCCGCCAGTAGCGGCAGCAGCACCGGAAACAGTGCCGGTACCCTCAGCACCAGCCTGCTTGAGGAGAGCAGAGCAGCCGGAAGCAGTGGGGCTGGGAGTGGCAGACTTGGTGGTGGCCTTGCCCTTGAAGTTGCAGCCGCCGTTGTTCTTCTTGGCGTAGGCATTGGCGGCAAAAGACAGCTGCTCCCTGTTGGAGCACATTCCGTAGACACCGTAGGGGCCGGCGGTGGCGTTCTTGTTGATACCGGCACAGTACTCGCCGTTCTTGAGACCGCAGACGAAGCCGAAAATGGTACCAAAGTCCTTCTCGGCGGTGCTGTCGGGAATAACGCAATCGAGAGTCTCCATCATGCACGAGCAGAGGTTGGCGTTGGCTGGAGGAGGGAGAGGGTCCGACTCGGCCTCCCACTTTCCAGGGGTGGCCTTGGGGCAGGCAGCAGCGGCCGTGTTGGAGGGGTTGTAGTCGGACATCTTGACACCGGTTGGGCTAGCCTTGGCAATCTGAGTGGACAGGTTGTCAAAGTCCTGGTTGGGCACAGCCTTGCCGTCCTTGATGGAAACGAGACCTGGAGCATGTCAGTAGAGAGATTGGGGCGTTTTACACAGACCAGACTCACCAAACTTGTTCTCCTCCTCAAAGTACATGTAGACAATACCGCCAGACCAGACGCCAACCATGTCCTTGCCGTAAAGCGCACCAACCTCGGTGAACTTGCGGGGGCGAGGAGTGTTGCAACCGTACTCGGCAAAGAAGACGGGTACGTTGTACTTTTCAAAGTTCTTGGTCTGCACGTCGTAGCCAGACTCCTTGAAGGAAGAGTCACCGCACCACGAGTAGATGTTGTAGCCCAAGAAATCGATGGCGGTGCTTGGGTCACCGCAGTCAAAGTAGTTGGCCATGTTTTCACGGATTGCGGCATCGTCGTTGGTGGCGTATCCAACACCAATCTCACGGTAGTTCTTGCTCTTGATGTAGGCCTTTGTGTCACGGACAGCGGCCTTGACAAAGGCACTGGCAATGGTGTTGTTGGGCTGGTTGCTGACCTCGTTACCGGCAAAGAAACCGAGCGTGTTGTCGTACTTCATCATCTCGTCGACAACACTGGTGTAGCGGTTGTAGAGGTCGACGGTCCAGCTGGGGTCGTCACGGTTGATGGACAGTCCAGGCTCCGACAAGTCGGCCACGACGTAGATGCCCGCGTCTGCGAGCTGAGTCATGCAGTCCTTGTGGTCCTTCTTGGGATCAATGGCGTAGACACGGATGGTGTTGGTCTCGAGCTTCTTCATCATGGCGATGTCGCGCTTGCATGCGTCGCCGTCGGCGAGGGGGTCGGTGATGTTGATGTCATTGGGCGAGGTGGCCGTGGTGTTGGAGCTGACTTCCTCTGCTTGCTGTGAGCTTGATAGTCTTAGACATGGTCTGAGGGAGGCGTACGTTGGTAGGCAATGCCCTTCATGAAACTGGCATTCTGTCAGCATGGCTACCGAGGGCTTCGGGTACGTGTTGCTTACAATTGTTCACCACTGTTCTTCTGGAAGAACTTCTGGCCCTGCGAGAACTATGAGACACTGGACTATCGGGCCGGGGCACGTGAAGTCTGGGTTACCTTGATAACGATTGGGTCAACGGCCGCCTGCACGCCAGCGAGCAGGGCCGTGGTAGCGATGATTCCACGCATATCGATAGGCCGAGTACAAGAGCTTTTCCAAGATGCGTAGTAGGGGTTGGCAGGAGCTTAGGTTGAACCGCCGAGAGTCACGGTGAAGGGGGGCGACTTGGAAATGTTTGGCAAAGCACAACTTGGGGGGGTTTTCAAGAGAGTGTGACGCAACAGCAAAAAGGCGCTGTATGCAAAAAGCAATCAACTTAAGCAGATAGCGAGTGACTGGCAAAACAGAAAGGTGAGGGTAGAAACAAGTCTGAAGCGCAACGAGTGAAGAAATCTAAGGCCTACCAAGAATACCAAGACCGATCAGCGGGCTCTCAGCGTACCCCTGATGCTAGCCTGGTTTCGTCTTAGGTGCGTGTGCGCGGGTCAAAGGCTTGGCAGCGGGCCTTGGCGGGCCCAAGAGGGTCGCGGCCTGTCAGGGTGTCAAGCTGGCCGCGCCGAGGCTGCGAGACAGCCGTTGGTGTTGACAAGAAGCATGTTTTTCTCGGGCGACGATGCTCGGCAAGGCTTCGCGACAAAAGCGTCTGACCATGCGACAGAAAAGGCTCTGGTGCTGGGTGGGGGGTGGGAGCGAGTTGTGCATGTGCGACGCGTGTGCACAATTTCACAGCCACGCGGACTGAGATTCGCCAGCCGCCCCACCACCGCGCATCATGCTGCTAAATTTGAGCCTGCGGTTGCAAATGACCCGATGGCGCGGCGAGGGCGAGCGGTCCCCCCGTCCAGCTGCGTGTCCGCGGTCCGCCGTGGTGGATTTGCGAGAACAAAGGAAGCTGGCCAATGTGGGCGGGAGTCCAAACAGCGGGGCGAGCGGCCGTGGCAAAAAGCTTCGAGGGAGGCTCGGTTTTATGTCTGAGGATTGCAGTGCACGCGCGGTTGCACCATGGGGGGGTGAGCGTGTCAGGGAGAGGGGCCGGCGCGTGGGAATTTGTTGGACGCGTAACATGGGACAGCTGAAACCGGCGGCGATGGGTGGCGGGGGCGGCAGGCGTCGAGGCGGCCAATGGAGCCTTTTGCAGCGCCGCTCTTAGCAGGCGTCTGATCGGCCAATGTGCTCGACTTGGGGCAAGGCCATGGCTGCATTGGGCAGTGGCAAGGGGGATGGTTCATGCCTCTCTGCCTCTCCTATATTACCGTACAATTGCGTGCGAGTGAGGGCCGGCCATGCAAGGAGCGCACGGAATGGCCGCGGTGAAACGTCCATGCGCCGAGACGACGGGTTTTTTTTCTTGTTGGCAGCCGCCGGGGGTGCGGTGAACATGTTGTGATGGAATGCGATGGTGCTTGGGAGATATGGATGGCGGTCGGAGGAGGAGGAGAAGAGCGGTAGTGTGTCAGTGTCGTCGAGATAACAGGATCTACAGCGCGCGCGTGGGTGCGAGGGTGAGGGTGAGTGCAGGTGCAGGTGTAGGCGTAACAATGAGCACAAGCACAGCCTCCCGGCCGGCCGGAGTGCCGGATAGTTGCTTCTGCAGCGCCGCTCATTTGCCAGGCTTCCCAACCGCCCAAACTTGGAAGTGGGCAGTCTAATATAGCTCACGGCATGCCAGGCCCCATGTCGGCTTTGATTGGAGTGCGGCGACGTCACTGGGGGGTGGTGAGGTGGTGGTGTAGACGGTGAGCATGCACGGTGAGGTATCATGGGGGGTATGTGTAGGTGTAGGTGTAGGTGTAGGTGTAGGTGTAGGTGTAGGTGTAGGTGTAGGTGTAGGTGTAGGTGTAGGTGTAGGTGTAGGTGTAGGTGTAGGTGTAGACGTGTAGGTGTAGGCAGACGGTGAGGTATACATTATCACAAGACGAGTGCTACTAGTACATGTGTGTAGTGCAATGCAGGCTGGAGAAGCAAAGGGAACAGGAGCAGCAATTTGTGCATGTGCATCATCGAGGCGCTCCGAAGGCATGCATGGGGGGGCCATGGTGGCGCAGCCGAGGGCGGAGAGAGCGGACGACGAGCGGTCGGCCGGAGTAAGTGGGAGTGAAGTGACAGCAAGACAGGCAGGCACGACAGGACAAGACAGGACAGGACAGGACGGGAAGGGACACGACTGGCTCAACAGTGAGCAGCCCGCATTGCACCTTCACCCTCTGCTGCTAGCTGCTAGTAGCTAGCCGCCCCCTTGGCCTCGCACCTGCCTTGCCTTGCACTCACTCTCACACACACTTGCACTCACACACTCTCTCGCTCTCACTGCACGGCGCCGCCAGGCACCGTTGACCTGGGCTAAGGGCTAGGGCTAATTGGGGCTCGCGGTCAGGGCGCAGCCGAGGGGCGCCACGTCGCCATTGGGCGCCGTGCGATAAGAAAATGGCGCTATTGCTATCGTCGCTATCACCCACTATCATATCACGGGAGGGCCTCGCTAGCCCGTGGTTTGATCAGCGCGGGGCGTATTACAGGTCGTGGTCCAGTCCGCTTCCAGGCCTAGTCGCCTGTCTGCCATGCACTGTCATGACGTGTGTGCGTGTGTGCGTGCATGCAGAGAGAACAGGTAGTCATGCTGCGAAGAGAGACAGAAATCAAGTAATAGTGGGTAAACAGAGGGGGGAGAACCGGTAATAGTGGCAGCAGAAGGCGAGGGAGAGGGAGAGGGAGAGGGACAGAGACCCCGCCGGCAAGACGAGACGGACAGACAGGCCCTTGACAGCTGGGCATCGTCGTCGCGCCCAGGGACGTGTGCTGCCTCTGCTTCTGCTGCACGCCGTCGTGCTTTTGTCGCCGTCGTGCTCCTCAACGAGAACACCTACACAGACACTCGATACCATGATGCCCGACCAGCCAGCCGGACAGAGGCGGCCTTTATCGCCAGTGCGCAGATCGGAATCGCAGGCCCTGGGCGGCATGGACCTCCCGCCTCGCCCGCCACGGCGTGCACGCCAGGCGAGGGAGCCGACGCGGGCGCATGGCTCCTGTTGGGTCGCCCATGCGGGCGACGGCCATGCTTTGTACTGCGTGTTAGCAGTTAGTCTGGTGTACGCCCAGCTAGTGCGCACAAGTCGTCGTCGTGGCATGCCGTTTTAGAGTGGCGACGCAATAGCCGGCACAGGAAGGCTGCCGATGGGTGCACCCATGCCCACCGCCTCTGACCGCGTTAGACTAGCTTGGCGGCCGCGCCTTTCATTTTCAGGGGAAGCTGCTAAAAAGCTCTTTGCCTGCCCATCCCCATTCACCACTGTCGCTCACTCCCCCCCCCCATTCCCCCCCCTCCCCCCCCTTACACAGTCCCATTCCAGCTGCATCACCTCTCGATTAGCTGCGTCGAGGTTGTGTAGACAGAAAAAAGGCCCTCTGCCGACGCTCGCGACGTTGTTGGCCGAGAGCGTGCACTACGCAACCCTAATTCCAATTCCAACTCCGCCTCCCGCAGAGCAAGCGCCGGTTCGCCGCGCGTCTCTCCTGGCAACCACAAACGCCCCCCAGCTGCACCTCCAGCTATCCGCTCGTTAGCAACCCGCTCCCACGACGCAAACTCGTCTGCACCTCCTCCCGCTCGCAGCAGGCCCCATCGACCGAGCCAAGCCGCTGCATCCTGACAGAGTTTGCCCTTGCCCGGCAACAGCCTCAAAGCCTACACAATCTCTCCGCTTTGCCCGCCAACCGCGCCACCCCCATCGCGCCCGCAGCCAGCAACAACAACAATACCACCACCACCACCACATTCCTTCAACCCACCTGCACGCCTCTTGCAGCACTAGTCAATCCCTTTCTGCTTTACCTCGCGGCAGCCAGACCCTCGACCAATTCGTCTCTGCTGAACCTAATGCCCATTGTTTGAGGTACTTTTCGCCCTCGCGCCCCCTCCGACGCCCGCTGTTTCAGCCTGCGCCCTAGTCGACCGCGACAGTAACTGACATCTCGTCCCGCAGATTGCACATCACAACTCTAATAGCTTCCCACGATGTCCGGACATCCGCAGGGAGGCCAGTACGACGACGGCTACGGCCAGGCTCCCGGCCACGCCCAGCAGGGCCAGGACGCATACTACCACGACGACCAGTACGGACAGTATCATGATGACGGCCACGGCCAATACGCCCAGGGCCAGCACGGCGATGCCTATTACGACGAGTCGTACGTCTTCTCGCCTCTTCTCTGCCCGCGACGATCAATTGCTAACCACACTGCAGTGCTTATTACGATGGCCAGCAGGGCGGTCACTACCAACAGAATGGCTATTACGACGAACGAGGCGGCCAGCAAGGCTACCAGGACGAGTACTACTCGGATCAGTACTACGACCAAGGCGGCGCACAGGACGGTTACGCTCAGAATGGGTACGAGTTTGTCTCCATCTGCACCAGCGTGCGTCGATTGAACCTACTAGCTAACAACAAAACAGCCAGCAGCCCCGCCGCCGAGCTCACGACTCCGAGGAAGACTCTGAGACTTTCAGCGACTTCACCATGCGCTCCGACATGGCTCGCGCCACCGACATGGACTACTACGGACGCGGCGACGAACGATACAACAGCTACGCCGAGGGCAACCGCGGCTACCGTCCTCCTTCATCTCAAATCTCGTACGGTGGCAACCGCTCGTCTGGTGCCTCGACGCCCATTTACGGTATGGACTACTCCAACGCGCTGCCCGCCGGCCAGCGCTCGCGCGAGCCGTATCCCGCCTGGACCACCGAAGCTCAGATTCCTTGCACAAAAGAGGAGATTGAGGACATCTTCCTGGATCTGACTGCCAAGTTCGGTTTCCAGCGCGACAGCATGCGCAACATGTACGACCATCTTATGACGCTGCTCGATTCGCGTGCGTCTCGCATGTCGCCCAACCAGGCCCTCCTGTCGCTCCACGCTGACTACATTGGTGGCGAGAATGCCAACTACCGCCGCTGGTACTTTGCCGCCCATCTCGATCTCGATGATGCGGTTGGTTTCGCCAACATGAACCTCGGAAAGGCCAACCGCAGGACGCGCAAGGCCCGCAAGGCTGCCAAGGCCAAGGCCGCCGCGGCTGGAGGCGAGGGTAACGAGCAGGAGACGCTCGACGCCTACGAGGGCGACAACAGTCTGGAGGCGGCCGAATACCGCTGGAAGACGCGCATGAACCGCATGTCGCAGCACGACCGTGTGCGCCAGATTGCCCTGTACCTTTTGTGCTGGGGTGAAGCCAACCAGGTCCGTTTCATGCCTGAGCTCATGTGCTTCATCTTCAAGTGTGCCGATGACTGGCTCAACTCGCCCGCCGGTCAAGCCCAGACTGAGCCCGTTGAGGAGTTCACCTACCTCAACAACGTCATCACGCCACTTTACCAGTACTGCCGTGACCAAGGTTACGAGATCCAAGACGGCAAGTACGTTCGACGTGAGCGTGACCACGCGGCCATTATTGGATACGATGACATGAACCAGCTGTTCTGGTACCCCGAGGGTCTGGAGCGCATCGTGTTCGAAGACAAGTCTCGCATGGTGGATCTTCCCCCAGCTGAGCGATACGTCAAGCTCAAGGACGTCGTCTGGAAGAAGGTCTTTTTCAAGACCTACTACGAGCGCCGTTCGTGGTTCCACATGATTGTCAACTTCAACCGTATCTGGGTCATCCACTTGTCTGCTTTCTGGTTCTACACTGCCGCCAACTCTCAGCCCGTCTACACCAAGAACTACCAGCAACAACTTGACCAGCAACCAGAGAAGGCTGCCATTCTGTCTGCCGTCGCCTTGGGAGGTACCATTGCTTCATTCATCCAGATCGCTGCCACCATTTGCGAATGGTGCTACGTGCCGCGCAAGTGGGCTGGTGCCCAGCATCTGACCAAGCGTCTTCTGTTCCTCCTGCTCGTCTTCGTCGTCAACGTTGCTCCCAGTGTGTACATCTTCGTCATGGACAAGCGCACGGGTACGATTGCCAATGTTCTCAGTGGTGTGCAGCTGGCTATTGCCCTCGTCACCTTCATCTTCTTCTCGATTATGCCTCTTGGTGGTCTGTTTGGCAGCTACTTGACGCGCAACTCTCGCAAGTACGTCGCTAGCCAAACGTTTACTGCCAGCTATCCCCGTCTCACTGGCAACGACATGTGGATGTCGTACGGTCTGTGGGTCCTCGTCTTTGCTGCCAAGCTGGCCGAGTCTTACTTCTTCTTGACTCTGTCCATCAAGGACCCCATTCGCATTCTCTCGCACATGAAGAAGCCGAACTGCTTGGGTGACGCGATTATTGGCGACATTCTCTGCAAGTACCAGCCGCGAATCCTGCTCGGTCTCATGTACTTCATGGACCTGATTCTCTTCTTCCTGGACTCGTACCTGTGGTACATTATCGCCAACATGTTGTTCTCCGTCTCGCGCTCCTTCTACCTTGGTGTCTCTATCTGGACTCCCTGGCGAAACATCTTTTCTCGTCTGCCCAAGCGTATTTACTCCAAGGTGCTGGCGACGACCGACATGGAGATCAAGTACAAGCCCAAGGTGCTCATCTCGCAGATCTGGAACGCCGTTGTCATCTCTATGTACCGCGAGCATCTCCTGGCCATTGACCACGTCCAGAAGCTTCTGTACCACCAGGTTCCCTCTGAGCAAGAAGGCAAGCGTACTCTTCGCGCACCCACGTTTTTCGTGTCCCAGGAAGATCACTCCTTCAAGACCGAGTTCTTCCCTGCCCAGAGTGAGGCCGAGCGTCGTATCTCCTTTTTCGCCCAGTCGCTGTCTACTCCAATTCCGGAGCCTCTCCCAGTCGACAACATGCCTACCTTCACTGTCCTGATTCCCCACTACGGTGAAAAGATTCTGTTGTCTCTGCGTGAGATTATCCGTGAGGACGAGCCCTACTCTCGTGTCACTCTCCTCGAGTACCTCAAGCAACTGCACCCTCACGAGTGGGACTGCTTCGTCAAGGACACCAAGATTCTGGCTGACGAGACTTCGCAATTCAGCGGCGAGGACGAGAAGAACGAAAAGGACACCGCTAAGAGCAAGATTGACGATCTTCCCTTCTACTGCATTGGTTTCAAGTCGGCGGCTCCCGAGTACACACTCCGAACTCGTATTTGGGCTTCTCTTCGCTCCCAGACTCTGTACCGTACCATCTCTGGTTTCATGAACTACAGCCGTGCCATCAAGCTCCTGTACCGTGTCGAGAACCCCGAAGTCGTCCAGATGTTCGGTGGCAACTCGGACAAGCTTGAGCGTGAATTGGAGCGCATGGCTAGGCGCAAGTACAAGATCTGCGTGTCTATGCAGCGTTACGCCAAATTCAGCAAGGAGGAGCGCGAGAACACCGAGTTCCTTCTCCGTGCCTACCCTGATCTCCAGATTGCCTACCTTGACGAAGAGCCTCCGGTCAACGAGGGTGACGAGCCCCGCATCTACTCTGCCCTGATTGACGGTCACTCTGAGATCATGGACAATGGCATGCGTCGTCCCAAGTTCCGCATTCAACTCTCTGGCAACCCCATTCTCGGTGACGGAAAGTCTGACAACCAGAACCACTCAATCATCTTCTACCGTGGAGAGTACATCCAGCTTATCGACGCCAACCAGGACAACTATCTCGAGGAGTGTCTCAAGATTCGCAGCGTTTTGGCCGAGTTTGAGGAGATGACCACTGACAACGTCTCGCCCTACACACCTGGTCTCCCCAACACCAACTTCAACCCGGTCGCCATTCTCGGAGCTCGTGAATACATTTTCTCGGAGAACATTGGTATTCTTGGTGACATTGCTGCCGGAAAGGAACAGACGTTCGGTACTATGTTTGCCCGTACTTTGGCTCAAATCGGTGGCAAGCTCCACTACGGACATCCTGATTTCCTCAACGGTATCTTCATGACGACTCGTGGCGGTGTCTCCAAGGCGCAAAAGGGTCTGCATCTCAACGAGGATATTTACGCTGGTATGGCCGCTCTCCTCCGTGGTGGACGCATCAAGCACTGCGAGTACTACCAGTGTGGTAAGGGTCGTGATCTTGGTTTTGGTTCCGTGCTCAACTTCACCACCAAGATTGGTACTGGTATGGGTGAGCAGATGTTGTCCCGCGAGTACTACTACCTGGGTACGCAACTGCCTCTTGACCGCTTCCTGTCCTTCTACTACGCCCATCCTGGTTTCCACATCAACAACATGTTCATTATCCTATCGGTCCAGTGCTTCATGTTCGTCCTCATCAACCTCGGCGCTCTCAACCACGAGATCATCCTCTGCTCGTTCAACAAGGACATTCCCATCACCGACCCGCAGTGGCCCAATGGTTGTGCCAACTTGGTTCCCGTCTTCGACTGGGTCTCGCGTTGTATCGTCTCCATTTTCATTGTGTTCTTCATCTCTTTCGTTCCCCTCGTGGTTCAAGAGTTGACTGAGCGTGGATTCTGGCGTGCCGCGACCCGTCTTGCCAAGCATTTCTCTTCTGGATCGCCCTTCTTCGAGGTGTTCGTCACACAGATCTATGCCAATGCTCTGCACACCAACTTGTCGTACGGTGGTGCCCGTTACATTGGTACCGGTCGTGGTTTCGCCACTGCCCGTATCCCCTTTGGCATTCTGTTCTCTCGCTTTGCTGGTCCATCCATTTACCTGGGTGCCCGCTCCTTGATGATGCTTCTGTTTGCGACCATCACTGTCTGGGGACCATGGCTCATCTACTTCTGGGCGTCCCTGTTGTCGCTGTGCCTTGCGCCATTCCTCTTCAACCCTCACCAGTTCTCTTGGGACGACTTCTTCATTGACTACAGGGAGTACCTGCGCTGGCTGTCTCGAGGCAACACGCGATCGCATAGCGCCTCGTGGATCGGATACTGCCGTCTCTCGCGTACCCGTATCACTGGTTTCAAGCGCAAGGCGCTGGGTGATCCTTCGGCCAAGCTCTCTGGCGATGTTCCTCGTGCTCGCTTCACCAACATCTTCATGAGCGAGATTCTTGGTCCTCTTGTCCTTGTCGCCATCACGCTGATTCCCTTCTTGTTCATCAACGCCCAGACTGGTGTCACTGACGCCCGCGACAAGTCCAAGGAAGACGCCAACCTTCCCGCCCCCAAAGCCACTGGTGCCTTGGTCCGCATTCTCGTCATCGCCCTCGGACCTGTGGGTGTCAACGCCGGTGTCTTGGCTGGCATGTTCGCTCTTGCTTGCTGTGCCGGTCCCCTTCTGAGCATGTGCTGCAAGAAGTTTGGTGCTATCCTCGCCGCCATTGCCCACGCCATTGCCGTCATTGTCCTCCTCGTCTTCTTCGTCGTCCTCATGTTCCTCGAGGGTTTCAGCTTCCCCAGAGCCCTTTCTGGTATGATCGCCGTCGTCGCCATCCAGCGATTCTTCTTCAAGCTCATCATCACGTTGGCGTTGACGCGTGAATTCAAGGCCGACACTGCCAACATTGCCTGGTGGACTGGAAAGTGGTACACGATGGGATGGCACACAATCTCGCAGCCTGGTCGTGAATTCCTCTGCAAGATCACGGAGCTTGGTTTCTTCGCTGCCGACTTCATTCTTGGCCACGTCCTGCTCTTCTTCATGCTGCCCATTCTGCTGATCCCCTACGCCGACAAGTTCCACTCGGTCATGCTCTTCTGGCTCCGACCTAGGTATGTTCTGCTCCCGTTCTGTTACCAAAGCTCTACTAACATGATGCAGTCGTCAAATCCGCCCGCCCATCTACTCGCTCAAGCAGACGAAGCTCCGCAAGCGCCGTGTCGTGCGCTACGCCATTCTCTACTTTGTCATTCTCGTTGTCTTCCTTGCCTTGATCGTTGGCCCGATTGTCGCCGCAAAGTTCATCAAGCTGCCTGCCGACTTTGCCTCGAAGCTCCCCATGGAGATTCTGCAACCTACCGGCTACAACAACAACGACACGTCAACAAGTGTGACTGGCAAGTGTGTCGGTGGCCGCCCGTGCCCCGTCTTCGAGCCTGCTGTCGACGCGACAGGTGGAGGAGGCGGTGGTGGTGCCGCTGCCACGACCGACGCCGCTGCTCGCCGCTTCCGCCGCTACATGGCGTACTAAAAGTGCAATTTGTGGATGCTTTTTTAACTACCTTCGCGCCTTGCATTGTACAACTCGGGCGAAGCATGAGCGTGGCGACTTGGTTTGGGTCCCGTAATGATTGTAATATTCGGCTCCAGCATTTTATTCGTTGATTTGTTTGGGCGTTTGGCGGCAGGCATGCAAGTTGCCATGAACCTGCTTTCTCTCTTTTTCTGAACAAATGTGTCTGCTTTCCAGGCTGACTTGTCTGCACATACACTACTACAATGGGGGTTGTTTTGGTTCATCATGGGCAGGCGAATATATTAGAACGTGAATGCATTACTGTTGAATATATGAATGCTTCTAACTCGATGTGCACTGGTGCTTGTGTGCGCGCGTGACTGTTTTCTGGGGGGTTAATAATATGTCCAGCGTGAAGGGCCGACCGAGGTTTCGGACATGGCGGGGGTGCAAGATTGGCTGACGGTGTAGACGTGGCGCGTCGATTCGTGTCAGTGTTCCCCTGGCGCTTAGCCACAACCGCTGCAGCCCCCCCGATCTTGTGCATGCAACACCACTACTACTGCCACGGCTGCCTCTCACCACACGTCTCGCAGCCATGGATCTCAGCGAGCTGCAACATGCTACTATGCGCTTTGTTGCCGAGGCCAATGCGCAGTTCAATCGCATTCCCGGCTCCGCCATTGCTGTGCGGTACATCAAGTCGAGTTACCGCAATGATCCCGTCCGCAGCGCCGTCGAGTTATTCTTGTTCCTGTTCGCAGTGAGATACCTGCTCGCACCCAAGTACAGCACGCAGAAAAAAGTGCAGCTCACTGACGCGGTACGTACATGTGTTGAGCCCCGGGCACGGTGCGGCGACGAGGAACACTGACGGGGAGAATAGGAGATTGATGAATTGGTTGAAGACTGGACGCCGGAACCACTTGTCGCTCCCACGACGGCGCTCGAGGATCTGGACAACGAGAGGCGCCCCGTCATTGTCGGGTGCGTCATGCCCGAACCTTTGTCGTGTGCCCCAGGCTAACGTGGAAAACGCAGACCAACGGGCCCCAAATGCAAGCTGTCCAACGGCCGCACCGTGACGAACCTCGCCTCGTACAACTTCTACAACTTCCTCTCCAATGACACCCTCAAAGACAAGGCTATTCAGACACTACGCACGTACGGCGTCGGTCCTTGCGGTCCTCCGGGCTTCTACGGCACGCAAGATGTTCACATGAAGACGGAAGCCGACGTTGCGGCGCACCTCGGTGTCCCTGCCTGTATCATCTACGCACAATCCTTCTCGACGATAAGCAGTGTGATTCCCAGTTTCAGCAAGAGAGGAGACATTATTGTTGCCGACCGAGCGCTCAACTTCGCTGCGCGCAAGGGTATCCAGATCAGCAGGAGCACGGTCAGATGGTTTGAACATAATGACATGGACGATTTGGAGAATGTGCTTCAGAAGGTTGTCAAGGAGCAGGCGAAGAAACCGCTGACGAGGCGCTTCATCATTACCGAGGGCCTGTTTGAAAACATTGGCGATGTCGTCAATCTCCCCAAGCTGGTATGTTGATGACGGTTCCACAGCCTCGCTCGCATACTATGGCTGGACTAACGGCGAGTGCAGGTTGAACTCAAGCTCAAGTACAAGTTCCGCCTCATTCTTGACGAAACCTGGTCATATGGCGTTCTCGGCCGCACCGGCGGCGGCGTTACCGAAGCCCAAAACGTTGATGCATCTGAAGTGGACATGATTATCGGTTCTCTCTCTGGCCCTCTCTGTGCTGCAGGAGGTTTCTGCGCCGGTAACGAAGAAGTCGTCGAGCACCAGCGCATTTCCTCTGCCTCGTACACATACTCTGCCGCCCTTCCTGCGTTGCTCAGCACCACGGCCAGCGAGACGATCAGCATGCTACAAGAACAACCAGACATTTTGACAACACTCCGGGAAAACATCCGAGCGATGAGGGCACAGTTGGATCCCCGAAGCGATTGGGTTCGGTGCAGCAGTTCGGCGGACAACCCAGTCATGCTTCTTGTCCTCAAGGATGAAGTCATTGAGAACAAGAAACTGAGCGTCGAAGATCAAAACCAAATTTTTAGGGAGGTTGTTGACGAGGTATGTCTTGGTCTTGAGTTACGATAGCAGCAGGTTGCAGGAACTCTGTTTTGGCTAACCATCATCAGTGTCTCGCGAACGGCGTCCTCATCACAAGACTCCAGTCTTTCCCGATTGGTCTAGGGATTAACCCCAAAGACGCAGGATGGCAGCCCAGCCCCTCGCTCAAGGTCTGTGTCACCAGCGGGCTGACAAAGAAGGAGACGGAGAAGGCTGGAACGATTATCCGGCACGCCATCACCAAGATGGTCAGTCGACGAAAGTAGGGCGTTTGAAACAAAACGGAGTATTGGACAACTGGTGGGAGCATGTGATTCAAGGGCGTTTTTCGCAGTGTCTGCTGGCCCACCTCCCTGGCACTGGCACTGGCGCTTGGCGCACATTGCATGATGCATACGTTCCTGGTATAGACGTTTGATGTCATTAGAAAATGTTTGTAATCCATAATACTTTTTTGTTCATGACGTTGGTTGCAGATGCACACACATGTCCTACCAGTGCACACGACAGTCTTCAAGCAACCACTCTCAAGAGGGCTCCGCTCCAACTGCCGAAGCTGCAACAATAAAAAACCATGGCACTCGGCCTTGGCAAGGACACGGCGAGGGGAGAGTGATGTGCGTGTGTGTGTGTGTTCACAGAGGGAAAGTTTGCGTGTAGGTGGCGCAGGCATGTGAGATGACGTTGTAGCTAGTTAGCTAGCTAAACTTGATCTTGAAGGCCGCAGCCCGCGTGTGTGCGTGTGCGCACACGAACGCCCCCCCCCCCCTCCCTCGCAAAGACTCCCCCCAAAGGCCGCCGCCCCCCCAAGCCTAAGCCTAAGCCCCCCGAAAGGCCCTCGCAAGCCCCCCCCGAAACAAACGTCACCGCCCATTGCCCTGCTGCGACTCCAAACAACAAGCTTTTTTGCTAGACCCTGGACGCTTTGTTCTCTGTGTTTCCTTTTCCTACACTACACGACACAACACAACACATACACATCTTTCTTCTCTTGCTCTCACACATCTACCCTCCCCCGGACTGTCCTCTTCGCCTACTCCTCACTCGGTTTCCACTGCGGCTGGAGGTATCCTGCGCTCTTTGTTGCGTGCTGCCTAGTGTTCGTCATACATTTATACCGGCAGCGAGAGGCACAGGCAACAGCGACAGCGACAGCGACAGCGACGACGACCAGCACCACGCATACGAGAGCATGGCACAGCGCAGAAACGGCGGCGACTCGCATTCCAAAGACAACATGGCGCCTGCAAAGGCCGAAGGTGCGTATAGGATGCCGGGGAGCGGGCCAGAAAAGAGGCATTGGGAACAAAAAAAGGCTAATACATCAAGGCAGCTCAAGACAAGCAGGTCCGTCTGCTTTCCCAGGACGCTGGGCACTTTTCTCTCGTGCGCGCTCTCCATCTAGCTGATTTCATTACCGAGCTGAACGGTACGTTACACACTGCTTTGTCTATACAATTCCGAATCAAAGCGCATGGCAACTGACATATCGCCCCAGGCTTCTGCGGCGTCATGTCCATCTTCTCGTCTCTCCGCTACTGCACGCAATCCGATGCCAGCGACTACACCAACCTGTACCTAGCCCTCTCCTTCATCCCGCTCGGTCTCTTCTTCGACTTCATGGACGGCAAGGTCGCGCGCTGGCGCAAGAAGGCGTCGCTCATGGGCCAAGAACTTGATTCGCTCGCCGACCTCATCTCGTTTGGCGTGTCGCCCGCCGCCGCCGCTTTCAGCCTCGGCCTGCGCACCCCCGTCGACCACCTGCTGCTTACGTTTTTTGTCCTATGCGGCCTCACCCGCCTCGCCCGCTTCAACGTCACCGTCGCCATGGTGCCCAAGGACGCGTCCGGAAAAAGCAAGTACTTTGAAGGCACCCCGATCCCCATGAGCCTTGGCATCGTACAGGTCATGGCTTACTGGGTCTACAAGGGCTGGACCATGGATCAGATCCCGCTCGGCTTGTGGATGCAAGGTACCGCCTTTGAGTTTCACCCTGTCGTTGCCATGTTCATCCTCCATGGCTGCTTGATGGTCAGCAAGAGTGTCAAGATTCCCAAGCCTTGATGGAAGAGGGGGTATAAAAATGCTTTGTTGTTGTCATTGCCGTTGTTGTTGTTGTTGTTGTTTTTTCGGTTTCTTCCTCGAACTTTTGGTGGTTGCAAATGCGGTGAGTCGGGAACCATGATGTAATAAGTTCCTATTGTCGTCATCATGATCCATAGTATAGCGCGCGGACTTGGCTTTGACTGCTATGCTTTGTGTTTGGGGGGGCAGACGAAGCAAAAGAAAAGAAAAGAAAAAAGAAGGAAAATACACGTTGAGGAGAGACATAGAGCGAGAGAGGGAGAGTTGCAAGATACCATGACGAGGCTATGATCGATTAGCGACTAAGAGCCATAGAATATCATGATACCCTTATTGTCACATGAATTGTCAATCATCAAACAGCTATGACAGAATTGCTTACATGCCATGACTGAAGAAGAGGAGAGGAAAAAAAGAAGGAAAGAGAAGAATCAACCCATTGAATATGTGTACGTTACGACTATCTAACTAACTACGACATGTTCCCCTTACCCTCTTAACCCCCTTTTCTCCCCATCCCCATGTATCTCATGTATCTGTGTGTGTCTCTCTCTCATAACCATGCAACATTCCTTCCTCCCTACCCCCCTTAATTCGATCCAGAAAACAAGTGGTGCTAGTAGTAGTAGTAGTAGTTGTTGTTGTTGTTGTGAAACCGCAAACACCAAAGGAAAAAGAAATGAGGAAAAAAAAACAATAGTTGGAAAAGGGGGAAAAGAGCAGAGAAAAATAAAACCGGGGAGGGGGGGGGGAGGAAACAAACAGTGCTTCCGAGCATTAAAAGGAGAGTAAGTAGGAGTGGTATCATGAATGGAAAATGGACTGGAAATGGAGAGGAAGAGGAAGAGGAACAACACAACACAACACAACACAACCAAACCAAACCAAACCAAACAAAGGAAAGAAAAAAAAATCACGGAGAATCTCTCATTAAACTAGACTATTTGTGTGTGTGTGTGTGTTTCTCTCTCTTTCTCTCTTTTCTTCTTCTCTTTTGTATCGCAGGGAGAAGAGAATAGGATAGTATAGGAAGTGGAGAAGTACAAGTAGAGAAGGGAGAAGCAGGAAGAAGAAGAAGAAGGAGGAGAGAGAGAAGAGGAAGAAAGAAAGACAGGTCCCATGTATATACTTCCAGCCCCCCCTTCCATCTAATGCTGAGAAAATATATTGTAGCCCTCCCGTGTATAATATGTTGCTGGGCGTCAAGAGACACAAAAAAAGGTTTGAGAGAGGCACGGAGCCAGAAAGTCTGAAGGTTGCTCCAATGTGCCGAGTTGTGGCTGTTGCTGACTTTGCTATTTCAGGTGCATAGAGACCAGAATATTTTCACAACCAGTTGTTGGAAGGCAAACAAAACTGCCAATGGTAACAACGTCTTGTTTGTGTAAACATTGTCAGGCAAGTGGTAGGGCCAACGTTGTAGCCAAGGATGAATCTGCGTCTACAGCAATCTCATCGCGTGATGATGAGCGAAAAACCGTCAAGCCACTGTGCGCAGGATCCAGAGATTCCACCAATGGTGTAGCCACGGGGTGGGATGAGCGTGTGTCTGGGAAAAGTTAGCAAGCGTAACAGATCAAGGGGTTACGATACATACCCGCTGCCGCCATTCGGATTTCCATACCACTCGCTCTTCCTTCCCAGACTTGTTAGGATTTGCAGACCGTCAATCCAGAGACCAGCTCGGAGAGAGAAGCCAAGCAATAATTCGCCCTTGCGTGTGTCCAAGGCAAACTCTGAAACACTACCTCCTCGCTTGCCGAACATCTGAGTATCCTTATCCTCGTAGACAAACTCTAGTCCATCTACAGCGTAGCCATGGTACACCTTTATGCGGAGTAGAAGTTTGGTCTGGATGTGAACATAATCAAAAACAATTTCTTCTGGCCGTGAACCCTCCATTTGAGAGTAACCCAGCTTGCTACCACGGTAGCCCCAACGGCCATCTGGCAACTTGACCCGAGCAAGGTTCTGGTTAGCTAGCTTGCCAAAGTCTTCAATAACATGCTTGCCGCCACCTGCCGAGAATACCTCGACTTTCAGGCGCGATTTTTGCTTATCAGCAGAGAGAAGTGCGCGGAGAGAGCCTTCATCCAGCGTAACCTGTCGCGGATACTGGCCATCCAACTCGGGAAACTCTTTCCAGTGACGGCAAACGTCGTCTCCTTGGGTATAGAGCTCTACCCAGGCAATGCCGGATTTGGACGTTGCAATGACGCCGCCTTGGCTGGTGTCAACGGTCCACACCTGTACGCTGTCGTCTCCGTTGACCATTGGGGCATCAATGGGTATCCGGAAGCAGGGGTGGAAGCGGAACCGTAGTACGTCCAATTTGTGCCATCTGCACTCGTCGTTTGGCAAAACTAGCCGCTGACCTGGTGACTTGGTTCGAGTAGAGTAGGGCTCCCGGCAAGTGAATGTACGGTTTAATGTGACATAATCGCGTAACATGACACCCCACTCTTGATGTGGGCAGCCGAAAAGATGGCCCGTTTCGTGAAGGTGTGCTCCAATACCAATGTTAGCCGCTTCCCAATTGCTCCCGGACTCGTTACAGTCGTTTGCAACAACAGCGGTATCGGTTCGTGTACAGTCCTGGAAGGCCTGGAAAACCTCCTCAATGCTCGACGGGTAGCTGTGGAGCGCATGTGACCCAAAGATGGCAAGCTGCAGATCACCGCCGCCGCCGCCCAGGGCCGCATGACCCCGCACGGTCTGTGTCTGCGTATCCCAGTGTGTGTCCAGGAACAAGCAAGAAACGTAATGCTTTTGGCCTGGCGCAATATGGAAATAGTCTCTGCACGCTTCCATGGCAATGTCAAACAACTCATTCTTCTTGGTTGCCGGGCCGTACTGTTGCGCACGCTCGAGGTCCCTGATTTCCGCGACCGATCTTCTGGAACGAATAATGTGGATCTTTGCCTGTGTCCGGTATTGGTTCTCAGCCCAGTCTTGGTAGCTCAGACTACCAGGTTCCCAGGCATCCTCGAAACGAAAGCATCGACGGCCAAAGCCATAGCGCTTCATCTGCTCGCCGGTGAAGGCTTGCCATAGGTATGCAGCCATCCTGAACTTCTTCACGGCGAGGTCGAGCCCATTGCCTTCACGCTGGATGCGCTCGGGCGGGGCATCATATGTTCCTGGAGAATCGTGTCCAAGTATGATGGCGAGCTGAAGGGGCGGCGAGTGCGTCAAGGGCAGATAGTTTATATTAATAACGGATGCGTGTGCGGGGACCGACGTGTTGGAAGCAGAGACTTTGGGCGAGGAGAAGTCGAGGCGAATTCTGTTCCAGCCAGGCTCGAGATGCACCAATGCCTTGAAGTACGACTCGTGTACCGGCCAGCAAGTCGAGGGGAAGCGGCCCTGGTGGTGGTTAACCGTAAGTGTGCCGTCCAAGGGTCTGCTCTGGGGCTCGCCGACCTGCCCAAAGATGAGCAGGACCTGTTGATGCACCTGTGGAGCGTCAGCATTGTCGAGCCAGCGCGACTGTTCACATGTACCCAAGAGTTGTCCGAAACCGACAAGACACGAGGCGCAAGCAGGGACGATCGATTCAAGGAGCCGTTGGAGCCGGCGGACGCGGGCGAGGCCATGCTCTGGATGTGCTTGTTAGAGGGCGGCTCTACCAAAGTGCCGCAACTGCCTACATTGGTGCTGTAGCGCTTGACCGTATCCACGCCTGGCCGTTGTGGTCGCGCGTGCGCGGGCGCGGGAGTGGGGCCATTGGTCACGTCTTTGGTGTGCGTGGTGAGCTCGTCGGTGGTCGAGGTGGCGGGCGTAGTCGAGGGCGTGGAAGAGGCGACCTGGGACGAGTTTAGGGTAGAGGCAGAAGCGCGATGGGCGAGGCCTTTGCCATTCTGCTGCTGCTGCTGGTGGGTGCTGGTCTGCGGTCTGTCGGCCGCCTTGACCATGCGACTGTTCCTCCTGCCGAGATTTCGCAGAAACGAAGGCATAACGTCGACTGGGGCGCGGTGGGAGAGCAGGCGGACTATGCAATCATGGAGGTAGGTAGCGAGCGACCAGAGGTGAGGAATGTGGAGCTCGTCGAGGGTGCTGGAGAGGACGCGTAATGCGGCTTGGTAGTCAGTGTAGGGTCGGTAGGGCGCGTGCAAGCGAGTGGAAGGCGGTCCTGGCAATGGCTCTGCTGGGGCGGGGGCGAGGGACGCGGGGGACAAGCGAGTGGAAGTCAGAAGAGGGCGCAGGCAGCTGCAGAGGCCGTGGCCGTGGCCGTAATGACGGTGGAGAGGGCGCCGGCGTCAAGATAGTGGTAGGTAGGGCGATATAGCCTGGTTGGGCCTGCCAACGTCGATCCAGACTAGCAGGGCCGAACGGGTGGTCTGGGAGGGGCGGCGATGGATGGCAGCGGCAGTGTCGCAGGACTGGGACTGGGACTGGGAGTGCGAGGGGCCTGCACTTGCGCCATGATTGCTACATGGCAGCAAGATGGTCCGGATGACGCGGGCTGGGCGGGCGGGCGAGATGCAGCGCTGCAAGGCCGTGTTGAGAGAGAGGCACAGACACAGGCACAGCGTGCGGCCGACTGTAATGACATTGGCCGCCAGCGCGCTCTGGGGCTAGTCTGCCAGCGCTAGCCTGCATCGAGACGGCGTGAATCCTGCGTGCTGGCGCTGCCATATCTCGCGATGCATGCATACATGCTACACACTCGATGCGTCCATTCACCCATATATATATATATATATATACATATATACATACGCACACATGGCCCTCGCTGCCATTGATTGCCGCCGGCCCACGCCAGGGCAGCCTCATTCCAAAAGGCCCACGTGGCACGTGAGCGCCGGCCGTCGCGCCCACGCCAGATGCTGCACCTCTCTCCCCTCTGGCCCTCGTCGTCAGGTGCGCATCGGGTGTAGCTCGACACGACGGGCACATGCAGCGGTGCTGGTGCTGGTGCTGGTGCTGCGTCGATGGATGGATGCATGTACCGTCTGGTACTCTCCATCCATCCATCCATCCATCCATCCATGTGCCAGATAGGGCGGCGGCGGCGAAACGGGGCCTCGCGCGCTGAAACAGCCGCTCGATACCGTACCATGCTCGCATACATAGAATACAATACAATACCCCTTAGTCAGCACCAGCTTGCTACCACGCCCGCCCTGCACCCCTCAACTCAGCACACGACAGCTGTGCCTGCACCTTTGCTTGTTGCTGTTGCTGCCAGGCCTCTGCTCCACGGCTCCAGCGCCGGATCACAGCCCGCCATGCATTCACCAAGGGATATGGCCTGCCCCTAGTCGACTCCCACACCACCTGCACTGGACCTTACGCCTGCGTCGCCCCGACACCACGGGGCCTGTGCTGCCGCAGACTTTTGAGCTAGTCCCCTTCGATCCGCTCCTCACATTCCTTGCCCGGCCGTCACCTCAGCTCCGCCCAAATGCTGTTTCGCCTGTAGCAACTCTACTGAGACGTCAGCCAGGCCTCACCACTCCGCAGCCAGTTCTTCTCCTGACTGCTCCTCCTCCCCCCTCCCTCTCTCCGCTGCCGCTGTACCCTCTCAACCACCATGGCTGAACAGGACGAGGTTGCGACAAAGGTCCTGCGAAGGGCCCAGGTCTCAAAGGTACATACCGACTGCATCTCCCTCCCCTCCACTCCGCTCCCTCGCCCGCCTCGTATGTATATATATATGTGTGTGTGTGTGTGTGCTGATTGCGTGCTGTCCAGATGACCCGGACGCTGCAGAACCGCCTTGCTCTGGCCAACGTCAAGATGAAGAATGGCTGGGAGAGCCTCAGCCTCGACGCCATTGAGCCTGTCCTCGACGGCGCCGAGCGCAAGCGGAAGCGCCCTGGCTCCAGCAACGAAGCCATGTCGGATGTATCGAGCGTCTCGGAGCGCTTCTACCAGCCCAGCATCCTCGACTCGTCCCCGCTCCAGGCCCCCATCTTCTCCGACCATGCTCGCCGCTCCGAGAGCCGCTCAGGGAGCAGCTACAGCCAGACCAAGCGGGTCCGTTACAGCCGTCCCAGCAAGTACCCGGCATCGAGCAACCACGCCCGCGTCAAGGTACGCACATCGTCCGGCACCGCCACATCGTGGAAGAACAGCTTCCAGCTGCCCGAATCCTCGCCCGTCTACCATCGCCGACATGCCCGTTACAGCCGCCAGCATGTCCCGAGCCTGTCGTTTGTCTCGGAGACGTCGACGATTGCAGACCCCCATTCCCCCTTGCTGTCCGAAGACGACGACGAAGATCTGCCCATTACCTCGTTCTCGCTGAACCGCTCCCACTTCCGCTCCTCGCCCCCGAGAGCACCACGCACACCGCCCCCGGATGTCGCCCGTTCAGCACGTCTACGACAGCGTGGCTTCAATGCTGCCGGCGCAGCTCGTGAAGGAAGACAGGGGGGTGGCGACGCAGACCTGCTCATGTACCTGGCTACATCGCCAACACCGGTCCGGCCCGGTCACCAGAAGCCGCAGATGCTCGCACCATCGACTCCCCCGTCCAAATCCACCCCGCTTCCTTCGTCGATGATGTCGACGCCGGGCGGCGGAGTGTCCCATTACACGGGCTTTGGCCTGGCGACGCCCTCGACAAACCTCAACTTTGCCGAGTTCCTCAACATGACGCCGAGCCCTGCGCAAGCCAACGCATCATGGAACCGGACCCCGGTTGCAACCCGGACCCCGGTTGCAACCCGGACCCCGGCTGCCGTCCGAGAAGCACGAAGACACCTCAACTTTGACAACATAGTCCCTCCCACTGGTGATAACTCGCATATGCGTGCTCGTGTCGGAAAATTGGACGGCATTGGCCTGGAACTCGGCGGTGAACTCATTTCGTGACCGTCAGCGCTAGCCCATTTGCACCCACTTATCACGAATATATTCCCTAATAAGCGCTTAGGCATGACACACAACGACAACGACAGTGAGTGCATTACATCAAGTGCCCGGCCACGATGGAATGCGCAACCGCTGCCAACTTCTCCTGTTGATTTGGTTTTTCTTTGAAAAGCATGGCGTTTACGGCGGTTCCCCCCACCCCACCCCTGAGACCCTGACTGGCCCAGGGCTTTGGATGGCAAGATGTCGATTTCTCTACATACCTCATGCATTCTTGCATACGTTTTTTCTTCTACGTTTTGTTCTACCATTTTCATCGCCCGATTACCCCTTGGTGGCAGTTGCGCGCTAGCGACCATACAAGCGCTCTGTACCACTCCATCTAGCAGCATTTTCCATCCTAGCATCTATTTCAGCTACTGTATTCTAAACTCCTTTTTGGCTTTTTTTTTCTTTCTTTGTTATCGGCACGGCGTAGCATAGTAACCGCTACAGCGCATTAGTTTTAGATTAGGACCGAGCGGTCTAGCCAGGCACGAGGAACATTGGACCTGCATCCTTCGGAACCATGCAGACCAAAAAAACAATCCGACGCATTGAAACATGGCAACTTAATACTATTTTTTGACGTATCCGTCATGACTCACAATGACCATGACCATGACCATGACCACCCTGCCGACAAAAATAACATTTCCTATCAAATGCACTGTCGTGTCATGAATGCGTATGTATTAGTAAGTGCGTACCGAAACCTCTCTAGCAGTGTAGCAATCCAGCAACCCAGCCACCCACATTTCTCTCTCTATCTCTCTTGCTCTCTCCCTCCAGCCCCCTCCTCCCCCTTGCACACACACACACACACCTCTCTCCCCTTAGGCCTTTCACCCTAACCATCGCCCCCCCGCCAACTCCCCGACGCCAAACTCTAACTACCAGCACAGCTGGCAAGCTAGCATATTCAGAAACACCGAAACCAAAACCTAAACCAAAATGATACTAATCAATAAGTAAAATGGGTAAAATAGACAACGAATCAAGTCTACACGCTATTTCTCTTCACACGTCACCTTTTTTTTATTAATCTTTGCATACGTGTGTCTGTTCACCCTGATTTAGGGTTTTCGCTTTCTCTCTCTTCTTCCCGCTCCTCTTTTTCTCCCCTCTTCCTTGATTGGTTGGTCGGTTGGTCGGTCGGTTGATTCGTTCGTTTGTTCCTCGGTAAGCGATGAGCGGGCGGGCGGGCGGTTTTCCCCCGACGACGAACCCCGACGCTGCTCCCATGACTTGTGATTGGTTGCGTGTATTTTTTCGGTTGCTACGTATTGTGTGTGTGTGTGTGTTTGCTATGAATACGTGTAGGTATGTAATATTATAGCGCATTTTTTTGGAGGGGGTGAATACTACGTATGGAGGGTTTCTGGTAATGCGATAGGATAGGATAGGATAAATAAGGTTCTGTGTATGCGGCACAGCTATGTAGAGAGGGGAATGGCGATGCGTTGTTGTGATGAAGTGTGAGAAATAGCTATAGCTGTGTGAATTTGATAGATGTGGGGGAGGACTTGGTTGTTAGCGTGTATACACTTGTTTTATCATCGGTATAATGATTGTACTTGCTCCTGATGCTGTTTTCGCATCTCGTTACTACCATCGTCATTGCTATTCCATCACCATCGCCATCACCAACGCAACTAAACGAGACTAAACTCATCTACACACTCTCATCCAAACAAGCATATCAAGACTATATCTGCGTTTGTATCATTCTCCCTTCTCCCATTCGCATTGCCACTGTCACACCAGCCCGCCTTCGGCCTAGAGCGCACATGTATCAGGCAGGCAGGTGGAGTAAATATCACCCTTCCCTATACATATTCCCCCCCCCCTTAAGTATCCAATGTCTTCGTAACCGATATTCCCCGCTAGCAATATTCCGAGTATTGAAAGCTTTATTCGCCGCTGTTATTACTATGGTTGTTCCCTGTTATACCTCGACTCGTGGATACGCACAACATAACCAGAAACAGTAGTATTAAATTATAGCGGCTATTGGTATCTCCCGGCCGACGGAATTCTATACGTTACGATACGGAATCGCCGGGTGATGAGGTAAGCTTTGTTTGGATAACAATACGCAGACATGTATGTATGGATAGATGGCTGGCTGGCTGGCTGGGCTGGGCTGTGTATCCGCCACACCATTGGCCGGTTGCATGGATGCGTGCGTCGCGGATATATCAGGGTATTGGCTAGGAATAATACGACATGACATGGGAGGCGGGGTGGCACACATCGCCGATTTGGGCGGTTGGCTAGCTTGTTTGCTTGCTTGCCTGCTCGCTTGGCTGTTGTAGTGTGGCTGGTTTGGCGACAGGGGTTTTGTAAACGCCCGCAAACGGGATACCTTTTGCTACTTTTGTCTCGTGTCCTCGTCATTGTGTCGTTTAGGCGTCGACTAGGTGATGGGCTGGTGGGCGGAACGGACGGAACGGATGCACCTTTTTTTTTTCTGTTGTTTCCTTTTATTATGCTTACGCCTAGGTGTAACGGGCTAACTGACTTGGAGAAGCTGTAAGGGAGTGTCTCAGTTCGGCCGTCTTTGCGATGATGCTCGGGGCTGTGTGGCATCTGACATGCAAATCACATGACGTAGCGGGTTTCCCTCACCACCGCACGAGTCGTGCACAAAGAAGAAAATGACAAAGAAAATATCCCTTGGTTACTTTTGCACCGCATCCGGAGCGCGCGTGCTCGAGGGCTTAACTTGGGGGTCCGAGGAGCAATTAACGGGAGAGCAGCGTAATCGTCTCTACACCCACATACGGACGTATCCGCCGCCCCTCGTACCATTGCCATCTTGCTGACTGGTAATAAAACCATTTTTTTTCCTTTTTACCTTATGCCTGTCTTTGCAATCGTCATGCCTGCGCGCTTATGCCTTGTTTCACCCTTGGCCAAAACCTTGATTAGTGGCAGTGGTGCCCGTGGGATTTCTGTGCTAGCAAGCCATGGCGATGATAACAAGGGAAGCGGCTTGCTCGCACTCGTGACCTTGGAACCATGGTTCAGAGTGCTGCGGGTATGCGGGGAAAATATGCAGATGGATTAGATGACGGATGGATGCAGGCCCGAGTACACGTGCCTGGGTTAGCTGGTTACGTAGATGGTCGTAGGGTCTTCGTCTTTCATCGCTATACTATGCGCCGAGAAATAACTTCTTTCGTTCTTCGTGACTATTGCTAACTATCATACGCATGTGCTGTTTCGTTACTATGCGTCAATCCAATTGGTATCTCGTTTCATCCGTTGTGCCTCAAGCATCCTTCGCTGTTGCTGTCGCCGTTCAATTACATCATACAGACTGAGCATTGTCACCGTCGTAGACACGTCCCGTATGAGCTGTGAAAAATAAAGAAAGGAAAAATAGAGCTAGAAAGATAAGACAAAGAGAAGAGAAGAGAAGAGAAGTTGACACCAGGCCGCCCGATCATCGGACATAGGCGTTCGAGTTGACTTGACTCGCCATGACCATCATCCAGATGAGAAACACGGTCCCAATGATCCAAAAGGCAAATTGGGCCTGCCAACATTGACCTAATCCGGGTTGATTAGCCACTCGGTCATTCCATGTCTTCCATTCCTGGAAGAAAGCAAAGCCACTTACAGATGTTCTTCTGTTGCAAATATGCCAGCGTTTCAAGGCTCGGCCCCTTTACATCAAGGTTGAATACATAGGTATTGCATTGGTTGTTGATGTTGGGTCCGGCAAAGAGCTGTATCGCGGTTCCGATGACGCCGGCGATGAAGAGGACGAGCAAGATGAAGGAAAGCAACATCATGATGCCAGGCAGGAGTCGGCGTTGCGCAATGTAGACGAGTTCGATGATGATGAAGAGAATAGCAAGAGCGCCCACTGTGACGCCGTAGGGCATGATCCTGTGCAAACTCGTATTAGCGGTTGTCTGTCGAGGCGGAGCATGTTGACGTACCATGGCGTTCCCAACCCCATCTGGTTCTGTGTATCCATAAACTGCGCATTCACGCCCAATATCAACCCTGCTGTCACCAGCATGATGATTGTCCAGATGTTGAGCTGAAGGTCTGGCCAGTAATACTTTTCCCGTACGACTACTGCCGAGCCTACAATCGTGCCTGAGTGTCCTGCGCGCGCCATTGCGCCGGTCTATCGAGTCTTGGGGCTTGGTCGAGCGTTTTTGAGAGGTGCGCTTCCAGTCGTGGTCGTGTCAGGATAGGAATCTCGTTGCGCTCGTGTAGCCGCGTGGTGTCTCTTGTACCCTGGGCGGGTGTGCCGTGTTTCCCGTGGGCTGTTATGCAGTGACTTGGCGGCGTCGCAATATCTCTTTTGTTCTTTTCAATCACGCAGGACCTCGGGAACCTTGGGCGGTATGGAATCTCTTCCTCACGACGGTGTTGTCGAGTCGTAGAGCGCCGTCGTACCGTCGACGTAAGGATTGGCGCAGACAGGGAGTGACGTGACGGGCGTACGTCAACACAACGTGAGATTGTCGGCGGGGAAGAATGCGGAGAGCCCGGCGGTGTCTGAAAGCTTTCCTCGAGATGCAAAAGTGTAGAGGAAAAAGCAAAGAATTGCGGTAAGAGAGTCGCACAAGTTGCCGAAGCCCTACAAAACCTGTTGCTGTTGATGCTTCCGCGGGTGGCCGTGACCACCGGTGAGGAGGTTGGGCTGGGTCGGGATGGCTGGTACAATGCAAATAACTTTATTGGCCGCCGCACGAAGCTCCATGGCAAAGGGGCAGGGTTTCGACCGCCGAGGATGACTCGGAGCATTGAATAGTTGTGACGTTGCCATCACTGCGCCCTAGTATTGCTTTCCATATTGCTTTTTTTGCGCCTGTTGAGAGTGCTAATGTTGGTCATGTCACTTACGCCCTCGACTGCTGGCTCATCAGGAAGCAATTCCACCACGCATCAGATGATCGCAATCAACATGAGACGTTGTGCAGCCTTCCATGCTTGTTTGGCATCTTGTCTTGGTGACTTGTCTACATGCTGGTCTTTTGGTGCTTCTCCCTGCCTGGTAGCGTGGTCGCCATGTCACTCCACGTCAAGTATCAGCCATGCACACCATCTTGAAGGCCCATTCAACTGCCCGTCCTTGCGAATACATGTAAACTGAAGTAATTTGGCTAGAAAAACAAATCCGCGCATTCGTCTCAGAATGTACGCCATAGGGCGCCATATTTTCGACATGTAACAGTGATCCCATAGCAACTCCAAAACGCCGCCAAATGATCATGGTATCGGTGGGTAGTCGTAGGCTCGGCCGAAACAGCAGCGCAAACGGTCGCGCTCTTCAGCGTGTCGCGGGTGAGGTCATCGTCGTCCCAAACCGAAGCACTTAGTATCCTCCTCGTCCGCGTCCGCCAAAACCGCCACCGCCACCGCGTCCACCTCTTGAGAAGCCACCGCTTCCGCCACGACCTCCACCACGGCCACCAAAGCCTCCACGTCCCGGAGGTCCGCCTCGTCCTCGCGGTGCGCCACGACCGCGGCCTCCAAAGCCGCGAGATCCACCTCGTGGTGCTCCACGGCCTGCACCAGCGGGCTTCTTGACCTTTGTAACGCCTCCGACGGGCTTGGGCTTGGGCAGGAACCTAGCCTTTGTTAGCGCACCAGATTGGAAGGCTAGTCTGTCGTCTTACCTATCAAGGGGGAGCAGCTTGTCGCCTCCAATGTAAAATTTGTCGCCGGCCTTGAACGACTTTGCCTGTATGCCTTCTTGCGGCTTGATGGTGAAGTAGACCTGGTTCAACGGGCCCATGATCTCGTCAACCTTGCCAATGGGCGTCTGCAGACGGGTCAGCCCACTTTTCTCCTCTTCTGTTGTGTTCGCAGTGTATGTACCTTGTTCTCCAGGTAGATGGGCGCGTTGAAGTAGGGAATCTTGGTGTTTATCGATTCGCAGAACATTTCGTTTTCGCAGTCGTGTACAAATTTGCCCATTTCTGAAGAAAAATCAGCTACAGTCTCGCTGTTTCCAGGTGCTTTGCATACCAACGACAGTGTCTGGAGGTCCAAAAGAAGAAGCTCCCATTCCGCCGCGTCCTGTCGCGCATTAGCTGGGAAATCCTGTACAGCTCCAAGTGTGCCATGCATACCTCCGCGCGCAGAGAATCCACCACGTCCGCCGAAGCCGCCGCCGCGACCGCCACGAGGAGTTCCGCGAAATGCCATTGTTTCTGAAGTGTCGAGTGTGGTCGGTGCGCAAAAGGTGAGCTTGATCCAGAGCTTCGCGAAAAGTTCGAACTGAAAATGAAGTTGGAAAGCCGCGACCAATCGGCGCCACGTTTTGCCGACGGATCCTTGCCGCCGCATACCCCCACCAAATGCACCTGCCAAGCCCAAGTGGGCTGTCGTGCGCGCGGAGTCTTTTGAAATTGTCTATGAGTCTGACGTTGCCTTGCACCCAGATTCGATTCTCCCGACTGGCTTGGAGACACGCCAGGCCTCCCACTTGCGACACGCCCCATTGCATCCTCACAACGTCCCGAGTCACCTCACCTTGTGCAGTGACTGACTCACAACTGCCCTTTCCATCCGCCCAACGCGCTTCAGACTCGACAGCAGCAGCAACATGGCGGACGCCGTCAAAGATGCCGTCACCTCGGCTGTCGAGGGAGTGAAGAACATGGCCGTTTCAGCTGAGCAAAAGGCCGAGGAAAAAGGAAACAAGGCCCCAAAGCCGAAGAAGGAGAAAAAGGCCAAGGGCGATGCCGGCGATGGCCGTCCGTTGATGCTTGACCCTCCGCCAGCCTACATCGACCATCGTATCGAGATTTTGTGAGCCACAAACTGCAAGTTTGAAAAACTGCATGCTGACGACGCCTCAGTGAGAAGCTCAAGGCCAAGTACGACGAAGAGATTGCTCAAAAGCCCCACGGTATGCTGCTCACGTCTGCACGAGACGCCCCCACAGAGTACTGACAGTTGCTCTTTCGACAGAGAAAATCACCATTACGCTTGAGGACGGGAAGAACATTGAAGGCGAATCATGGGTTACCAGCCCTGCCGACATTGCACGCAACATCTCAAAGAGCTTATTTGAGCGCACTGTCGTCGCACGTCTAGACAAGGGCACTCCGGAGGAAACACTATGGGATCTTGAGCGGCCATTGGAGCAGAGCTGCAAGCTCGAGCTCCTGCCATTTGACCATCCTGAAGGCAAGAAGGTCTTCTGGCACTCGAGCGCACATATCCTAGGAGAGGCCTCGGAACGCAGGTTCGGCTGCGATCTCTGTATCGGTCCCCCTATTGAAGATGGTTTCTACTACGAGGTTGGTGGTATCGCAAAGGCCTAGAGACACTGCTGATTATGCGACAGATGGCACTCCCGGACAATGCTGCAGTGGACCACGCCGACCACAAGCCGCTAGAGACGATTGTCAACAATATTGTCAAGGAGAAGCAGGTCTTTGAGCGTTTGACCTTGTCCAAAGACGATTTGTAAGGCTTGACATCCGTCTGTAACGAATTCATCTGACGTACATCAGGCTCGAGATGTTCAAGTCGAACAAGTACAAGCAGCACATTATCAAGGACAAGATTCCCGATGGCACCTTCACTACCGTATACCGCAACGGACCACTCATCGATCTCTGCCGAGGACCACACGTACCACACACTGGCCGGATAAAACAGTTCAAGGTCATGAAGAACTCGGCATCATACTTCCTGGGTGACGCCAAAAACGACAGTCTACAGCGTATCTACGGTGTATCGTTCCCTGACAAGGACTCGATGCAGCAGCATCTCAAGTTCCTCGAGGAGGCTGCCAAGCGTGATCACCGCAAGATTGGAAGGGAACAAGAGCTGTTCTTCTTCCACGAGTACAGCCCTGGCTCATGCTTCTTCCTCCCACACGGTCAAATCATCTATAACACGTTGCAATCCTTCCTGCGCGAAGAGTACTGGAACCGCGGATACCAGGAAGTTGGATCACCAAACATGTTCAACTCGTCGCTGTGGAAGATTTCTGGCCATTGGCAACACTACTCGGAAGACATGTTCACTTTCGATGTTGAGAAAGAGAAGTGGGCATTGAAGCCAATGAACTGCCCTGGCCACTGCCTGATTTTCGGGCACCGTGAGCGCAGTTACAGAGAATTGCCCATTCGCATGGCTGACTTTGGTATCCTACATCGAAACGAAGCCAGCGGTGCACTCACGGGCCTTACCCGTGTACGCAGATTCCAGCAAGATGACACTCATATCTTCTGTACGCAAGATCAGATTACCGAAGAGATTTCAGGCCTGTTCGACTTCCTGAGAGCGGTATATGGCAAGTTTGGTTTCACATTCAAGTTGAAGCTGAGTACCCGTCCAGAGGGCTTTCTTGGTGACATTGAAACCTGGAACAAAGCTGAGGCAAAGCTGACCGAAGCACTGAATCAATTCACAGCTGAAGGTGGCGGCGCCTGGGAGCTTAACCCTGGTGACGGTGCTTTTTACGGACCCAAGATTGACATTACCATCTCCGATGCTCTCAAGCGAGAGTTCCAGTGTGCTACCATTCAGCTCGACTTCCAGCTACCGAATCAGTTCAAGCTCGAGTACATGACTTCCGAAGTCATTCCCACAAAGGCCAAGGATCAACCACAGGAAGGCGGACAAGCTGAGCAGAAGAAGGCTGAAGGCGCTGATGGTACCGTAGCCAAGAAGTCTGATGAGCCGCAACCGGGTTATGCACGACCTGTCATGATTCACCGTGCCATCTATGGCTCCTTTGAGCGTTTTATTGCGTAAGTCTGGTTCTGTACATCAAACTTGAAATGCGTTTGCTGACTGAGTACAGCATTCTGACAGAGCACTTTGCCGGCCGATGGCCTTTCTGGATCTCACCTCGCCAAGTCATGGTCATTCCTGTCATGCCTGGCGCCAACGACTACGTCAAGGAAGTTCAAGCCGTGCTCCGCAAGAACCGTCTGCACGCAGACATTGACATCAGTGGGAACACGATGCAAAAGAAAATTCGTACAGCGCAATTGGCGCTATACAACTTCATCATGGTTGTCGGTGCTGAGGAACAAGCTGCTCGGGCTGTCAACTGGAGAAACCGTGATGACCAGGAGACGCAACAGCGTGGCGTCATTGTACCGCTCGACGAAGCTGTTGAGAAGCTGGTCAAGCTGAGGGACGAGCGTAGATTGGAGAACAAGGTCTAAGTCTATTTGGGTGGAGAAGAACTTGAAGACGGAGTAGGGTGCATATGAGGCGCAAGAGGAATGAAGAATATGAAATGAGGAAGCATAGTGAATAGGCACCACTGACAGGTGTAACTTTTTTCCTTTGACTGACTCTGTAAGGGACATCTGAGAAGGCTGGAACACGCTCTCTAGTTCCTGCAATATGATATCCCATAAAATGAAACCTGTCAAGTAATGGAATATGGTGTGAGGTGCATTGCGATGTGCAAAGACTAGTCATGGTAGTACTCCTGGATACATGACATGCTCTTGGTGGACTAACTGGAACGAACACTGCCACCGCCGAAGTAAAGCAGCTGCTCGTTATTAGCCACACACGTCGCGACATATTTACATGAATACATATGCTTTATATACCAGTATTGAATTTGTGTAGCGAGTCAGCTGCTATAGTATGGGATGGTTAAATACTCTATCATCGCACCTAATTAAGTTTACGCAGTTTGAACTGGATAGTTTTGTTAATCGGTGAGTTTTGTTATTCCAGTATTTTCCATTCCAGCATTATAGTCGACCAAGAGACAACGAAACGTTCATGCAGTAGTGCCTTCTTGAGTGTCGGAAATGCCGCGCCTTTGTATCGCTGACGTGGCTTCAAGTAGTCATGTTCCTTGAGTGGTGGTTATATGTACCTTGTAATACTCGTGCTACTTTAGCCTGCAATGCACTTCTACACTTGCCATTTCGAGAACTGTCAGACAAGGATGCCCATCAAATCGCTGGTGTGAGGAAAAGGGCTAATTGCGTTGGAGTACCACGCAGTAAGCGCAGTAAAGCTACCTTGCACCCTTGCCATGTAAAACAAAGCATGCCAGGGGTGTGGGCCACCGCTTTTAGATAAGTACGGTATAGATAAATATTACCCTAATCGAAAATGTCTATGCGCAGCGTGGTTCTTAAGCGCATAGATAAAAAATAACAGCTTTACCCCCCTTTATAGCTATAATAAGGTCTATATAGCTATTTTTAGTTGATAATAAGTTATAGAATATTTTAAGGTTTCTTTTCATATAAGTTCTAGGGTGTATAGGCTAGTAAGTAGCAAGTTTATTTTATTATTTTATTAATCTAGATACTAGAGGTATAGGCTACTACTTTTAGATAAGTATAGTATAGATAAATATTACCTTAATTAAAAATATCTATACGAAGTATTATTCTTAAGCGCATAGATAGAAAATAATAGCTTTACTTCCTTCTTTATAGCTATAATAAGGTCTATATAGCTATTTTAAGTTAAAAATAAGTTATAAGACGTTTTAATGTTTCTTTTTATGTAGGTTTTAGGGTGTGCAGGGAAGTAGGTGGCGAGTTCGTTTTGTTGTTTTATTAATCTAGATAATCTAGATGGGTGGTGATGGGCGGAGATCAGCTGAGACCCCTGCCAATCATGACACAAGAATGCTTGGCGCGGCTTAATGGGCTTGACCATTGTCACTATTGCTTCGGTCTCCGCCACCAGCTCAGCCTCGCTAAAATTCATCTCAGCTGCTTCCGCACCCGCTGCAGCAATAGTACCCTCGGATCATGCATTGGCCCCAAGGACCACACAATACTACACGTCAAGCTACAATACGTAAGAAGCGGCACAACACAGTAAGAGTGACATGGTTGTTGATACGCACACAAATCAAGGTTCATGTTATCTCAGGACAGTCAGGGTGTAGAAAAGATTTGCTGTAAGTAACGGAGATTTAAGCTTGAAGAAATATCTTGGTATCAAAATCACCAGGAAGAACACGTTAGCTTATCAAGGACTTTTACTCCTCCTTATTTCTTTGCAACACTCCCCTCCCCTACCCCTTATCAGCCACCCTAGGTCTAAGTAAACACAATGTCCATTCTTCATTTTTAATATTACTACCCAGGAGAAACGTGTACTTTCTAAAGTATCGTTTGAATCTATCAAATCGTCAAGATGCCTATACCTATGCAGTCTGGATAAGCCTTTTCATCATCTCCCCCTCATCAGAACATAAGCTAATTCGCATTAATAGGAATATGTCCCTATGGCAAGAAAGTTTTCTATTCCGCAAATATCCATGTAAACCAGATTCCAGTTTACACAAGGACTTTTTTCTTTCCCACTTCGAGCGAGACCTCAAAAGTTCACTTTACTGTTCAACCGAATCCTCTCGCCGTACTTGAGGAAAACAAACGGAACCGGAATCATTGCCACGGCCACAAACCCTAGCAAGCTGTTCCCCCACCCATATCCCATCGCCTTGTACATGTCTGGACCAGCCAACGGGAGAAATGCCGCCAGTATACTCCTCAGCACTGTGTTTGCCGCCATGGCGCTCGCAGCATGGATGGTAAACACATCAACGAGATAGGTCGTCGCCGGCATCCACATAAACAAGATGCCGACACCAGTAATACCGGTTGCGATAATAGGCACTATCCAGTGCGTCTTGTACTGGACACACCAGCCGTACATGAAGAGACCAGCGGGAATCAAGAAGGCGCCAAGGCACATCAGGGGCATGCGGTGCTCCGGTTTAAAGTCGCCACGTTTGATGTGTCTGTTGACCGATTTGTTTCCAAAATAGACGTAGGTCATTTGGCCGATGAGCGAGCCCAAGCCCACACCAAGGTAGGAAAGGCCCACTACGCCGCCTTTCCAATGATACTGCTTCTCGAATACTCCAGTGAAGGTGGTGAAAAGGATGTAGTAGTAGGCGTACACAATGGCAATGTAGACTGAGATGACGATGACGATTGCCGAAGTAAAGATCATTTTAGTTGGGCGGACAATCGAGTATTTTAGGAGTTGCTTGGGAGTCATGCCATTGTCGAGTTTGGAACGGAGCTTGGGGTTGCCGGTTGAGGCTCTGAGCCGCTTGGCTTTGCGCTCGAGGATGATCATGGGAGAGGTTTCGGACATGAGGGCAACGGACATGAGGAAGAAGGCACCACCCTGCAAGGTCAGTTCTACCCACAGGACGGAAATTTTTCGAAGAGAGGCAACTTACTACTATGGCCACGAACCAGAAGTTCCATCTCCATCCTTTGGCAACGGTAAGGAAACCACCAATAATGGGGCCAGCACAAGGTCCCACGGCTGTCAGACACATTAGCTCAAAGCCTTCTCCCACAAGAGCCGCTTATTGAACTTACTAGGACCCATCATCCACACAGCCATGGCGGTTCCCCTCTGCTCCCTACGAATCAAATCGGCAATTGTACCGCCGCCAAGCACGAGAGGTGCACCTCCAAAGCATCCCATGAAGAACCTGAACACTATAAACTGGCCCATGTTCTTGGCGACGGCGGCTGCAATCGTAAAGATGACAAAAAGGAGGTTGCAACTGTGGTAGAGCGGCAGGCGCCCATACATTTCAGATAGCGGCGCGATGATCAGCGGTCCAACAGCGTACCCCAGGACATAAACCGATACCACGAAGCCTGCAAGCACTGTGCTGGTCGAGTGGAATTCGCGCATGAGTTCTGGCACGCCAGGCGCAAACTGTGAACTCGCAAGCGGCGTGAGAAACGTGATGGCAGATACCAGAGCCACTGCGCCCCATTTCTTGAACGGATGCCAGTTGAGGGGGTTCTCCGGATCGTCCGGGCCGTCAAAGTCAACAATGTTGGGATCCCGCTCTTGTTTTTCTTCTTGCCCTAACTCAGTCGCGCTGGATACGGATGACCCGCCCACAATACCCCTTTCGAGGTCTTTCCCCTCGTCTTTTACTCCCGAGGCTTGACCTGACTTTTCGTCTATGTAGCCAAGGCTACCTGGGATGTCCGCATCGTGACCTTCCAGAGCTGCTTGCTCGATAATCTCGTCCCTTGTGGGGGAATGTTGCGGTGCTGCTTGCTCTGGTTGTGTCATTGTGTCGACTGCTGGTGATTAAGATCGCCTCTGGTGTAAAGTCAAGTGCTTGTCATCAGGCGCGACAGATCTGCACCCGGCTTGGCAAAATAGGCGTTGGAGAAGAGTAAAGGGGAGTTGTTGTCGAAATGATTGACGGTTAAGAAATGCGTCGAGGCTCGGCTTCTTGGGTATACTTACCCGTTCGCCATCGGACGTTCGGGTTTAAACGGAGAGTCGACACTTGACAGCTCCGAGCGAACACAAAATCGTCAGTTGTGCTGACCTACACCCAGACCGTGGCGGCGCCATTAGCTAAAAGCAGAAAGACAGCTCCGGTTGGATTTGATCTTAGCGGACGGTTAGTGGTGCTCAAGGTATGTCGCCGTTTGATATACCTGCATGATTCCTGTGACTTGACGTAGTCGTGAAGACTATCCGTCGTCTTACTCTTACCCAAGGCGCATATCTATTTCCCCAAGTAGTGTGTGCGGTTGATACATGGCCTGGGAAAATTTCTAGAACGACATGGGCAGTGTTTTACCGCATGTACTACAAGAGAAGCGTTTCGCATATCCAAGTCCACAACAAACCTTATGGTACGCCTCGTCACCCATCTCACGCAGGTATGCCCTATGTACACGCCGCGGAACGACAACGATAATAAATAACTGCCATGGGTATATCGCGCGCTGACCCGAGATAACGCGTTTTCACATGTAATCTTACAGAGAGAGCCGCAGGTAGGTCTGACCTCCAGAGCCCGACTTGCCTTTACCTACTATGTGCGTAGAGGGCGCACCCTCGGCCTTAGCCAGACCCCGAGCAGAGCGATCCACCAGTCTGGGGAACACACCCATGGGGATCCGTCTTCGATATACCCATACTGCTAGCGGAAACCATGGCGTAGTGGAGTCCCACCCCTCTGTTTCTGGCCCCCATCCGCTCCCTTCCCGCGGATGCTAGCTAACAACACCCACACCTACACATACACCCACACCCACACCCACACACACACACACCGGCCCGGCATCACCTCGGCGTAAGGGAGGGGGGCCTCGAGCGGACATGAAAACCCATGACCATAGCTTCGGGGGACCCACAACGCCACGAAACCAGTGGGTGGATGGAAACAGAATAAGGCCGCCGCCTCGGAGGGTGCGAGAGCCAAGCAAATACTCACCACTGGCGTGTAGCGTGCTCCAGGCGGATTACCCGGCTCCCGGTGCGGCGGACGGTGACTGTTAGTAAATACTGTTATTAGTGTCCATAAGCCGACTCGCGGCAGATCGGCGGGTGTACGTATGGATGTACTGTACGGAGGTGACTGTCAAAAGTTCTTGCTAGCGCCACGCTAAGCCGCCAGCCTATCGGCCCAACTATTCTTAGCGCCTACACTAATTCTTCAAAGCTAGCAATAGCTCATATACTTATTTTTTCTAAGTATTTTTAATTTACTATAGCTCTAAATATAAATATATTAACTTACTTTTTTATTATTATATTAAAGTTACTTTTTAGTATTAAATCTATACGCAGAATGATAAAAATAATAAGCAAATTACTACGTATAATTAACTTCATTTATAGTAAAGCCTACTAGTAAGACTTGAAGCCTAATATACGCCTAATTAAGATCTTTTTATAGTACTTAACAGATAACTTATATATAAGATATCTTTATAAATAAAAAGAAATATATAATACTACTCTTAAGCATATACGCTATAAAAAGTATAAAAGAAAGAAAAGCTATACTAACATTATAAGCAATCCTAGAATTTATAGCTATAATATTTTATTATCTACTATATAAAAAGTCTTTTAAGTGGCTAGTTATAATAAAATAAAGCTAATAAAAAAGTTTAAGTTAACGTGGTTCATAAGCGAGCGGACACACCAAGCGAGCGGACACCTCCCTACTAGCGCGTTAACGTTTATACTACAACGCGTTATGTCTTAACTATATTAAATTTAATAAACTTTTTCTAAAGCTAAAATTTAATTTACTATTTCTAATATTAATTTTTAACGTGTAAAGAGTGTTAAACATGCTACTAAGATCTATAGCGTCTTTTAAATAACATTATTTTACTAACGTGCTAGAAGACACTCTTGACGTAACTATAAACTAAATTTAAAGCGCTTAAATAAGCTAGAAGAGAAGGCTATTATTGGGCGTATTCTTAAAAAGTCTACGTAAGAATTTGCGCCTCCAAGGGCTAAGGTTTAAGCAATAGCTAATAAACTATTAGAGAAGCGTAGTAGCAACTCTATTTGTAAGAACTAAGTTAATAACTTTATTAGGTAGACTACTAAGCTCTATACGCGCTAGAGCTATTCTTATAATTACTAGTAAGCCGCCTATAAGAACCTAATAGCTATCTAGCGCTGGTTTAACTCAGTCTAGGCGATAAAGTAGAAGTATGGTATTATAGATAATAAGATCTACAACTTTAATAAAACTAACTAGCTTTATAATAGGTAAGATTTTATTATAGTTATTAATTATAAGCTTAAAAGAATATAAGAAAAGGAAGTGGATATAGCTAGGCAACTATAAGTAGGTTACTATAATCTAAGGCGTAGGCGCATTAGGTTGCTAGATACTACCCTTTATTATTTTTATAAGTAAGGTGCTTATTAACATCTAGTTTAAGAATTTGCCTATTAACTAAGTTCTTAAAATTAGTTCTAATAGCTAGATAAATAATTAGCTTAGTCTTGCCTAGTTAGAGCACTTTCATACCTACATAAAGAGGTATACTATAAGTAGGTATTAACTACTTATTATTAATAGCTATAAGAGCTACTACTCTATTAATTTTTAAGATCTTTGCAAGGAGAAGAATATTATTCTTCTCTATATGCCTTTACACTTATCTTACCTATTATAGCCCTTTAACGTCGCCTACTTCTCGCTGTTAAAGCGCAAGTATAGCAACGCTGTTTTAGGCTTAGCACGCAACTATACCTACTATATTAGCAAGGAAACCTTCCTACTAGCCTTTAAGGCTGCTTTTAAGTAGTCTATTATAAAGGAGAATATCTAAGCTAGCTTTAGAGGTGCTAGTCTAGTCTTACACGACCTATAGGCTATGCTATCTAAGCTTAATGTAGTAGTGCAGGCACCTTGTTAATTACTATAATAGGTAGCTGCCTAGTAGGCGCAGACACTACGCAACGCGTGTAAAGTTAAGTCTTATGTAACGGGTCGAGTCCTATTAGACTGCGCACGCAACTACAACGCGCCCACCGCGCCAAAAAGGCTGGCACAAGATATCAGAGCTGCTGATATCGTTGCGTAGTTGATACATAAGATAGCCACCGCTATCTGTACTGTAGCGGGCTACCTAGCCCGTTACATCTTAAATTAGTCTTATTTAAGAGAGCGTAAGACAACGCTATAAACCTTCTACTAATTTACTTACTAAGTAGATTACATAGTTAAGTAAGGGGGCCTAGCAAATAGCATATAAAATAACGCTTATAATAGAAGAAATAAGTACACTTTAAGTAGCTTTTAATAAGTTAAATAAGCGTAAAAGCGATAAGCAGCGATATATATAGATAGAAGAGACTCTTACTATAAGTAAAGTATAAAAAGTATTAGCTAAATAAGCATTTAGTAGTTATAGTAATAGTAAGAGTGCGTTAAAGAGGGTGTAAGGAGAGCGGTGGTGTAGGTGTTGTAAGCAGACCAGACATAACGCTTATACCTGCGTAGTTAAGATAGATAGTGTAAGTAATAATAGTAATTTTAATAATTCATTTAGTATATTATAATAGTTTATTAACTAGTTATAATAAAAGGCTATAATAACATGTTGTAAGGGGCTCGACCCCGGAGGGTAGTCTTAAGCTCGGGAGCACGATCGGACAGGCCAAGGTAACAAGATTGTATTCGATAGAGAGCTAAGCTCTCGGCTACGTAGCTATCTATATACAATGCTGGTTGCTAGGGTAACAATCAGGCCGGGCAGGTGGAGTAAACGAGGTCGTAGACGAGTATGGGAGGCGAAGGGCGTTCAGCCCGTTACACATGTTAAAGTTAACGCGCTAGTGGGGAGGTGTCCGCTCGCTTATGGACCACGTTAATAATAAAAATAAAATAAAAAATACTTAAGTAGTATCTTACTTATAAAAATTAGACACTTAAAAATTGAAAGAATATTATTCAGTTCGATAAGATTTTATTATTCTTAACTATTTTTATAATAGCTATTATATATAGCAATACTTAAGTAAAGTTTTTACTAAAAGTATTATTTAAAAGTAGTAAAAGAGCTACATTAAATTCATATTTTAAGGCTACTTTATATATAACTATAGAAGTTCTTACTATATCTAAAGGCCTAAAACTATATAAAAAAAGAAAAATGCTACTTGTTAAATTCTAGAGTTAAATCAAGCTCTAAAGCCTTTTACAAGAAAGCCGTAAATGTTTATAATAAGTATATAAAAGCTTAAATTATATAATAAGCCTAGTAGAGTTTTATAATAGAAATAAATAAAAGAAATAAGTAGACTAGCGAATGGGTATAGGGTTCCTAAGATAGGTATAGAGTAGGGTAGAGTCGCACAGATGTTAAGTAGGGATAGAGTTAGGTCGTACAGACCTAGGGTAGAGGTAGGGTTAGGTTATATAGACTATAGGTAAAGGTAGAGTTAAGTAGACTATAGCATAAGTAGAGGTAGGGTTAAGTTATATAAATATTAAGTAGAGATAGAGTTAGGTTATACTATCTATAGGTGTACTTAGGTATAGAGTACTTATGCTAAGTATAGAGTACTTATATTAAGAAATTATATAATAATCAGTGATTTATTAATTATATTTAGTTATTATAAATAAGTAGGGCGCGTTTTAAAATAATAAAGGCATTAAAAATAAATAAGATAATGTTTATTATAACTTATTATTATAGTACTAAGATAGTCTTTTATGCTTTCATAATAGAAGTAGTAGCTCTTTTATACTAGCTTCATTCTTAGCTTTATTCAAAATACTTTAATTCTTATCATTATATTGAGTATTTACTAAAAGCTTAAATATATTACTACACTTATTACTTGGTTTTCCACTATCTTTTATCTTTATACAGAGGGGTGACACGAAAAAAACGTCACTCAAAAAGTTGTTATTTAAAAACTTTAATATATAGCTAGAAAAAATAGCTAAAGATAAACGGATTGCAGATCTAGAAAGCCAAGATCTCCTAGTTTGGCATAGTGGACCCACTATCTGCTTAGTCAGCAGCTCTGAGCGGAGAAAGACTATAGAATATAGGAGACTAAAATAATAAAAATTTCATTTATTGTAAAACAATAGTCCTTACTCAAAGAGGCTTAGTTTTGAGATATGTGATAGTCTATATATACAAGATCACGTGACATGTTTTTTTCTATTTTTAGCAACCCTCTAGCATTGAATATTAAGTTCTAAAGACAAAGTTACTAAATTAGGTTTAGTGTATTACTAAGCCTAATTAGTCATAATATACTATATATTTGATTCTTTCTATCCTGAATTTCTGATTTCTTAATTCCTCACTATGGATCCAAAATTTTCAAAATTTGAAGCTGAAGTTGCCCGTTTGTTAAAGGCAAATATAGCCATTAAAAATATATCTATTTTACTTAGTAAGCCACCTAAGGCTATTAGAGGCGCTATTTATCGATTTAAAAAGAAAAAAAATTAGAAAAGAAAGCTTGAAAGAGTTATTAGAGGCGGAGTTTCAAAGCTTTCAGAAAGAGATAAAAGATCTATTAATAGAGACTTGACTAGGAGCCCTAAAAAGACAAATCGCCGATTATTAGTTGAAAATGACGTCAATATTTCAACCAGAACTTTACAGAGATTTTCAAAAAGAGAGGGCTATTCTATTAATCTTGCAAAGAAAAAATCAATTTTAAACAAAGAAAAAGCTCAAAATAGATTAAAATACGCTAAAGATATGCTGGAAAATCTATCTAATATTAGATTAGATAGGATAATATTTTCAGATGAGTCAGCAATCCAAAGAGGCCGAGGATATAGAGGAGAATATGTAAGAAAACGCCAAAATAAGCGCCAAGGTCGAGAACAAGTTTGTACAGCCAATAGATGTAAGTTAAAAAAAATCCTAATAGGCTAAAAGTATCTATTTTTAGTCTAGTATTTTATTAATATTTCAATCGATTTTTAGCTTGATTACTAATAGAGTTATAGCAAGAGATATTACTATCCAAGTTTGGGGAGCAATTTGGATAGGTGGTAGATCTGATCTAGTAGTAATTCGGGCTCCAAATTCTTCTCCAAACTTCAATAATCACCAATATATCCGTAAGGTTTTAATACCTTAAGTAAAGCCTAATATAAAACCAGGTAAGTAATATATATATTCTTATATCTAAGAATTAATCTAGCACACCTAATTAAAGAGCTATAAATCCCAAATTCGGATATATTATAGATATAACTAACTACTATCTAGGCTGGAAGTTTCAGCAGGATAACTTCAGAATGCATACTACTGAAAACGTTTTCAGCTAGTTTAAAAGAAATTCAATTGAAGTCTTCCCTCATCCACCTTACAGTCCAGATCTTAATCCAATAGAAAATGTGTGGAGTTTACTTAAAAACCATTTATCTAAAAGATCTAGATCTTTTTTAGGCTTAGGTAATAACCAGAAGAGTATAGCGGCTTTTACTAGGGCTATTTTTGAAGAGTGGCAAGCTATTCCACAACAGGATATAGATAATTGTATTTTATCTCTACCTAGGCGTTGGCAAGCTGCAGTAGAAGCTAAGAGCTGGTACACTAAATATCAGCTTCTATTCTTAGCGAGAAATAAATATACTCTAAGAAATCAGACTCTTCTATATATCACGTGATCTAACTAGTAAAGGTATACTATAACAGTCAGAGCTTAGAGATCAAAGATAGATCTAGAATACATATTAGACTTGGACCTTTTTATATAAAAACAATAGAGTAATCTAGATATTTAGTTTAGATTTATTCAAGCTTCTAGTTTGGGGATTTTTGTTCGCTCAGGGCTGCTGACTAAGCAGGAGGTGGGTTCACTATGCCAAACTAGGAGATCTTGGCTTTCTAGATCTGCAATCTGTTTATTTTTAGCTATTTTTTTCCAGCTATATATCAAAGTTTTAAAATAACAACTTTTTGAGTGACGTTTTTTTCGTGTCACCCCTCTGTAGTAAATACAATTGCGTACAAAGACTAAAATAGCATTACTATACGCGCGCTTTAATAGCAAAAAGTAGCCTATATTAAGGGGCTATAAGAGGTGCAATAAGTGGGGAGGTATATAGAGAAGGATTATCTTTATCTTTTTATAGAGATCTTAGAAATCCACTAAGTAGTAGCTTTTATAGCTATTAATAATAAGTAGCTTATACGTCTCTATAGGCCGCGCATAGGAATTAAAGTAATAAAGCTAGTTAAGCGCTGAATTATGATTTATCTAGCTAGTAGGACTAACTTAGATTACCTAGTCACGTGGCAAATCCTCTATAAACTAGGTAGAAATTAAAACCTTATTAGTAAAGATAAAAAACGCCAAGATACGCATGCTTATTGCGCTAACGCTTTATATTAGCATAACCTACTTATAATTACTTAGCTAGATCTTCTTGATTCTTCTTAGTTTATCTAAGCCTATAATAACTAACTATAATAAGATCTTACTTATAATGAAGCTAGTTTTATTAAAGTTATAGATATCTTTGTCTATAATACTATACTTTGCTTTTATATTCTAAACTAGCTTAAACTAGCCCTTAATAAGCGCTAGGTCTTTATAGAGAGCTTGCTAGTAATTATATAGACAGCTCTAGCGCGTACGTAGCTTAGGATTGCGCTAGACAAACCTATTAACCTAGTTCTTACCTACCTCCTTCCCGCCACGCTCTTAGAGTAGTCTATTAGCTATATCTCGCACGTTGTCTTTCTTATAGGGTAGTCCTCGCTTAGCCTTAACTATTACACGCATAGTAATAGCCTCCTTTTCTAGTTTTATTAGGCGCCTTGCTAGTAGCTTCTGATCGCTTTAAGGGCGCTATCTAGCTTATTAACGCTAGATTATTATCTATAGGACGCTATAGGTAGTAGTAGCGCGTTATTTACTCTAAAATTATTTAGAATTAAAATTAGTAATAGTAAGAAATAGATCTACTTTAGTATAAGTTTTTAACGCGTTATGTTATTAAGATATTACGCGTTATTGTTGCAAAGGTGGGATATTATAGGGAAGTGGCCTACATACTAGGGTGGCCCACTTACTAGTGAAACACGTTATATATAGTTATATAACGTGGTTCACAAGCGAGTCGCTCACCCAAGCGAGTCGCTCACGCCCCACTAGCGCGTCGACGTCGAGACGTTATCACGCACTTTTATCACAGTTAATAAACTATTACAATATACTAAATTAATTATTAGAATGGCTGCTATCACTTGCACTATCTATATCAACTGCGCAGGTATGAGCGTTATGTCTAGTCTGTTTACAACGCCCGCACCGCCTCTCTCCTCGCACCCTCTTCGACGCACTCTCACTGTCGCCACGACTACTACCCGCCTGTTCAGCTAATACTTCTTGTACCTTGCCTACAGTAAGAGTCTCTTCTGTCCGTACGTATCGCCGCTTGCGGCTTTTACGCTTGTTTGATTCGTCTAGAGCCTCTTAAAGGGTGGTTATTTTCTCTGTCAAAAGTACTATCTTATGTGCCATCTGCTAAGCCCCCTTACTTAACTGCGCGATCTGCTTAGTAAGTGAATTAGCAGAAGACCTACAGCGCTTTCTCACGCT
>NW_007359937.1:344785-357996 GCF_000359705.1 Exserohilum turcica Et28A | reverse complement strand
TAGCTGGTGCGGTTGCGTGCCAAGCCTGAGATCGAGTCGCCATACTTGCGCTTCAACGGCGAGAAGCAGGCGACATCAAGGGGCTGCAATAGGTGAGACGAGTGCGCAGGCATGCAGAGAAGAATGATATTCTTCTCCTTGCAAAGATCTTGAAAATCAACGGAGCAGTGGCTCTCATGGCCGTCGATAATGAGCAGTCGATACCCACCCACAGTCTGCCTCTTTATATAGGTATCAAAGTGCTCTAACCACGCAAGAGCAAGCTGATTATTCGTCCAGCCATTAGGACTAACTTCAAGAACCTAGTCAGTAGGCAGGTCTTTAAACCAGACGTTGATAAGCACCTTGCCCGCAAAGATAACGAAGGGGGGTAGCCGGCGACCTAACGCGCCCACGCCTTGGATCACAGTAACCCACTTATGGTTACCTAGCTAGATCCGCTTCTTTTTGCTATATCCCTCTAAGCCTGTGATAACTAACTATAATAAAATCTTGCCTATTATAAAGCTAGTTTCGTCAAAGTTGTAGATATCGTCGTCCACAATACCCTACTTCTGCTTTGTCGCCTGAACTAAGTCGAACTAGCGCTGGATAGCCGCTAGGTCCTCGTAGGTAGCTCGCTGGTGATTGTAGGGACGGCTCTAGCGCGTGCGGAGCTTAGGAGTCCTCTTAACAAAGTTATTAATCTAGTTCTTGCTAATAGGGTTGCTCCCACGCTTATGTAGTAGTTTATTAGCTATTGCTTGAACGTTAGGCTTTGTAGGCGCAAATCCTCGCGCAGACTCCTTAAGAATACGCTTAACTATAGCCTCCTCTTCTAGCTTATTTAGGCGCTTCGAATTCGCTTCGCAGTCGCGTTGAGAGCGCTTTCTAGCGCGTTGGTCAGATAGGGTTCTTTGAGGCACGTTATAGATAGAGGCAGCACGTCTTTAGCTTTAAACACGTTGCGATTGGATATTAAAAAGAGCAAGCTAAAGATCTAATTCAGGATAGGCTAATAAATGTTGACGTTGTTGAGACATGACGTGTTGCAGTCTCGACGTCGACGCGCTGGTGGGGCGTGAGCGACTCGCTTGGGTGAGCGACTCGCTTGTGAACCACGTTATATATATATATATACTACTGCTATGGTAGGTATACGTCTGTATACGCTACATTATGCATTACAGAAAACCTTCTTGAATGTATGTGTGAAGAAATAGCAAAATTGCGCCATGGGTTCTTGTTTTTTTCCGCACATGTAACTCAACTAAGTAGACACTTGTTTTTTTTTGGAGGGCTTGCACAGAGAGAGAACAAGAAAACCAATAGATGCTGTCTCTGACCGACTCACCGACCGAACGAGTCATTCTCTTCCCCCCTTAGATCATATCATGGCCCCGTGTTGGTAAGCGGGCTGCGGCAACGGCTCACCGATTTCATAGTTGCCGAAGAAATCAAAACTGCTCTTCCGCCTCTCCTCCATGGCATCCTCCAGGTCGCGGCTGATACATATCTCCATACCGCCGCTCTGTTCGGTGCCCTTGCGCTCCGTGGACATTTTATAACCCACGCCCGCCGACGAGCTTGGTGTTGTTGTGGCAGAGGGACTGAGGTACGTTGACGTCGTGTGCTTGACTTTGCCAGGGAGGTCGTTTTCGCCCAGGAGGCCCAGCCAGCGGAGTTCGGCACAGCGCTTGAAGATGCCTTCGAGGTCGAAGAGATCCTGCATGGACAGGCTGTACATTTTGCCGCTCCGGTATTTCCAGAAGAAGAGGACCGACAGCTCAATCGTCTCGACGCTCTGCAGGGGCTGGACAATCTTGTCAATGGCGGCTAGCAGATTATACGTCATGCGCGTCTGGTCCTTGAGCATCCTATCTCGGCTCCCGTTGCGCAGCGTCGTGTAGTTCCACTCGAGATAGAAGCGAATGTGCGTTGTATGCGCCAACATGGGCAGTTTCAAAATGTGCTGCGAGAACTCGAAATAGTCATTGTTGGTGCGGGTATTGCGCAGCTCGGCGTGGAGCTTGACTTTGCTGCGGCGGAAGTAGTTTTGCAGCAGCTCTTCGCGGATTTGCTTGTTGATGAGCAGCAGCTCCGGGCGAAGGCGCGCTGGTCTGGCTACCGCGGGTCCATAGCCGAAAATATCGTGTCGCCAGGGCTCGCCGTTTGACATTTCTGCACTCCATAGGCACGTGTGCAACTCGGGGCGGCTGTCGGAGGTATCTGGCAGCACATGGTCGAAGATCTGGTCTCTGATTTCGCGGGGAAGCGCCAGCAGAGGAGAGCTAAAGGTGCTAGGTGTGAGTTCGAGCAGGATCTCGAGTTCGCGGTACAGCATACTTTGGCGATGCTTGTACAGTCCATCTGAGCTCCTGTTGGACCCCATTGAGAGCTTGTTGCTCGCTCGCTGCTCGACGGTGGCCATGTGTCGTGTTATGTGCAGGGTTGGTCTCAAAGAAAAAGGGAAACGTTGGCCGCCAGGAGCCCGAGTAAGCGTGCTATAGATAGATATTATTGAGGCTGGCTCACTGCCCACTAAAATCAAAAAAGGACAGACGAGAGAGTGTATGTGAGCAGTGACCAGTTGTCGTCGTCGTCGTCTTCGTGGGCGTCGTCGTCGGCGTCGTGGCTGGGCACACACACACGCACACGGCCAGAACTCAGGACTTGCAGGCTGGATTAAAGTGGCATTGACAAACTCCTTCGCGCTGATACTGCGGGTATACTGCAGGATGTTTGGCGCAAAAGGGGACCATCTGCGACGCCATTGCTTTGCGATAGGGGCGAGTCATCCATGGATGGTGCCTCTGCTGACATTGTGCCTGCCGCAGGGACCCGTCGCAGCACCCGTGCAGCCTTGCAAAGAGGGAATAGCGCGTCACGTGCCCCCAACCCCAACCGCACTCCTGTAGCCGCCTCGCTGGCTGTAACACGTTTCACCTTGGCGCTTCAGCAGCGCCCCCCTCCCCCTCCCCCTCCTCCTCCAATCCTCCCAGTTTCACATTCTCAAACACGTCGGAAAAACCATGGCGCCTTCTAGTTCGCTGCACACGGTCCCCGCACCCGATGGCCCTCCCGCCCCGGCGCCCGTCCTCGCAAGCCGAAGAAATGGCAATCATAAATTAAAGCACCGTTGGGCGAGTGCGCGGCGTACGGAGCGCCAGAAAAAACAAGCCGTTCCGAACTCTATGCCAATTAAAAATAGGTCGTAATATTGCAACGAGTGCGTGGCCTGCTAAAATTACCCGTATACAAGGAGCGAGGCCCCAAGAGGAAAACAAAAAACAAACAAACAAACAATAACAACAGCAAAAAGATGCTTTTACGTCGCTCATGGTCTAGGGGGGTATCACAGCAAATAAGACAAAAGGCTCATGGCGCGATTCAGGCCCGTCCTCCTACTCCATCCACTCTGTGTCGAAACACTGGCAGTCAGCGATGGTGCCACCGCGTCTCCATCCACTCAGGAGTGTAGGGCATTTCCATGCGACGTCCATGTCTGAGCATTGGAACAGCACATTCCATATTCTCTCCATTGTATATCCGAACCACGGCTGGCTCATGGAATCTTCGCGGCCCTGCAGATAGGGCTCGTTGTGCGCCCAGCTGTTTTCGTCGACCAAAAGCTTCCAGAGATCGGCATATATTGCTTTGTCGATGCCGCGAATGCGCGCGGCGGTAGCAATGAACTGGCCCTTGTAGCTCAGCAGGACACCATCGCGCACCGAGTGGTCGATGCGTGATTGAATTTCCGGAAACAGCTCTGTCTCATCCTGCCAGCCATGTTTATCGCCGCACTCATCGCTATTACAAACATTACCTACCCAGCCGAGATTAAGGAAGCCGGTTTGGTTTGCGCGGAAATAGCGTTCGAAGAACGGATAAAACTCGCGTGGGTTGTGCACGTCGGCTTGAAGGAAAACGGTGCGCTCGGCAAGGTTGTCCCAGCGGGTGAGGATATGGTTGAGGTATGTCTCGGCCTCTCTCCCCACGTTTGGGAGCTTGATGACGTTGTGTGCGGCCGTCTCTTGCTTGACTCGCTCTTCGTCTGCCTCGCTATCCTTGAGATAGATTGTCACAAGTGCCTGCGACATGTCTGGCATGCTTTGTAGCCTCGATATAAGCGAGGCCACGTCAGATGTCCGCTCTTTGTACATGCTAATGACAATTTCCAGAGGACCATTCGCTTCGTAGCCCAGATCCAGCTGAGGCTCAATGCGCGGGTATTGGCGTTGTCCAAAGTTGAAGCTTACGTACGCTGTCCATAGCATGACCAGAATCACGCTGCTGAAAGACGAGCGAAGACCACGGCTATGAGAATCCGGGCAACTCGTTGGCATCGCAGCCATTCCAGCCTCTTCGCTGTCGTCTGATACAGTTATGTGCTGACAGAGAACCAAATCGTAGCTGGCGTAGGGATCTTTCGGGTGCCTTGCTTGTTTCCAGCTCGCACCATAAATCTCATCGCCACAAACGCACAGGATTGCGAACAAGTAAAAACACAACTGGTACAAGCTCGAATAGGACCGACGAAGCGAAAGCGTAGTAAAACAGCCAACGATGGCTGTCATGGCCAGCTGCGTCAATGCATCGCGTATGCGTTGGGACGCTGCATCTTGGGACGCTGGGCAAGTCTCCACGGGAAACAGCACTGAGCCTCCCAGCAAAAACGCCGCTCCGGTTGAGAAGGCGTTCAAAGCACGCAACGACATTCTTTCGCTGTCAAATGGGTTTCCCTGTTCCTCGGGCCAATCGCTAGTTGCGCAGAACGCCGCGACTAGGGCGCCCATAGCAACAAGCCAAATCACATCCGTGCTTTGCGTCGGTGCCTCTCCTGGATAATAGTTTGCAGCCAACTTCTTTAGAGCGCTCGCCAGTCCAAGCAAGAGCACGGCCAGAATGGATGTGACCAAGCTCGGCACCTGAAGTCGATATTCCATGAACAAGATTCCAGCGCAAGACAGCAAGAGCAGACCCAGACGCAGAAGGTCCGTGCTTGAGCGAGGCGTGTAAGCAAACACGTGCAGTATGAGACCTTCAGCGAAGAAGGCAATTGTCTAATTGGATCAGTACATCAATACCACACGTGTGTCAACATCGGACAAACTCACCGCTACCATGTACAGCAGGGGCAGATTCGAAGTGTGCAGTACGGCCTGTGTTATACATAGTGCTGCTATTGCTTGCAGACAATGTGAAGCGGCCACCAAGAGCGTAGCTTGGACTGGTCGGTTCTCCAGGTGCTCTTGCTCGGCACTGTTTTGCTCATACCGCCGCCATACATGTGAGATTAAGGCGAGGAAGGCGGTGGCTGAAATCTGCCAGCTATACAGTTGCAGGGGGTAGTGCAGATTGCTTTCGACGAGAAGGTGTCTTGTAGTCAACAGGGACGTGGTAGCACATGGCAGCCAGAGCAGTGATTTGTGGTCCTGGATTTGCTCGTATACGGATCGTCGTTGGCAGTTCAATATGTCGTCTGGATCGATGCGTTCGGGGCCATCAGTTGCGGGCATAGTGCTGTGGTGCAAAGAGAGGCTTGTGGACGGAAGAAGGAAAGATGGTGTGCGGGTTGGACAGCAGTTGAGGTGGCCGGCGACTTTTTCCAAACCCTCGGTTGGGTGCCTGATGGAGTTGTGGGCCAGGCGTCAGGCTTTGTAGAGAATAGCAGGTGGATGCCAGTACGCGTGACTGACGACGCGGGTCCGACGTGGGTCTGCCAATGCGTTTGGCGGCCCGGAGTTGCAGCGGTTGCATCCCAGCAGATGGCAATGCTGTCTGTCTGGGAGGGGCAGAAGTGCGAATCTTGAGGGAAAAAGGCATCGTCTAAAGGTTTGGAGCAGGGTGGTGGAGGCTCTGCTAGCGAAGGCGTGTTAGCCATTCACCACACGGACTCGGGCCGGGCTGAGCCCAAACAAGCAGACATATGCGCACATCAGCCTCGAAGGATTGGGTGAGGGGGGCAATGTATGAGGTCGTGGAATTGCGCATGTGGCCTCGCAGTGGCTTCTCTGCTGGCCTGGCAGAGGGGCGGAGTTGTACACGGCCCTGCACAAGGCATACACATGGTGATACTGGTGGCATAAGAAGCACTTGGCCTGCTACGCGTAGAGTATGGGGCCCAAAGTCGATCCTCCCATGGGACCTGCAAAAAGGGGCGCAGTCAACTACGCGGCGGGCCATGCACAGGTGTCCAATTACCTCGATGCTTGGCTAATTAGTTACGAGACGACAAGCACTGTGCTTTTCGAACGCGGGTCCCGCCAAGAAATGGTGGGTATGCTGCTGCGGGCGGCCTGAGGGCAGAGCGGACGGGGTATTGTATAAAAAGGTGCGGGTCTATATTATTTCCTTCAGGGCGCGAGCGCAATCAAAAAAGTCCGCAATATAAGTACGAAAAAAAAGAAAATAGTCATCCTTCCGCGTGGCGCAAAGAAAGAAAGTACTTACGAGAGAGTAAGAGAGGAAAAGATAGACTTGCAGCCCTGAGACAACCCCACACCCGCCCCCCAAGACAGCAGCAGCGGAACATGTCAGAAGTGTCTTGGAACGGGGGGCTAGGGAAATCGTAGATCTGCCTTCTAGATGCGCTAACGAACGGATGGATGGACGGGGGTGTGCCATGTCATGTCATGTCATGTCATGGGGTTGTGTGTGTGTGTGCGGGAGGGGTCACTCTCTCCTTGCTTGACCTAATAGTAACGTGGATGCAGCAAAATCAAACATCAAAACAAAAGAAGCAAAGAAGCACGAGTATTAAACCGCGCACGTCCAGCTATAAACACAAAGACCGTTGGCTGGCCCACTCACACTTACGCTCAGGCTCAAAGTAAGTGCAATGCAATACGAAAAAAAAGGAAAGACGCCAGATTACGAATGTTGTGTTTTAACACGACGCATCCTCCCTGTCCCCCTCTTTTTAGTCTATCTCATCTTTCTGGTTTTGTCTCATCTATTCTAGCAACAGCAGTGCCAGAATAACAAGACCGTTGTGCATATGCAAACATGGAGCACGTGGACCTAATTAGCTAGCCTATTGTCGGTGTTCGGTGTAAGTAAGTGTTGTCAGTATTGGTGTCGACGTAATGCCATGTACATGTCTTGTACATGTATGTCTCTGCTAATAATCAATCTGTCCAAGTGAATTTGTACTAAGCATGTATGCATCTGTATACGACTTGAAAACCCCGTAGAATCAGCCCCTTCATTACCCATACCACTACGCACACAGCCCCTTATTTTAGACTCAACTTCTAGCTGGAGAGAGCTTGCTAGATCGGGGTTCCATGGCCTGGTGGTGCTTCTTCTGCTGCCAATATTTTATCAAATCTTTTTCAGGCCTGGCGTAGTATAGAAATGGACGCAACGCTTCGTAAAACAAGCCTTTTTGGATGCTTTGGGATATCATGTGCGCATTGAGTTCTTGGAGGGTAAGCTTTTTTAGAAGAGGAATTGCTTGGAGCCGAGGTCGTTTGGTGGGGTGAGGTGTTGGTGTAGGGTGCCAAGTGCTGGTGTTGGTTCTGCTACTCAAAGAAGACTACCCTACCGCGGTAAGCGCAGGCCGCAGAGGCAGTGTCAAGCAGGTAGTGATTAGCCTGACGGATATGTCAACTGCGCCTTGCATATTACATTGCGCGTTGCGTGGCACATGGCCGAGATGGCTAACCTAAAGCTGATTTCATACGCTATCGTCGCACTAGAACAAAAAGGCCGCGACGCGCATCTTCTTCGGGCTTGTTGCAACCCTGAGCAACTTTCCTTCGGCAGCCTGGCGTGGCTGCTTACATTTGAGGAATGGCATGTTACTGTATCATCTTCTTTTTCTTATATACAGAGACTACACAATATGCAAGGTGCTTATGTTATCGTCAGATATATATATATATACACATGAATACGTCCAGTGACTACATCAATATTAGCTATAATGCGTTTGATACATGTATCACAATCATGACGCTTCCATTACTGTGCACCGCCTGCATGGATGCTCTGTACAACAGGGTACAGGGGCAAATACGGGTTGTATATGGCCTGACACCTTGCGTTGTAGTCGGCCGTGGAGCCATGCTCAATCTGGAGCTCGTTTCCCCGCATGCCGAGTAGTCCAAGGGAACCGGTCTTGGGCGTGGCCTTGGCCCATCCGGGACTTGCCTTTGGGTTCTTGATCCACTTGACAAACCATGCGTGCTGGTAGTCGGCGAGGTCCTGTTCCTCGGCGGTGACATTGACGACGCCCGCGCGCGAAAAGACATCCTTGCCGCCAAAGTAAAAGGGGATCTCGCCGCCGTGGGTGGGTACCTGTGCGGGGAGAGGAATCGTGTTGGAGTACTCGGCCATGAAGCGGTAGATCCATGTGTCCTGCTTCTCGCTGCGCAGGTCAAGCAGATGGTCGACAGGGCAGAAGAAGCGCGCGTCGCCGTACTGGGCACCGCTCATGGCGGAGACGCTGGCGTAGTCGGACATGTTGTAGGCGGACTCGACGAGGCTGTATGGGACTTCTGCAATGTCGGCGTCAAACGTCCTGATCCACTGACTGAAGTTTGTGTTCTCCGAGCCGTATACGAAACCGAATACGGAACCCTCATGGTTGGAGTTGCCAGTTAGAAGAGGAACGTGCGAGGCATACTTGCCAGCGGCGAAGCGCGCCTCCAAGTCTTGGAAGCGAGTAATGTTGTCCACGACAGGGGTAAAATATGTGTTGAGGCTGGCGTTGAAGGATGCCGTCTGTAAGGCATACATGTCCACTTTGCGGAGGCAGTCGAGCTGGCCTTTGCCCGTCGGGCACTGGACCTCCTGAGCAACAATGTCCAGGACTTGATTGGTAGGAGCATAAGCTGGGCCGCTCTTGGCGTTGGCGGCCATCTGAACCGCTCCCGCGAGCCAGGTATCCGGGTGGTTCCACAGGTAGTAATCGACCATGACGGAGCCAGACGAGTGGCCTCCAAAGACGACATGGTCAGGATCGCCTCCGAACTGGGCAATGTTGTCACGCACCCACTGCAGGGCCTTGTCGACGTCGAGGATGCCAAAGTTTTGCGACTCATTCGACTTCGTATCCCGTAGCTCGGCTGAGTTGGGGTAGGCATAAGTGCTCTCGCGCGTGTTGAAGCTGACGAAGACGACGCCCGAGCTGGCAAAGTTGGTGCCTATGTAGCGGGGGTCGCTGCTCGAGCCCGTCACCATGGCGCCTCCATACATGTACACGAAGACGGGAAGGCCAGCGTTCTCTGGAGCTGAATGGTTAGGACGGCATCATGGGTGCACGGGACACGGAGGCGAACCTTGTGATTGGACTCTTGGAGGAGGCACCCAGATGTTGAGGTTCAGACAGTCCTCGCCTTGAGGAGCGTAGTCTGGATTGGCCATGGCCTGCGGGCAAGTTGGGCCGTAGTGGGCGGCGTCCAGGACATGGCCCTTCTTCAGCTTGTTAGCATCTTTAGGCGGCTGCCACCTGTCAGGGCGCGTGTCAGCCAAAGCATCGCAAAGACATGCAATTTCCACCGCAAGCGTACCGGTTCTCTCCCCCCGTGGTGGCGGCAAACGGGATTCCCAGAAAGACCGAGTTTCCATAGGCGTCGACGAAGCCGTGGACGGTGCCCTGGTGCAGTGGCGCAGTGCCGTTGACCACGGGTGCCTTTGCGGCCTTGTGCTGTAGGGGGTTTGCAGCTGCTACAGCCGCTTGTGTGAGAACAGCGGCTAGTGAGAGGCTTCGTAAGCCAGTGGGCGCAAACCGCATGATGCAATGCAGGGCGGATAGAGTTTGGCGGAGGGATGCAGATCAAACCTGGGGTGCCACATGGCTATATAACAGCGCAGGAGGGCGGCCCACAGCAGCAAAGGAGGATTTTTGGCCGCCAATGGGGGGCCCAGCGCGCGCGCGCGTGTGTGTGTGGGCCAGACGAGGCGAGAGTGGGAGTGGGAGTGGGATGGAGCTGGCATGGAGGAACCGTATCCTCATCTCCGTTGTGCAGTTCCACTGTGGGTCGCGGCGAGGCGAGTCCAAGCGCCTCCTTCGCGTATCTGCACTGCTCTCCTCAGCCCCCCCAGAAACACCAACACCACTACCACTACCACTACCACCACCACCACCATGGCACCTTGTCCCTTGCATGATTAGTCCCAATCCAAACCCGTTGCTTGACTCTCGCGCTCGCGGCACTTCAGCCCGTATTCGCTTCCTGCCGTGCATCGTCATGGCCGGCTCCCGGCATCCCATCCGCCGCACCAACTAGCAGCCAGACACGGTCGATCCTGGGTATAATGGGTCCACGGGGAAGAAAAAGCAAAAAACCAAAGCCTCCCTCGATCCCTGCCCAGGGGCCCGTTCTCTGCGGGGTTCGCCATGTTCCATGCAGGCAACGGCTAGAGGATGCGGGTGATTGGCAGCTCCGCCCATGCTTTATGGGAATCTCATGGCCTGTACCTGTGGCGGTTGAGTCAGAACGCCGGTACCCTTTGACAGCTCCGATCCTCCATCCTTGCGCCTGGGACCGCTTTGTGTGAGCCGAACAGGATCACCATGTGTATACATTGTGTGGTGCAAAAGGTCAACCTTCTGCACTATGCAGAAGCTTGAATAGATATACCACAACACATTGACCTTGGCCGCAGTGACGGCTGGCCATCGTCACCAGTCCTCGCCTCGCCACTGTACCTTTAGCATTGTCATTTATCATCCTATTCTCTTCCAAAGCAGAACAGAAAGTGGTGGTATTGCTTTTCTGCATCAGGGCATCCTACTCTCCAAATCCGTGCACTGCACACCATGGGCACAGAGGCCTTCAGGGTACGTAGTCGGACTCCAAAGGCATTCACGTACAATGTTCACTGCTCCATAGATTTCATGGTATCTTTCTACAGCAATCACAATACCATTTGTCGCCATGCGCGTGTGGTTTCGATGGCACAGGATCGGCAAACTGTCCATCGATGACTACTTTGTGCTCCTCGCGCTGGCGTGCTTCTGTGCAGGCCTTGTCCCCCCGCAGATCATGTGGGACAATGGCTTGGGTGGTGACTTGTCCAAGTTGACAGCAGCTCAATTGGAGGCCATCATGAAAGCAATCGTCCCTGGAACAACCATATACGTCACCACTCTCTGGTGCATCAAGTTTGCTCTTGTTTTCTTCTACAGAGCCCTTGCCGCCCCAGGATCACATATGGTCATTGTCTATAACGCTGCGCTGGTTGGCCTGGCCATCACCTACATCATCCTATTCTTCCACATCATGTTCCATTGTTACCCGCAGAGCAGGCGATGGAACCTCGATCCGAACAGTAAGCCGAATCCCCATGCCTACCACGTCAGGAATATTCGCTGATTCTGCATAGAGAGATGTGACCAGCAAGCCGAGGACGTAAACTTCTGGCTTCTCAGTCTCTGTAAGTCGTCAACGCCACATAACATCCCCTCGCCGCCATGGTATCATTCCACGCTCGATTTTGGCCCTGCGCTAACCGCAACAGTCAACATTATCTCTGACCTCGTCATCATTTGCCTTCCCATCACCATGGTATCGCGGCTCCAAATGTCACTCAGGGATAAGCTTGCTGTTATCGCCATGTTTGCCCTGGGTTTCATTGTAGTAATTGCTAGCTGTAGGACCACCTCTACCCGTACCTCTGTCTTCCACTCGACCGAAACTAACAGTACCAGGCATACGAGCATACTTTGCCAAACGCGAACACCCTCTGCTTACTGCTACCGTATCCGGAATCGAAGCCTCCGTCGCCCTCATTACCGTCTGTCTCCCAGCCGTGCGGTCGCTGCTGCTCGGCAGAGGCGCGAAAAGCTCCAATTCCGCTAGCTATGACCGGCAATACGAATTATCCCAGCCTCGAGCTCAGGGCGACGGCACGACCAACAACGCCTCGAATATGCGTAACGCCAACCATACCGCGTCGTCGAGCGCCGTCAAACTGCAGTCTCGTCACCATGCCACCGGATCCGAAGACTCGCTCGTCTCCGACGAAAGCCTCCAAAGCGCAGAAGTAGTGGTTCCCGGTAGAGCCATTACAGTGAACACACAGATTGTGACTTTATCCGAGGACTGCAAAAGTGATACCCAGAGTACAAAAGTCACGAGTCCTTTTGTTTGAGCAGCTGTACCCACGCATATCAGTATGTGTTTTAATAAACGATTGTCATGAATATTACTTGTAGTATGACGTGGTTCACAAGCGAGTCGCTCACCCAAGCGAGTCGCTCACGCCCCACCAGCGCGTCGACGTCGAGACTGCAACACGTCATGTCTCAACAACGTCAACATTTATTAGCCTATCCTGAATTAGATCTTTAGCTTGCTCTTTTTAATATCCAATCGCAACGTGTTTAAAGCTAAAGACGTGCTGCCTCTATCTATAACGTGCCTTAAAGAACCCTATCTGACCAACGCGCTAGAAAGCGCTCTCAACGCGACTGCGAAGCGAATTCGAAGCGCCTAAATAAGCTAGAAGAGGAGGCTATAGTTAAGCGTATTCTTAAGGAGTCTGCGCGAGGATTTGCGCCTACAAAGCCTAACGTTCAAGCAATAGCTAATAAACTACTACATAAGCGTGGGAGCAACCCTATTAGCAAGAACTAGATTAATAACTTTGTTAAGAGGACTCCTAAGCTCCGCACGCGCTAGAGCCGTCCCTACAATCACCAGCGAGCTACCTACGAGGACCTAGCGGCTATCTAGCGCTAGTTCGACTTAGTTCAGGCGACAAAGCAGAAGTAGGGTATTGTAGACGACGATATCTACAACTTTGACGAAACTAGCTTTATAATAGGCAAGATTTTATTACAGTTAGTTATCACAGGCTCAGAGGGATATAGCAAAAAGAAGCGGATCTAGCTAGGTAACCATAAGTGGGTTACTGTGATCCAAGGCGTGGGCGCGTTAGGTCGCCGGCTACCCCCCTTCGTTATCTTTGCGGGCAAGGTGCTTATCAACGTCTGGTTTAAAGACCTGCCTACTGACTAGGTTCTTGAAGTTAGTCCTAATGGCTGGACGAATAATCAGCTTGCTCTTGCGTGGTTAGAGCACTTTGATACCTATATAAAGAGGCAGACTGTGGGTGGGTATCGACTGCTCATTATCGACGGCCATGAGAGCCACTGCTCCGTTGATTTTCAAGATCTTTGCAAGGAGAAGAATATCATTCTTCTCTGCATGCCTGCGCACTCGTCTCACCTATTGCAGCCCCTTGATGTCGCCTGCTTCTCGCCGTGAAGCGCAAGT
>NW_007359937.1:300947-341757 GCF_000359705.1 Exserohilum turcica Et28A | reverse complement strand
CGTTGTAGACAGCAGCAGCGCGACGATTACTTTGTGTTTAATAGAGATTAATAGAAGAAATAGCAAGCTGAATATCTGCTTCATTTAAAGCTAATTGAGTAGCGCTACGTTGAGCCATTGTTCGTTGAGATAGGAGAGGTGCGCAGGTTTGGTGGGGTGCGGCGCTCGCTTGCCACATACGTTATACAAATTTAATCCATCTCCAGATGTTTACAATTCAATGCGACATGCCTGAAGATAATCTTGAAAAAAAACGGGTATACGATAAATGGACATGTGCAAAAGAAGAAAAAAATGAGGGACAGGTCCATCTACCAGTCCATATGCTATGTGTGCGACCTAGCGCGCTCCCCTGATACAAGCCACCACGACTTGAAAACGCCACAGGGTCGAAGGACCGGGAATCCCATCTATGAACCTCAACCCCAGGTTACAGCGAAGGGAAGGATGTAAAAACGGGCATCAAGTCGACAGTGGCAGACGGTAGCACACCTCTAGCCAGCAAAACAATGTATACAATAAAATGAAGTTCATGATTCATAAAGTCATTACACACACACATGTCTCAATTCCCCGGCCCCGTGAAATTCCCAATGAACACAACTAAAATCGCACAATATGCCGCCGACGCAGCAAAAAGCTCATGCCGCGCCGCCTTGGTCAGCAGACTCATGGCCGCGCTGAACAAGAGCGTAAACACCATTAACACGCCAACAGCATTGAACGTATCGCGCTTGTTGACGTTGGCGGCTCCTGCATTGACCGCCGCCGCTGCTGCTGCCGAAGAAGACGAAGCAGCAGAAGAGGAAGAGGAAGGGGAAGAAGGGGATTCGTAATGCGCAGCTGTATTGGTGAGTTGGTACATTGTGACGACGGGGACGACGAGCAGGGCGAAAATGACAATGGTGATGAGTACGTTGACGAGCTTGTCGATGCGCGAGGAGCTGTAAAAGGAGACGTAGGGATTTGTTGTTTTCTCCTGAGCTTCTGGGGTGCGGAAGTATTTCTACAAGTAACCTGTTAGCATGCACACATCTGCACATCTACACGTGACATTTCAGGGGAATATAAAATCTGAGGGATTGGGTTATTACGAACATACCTGTAGCGGCAGGGATTCAGTCCTAAAGACTTTTCGTAGCACGCGATCAATCTGCCCGATGAGCGTTTCAACGCCGCCATCGAACGTGGCCCATTCGCGCCCATTGTGCAGCGAGACAATGTCTTCTTTGCTGCGGAGCGCATCCATTTCCGCGTCCAGCAACGGCTTCTCGTTGTGGCAGTAGCGCCGCACGCTGCGGTAGTTGCGGTCAGATGGCCGCTGGAAGGATTCCAGCGTGCGTGCTTTGATGAGGACTTCGTCTTGATATCCTTGTCAGCATGCTCCGCGGATTGTTTGTAGAGAGTGAGAGAGGTAGTTACCATATTCTATGAGCTTCGACTTGATCTCGCCGAGCACGATACGCCGCGTACGGGGCGCGCCGTCGCCGTCGGGCTGCTGGGAATCAAAGTCGCGACATTTCAAGCGATTGGCATCTTGGTCGTAGTCGTCCCAGTCGATTTCATCGAGTTCTTTTTCCAGGCTGGTGATTTCATCCTGAAGATCGAGGAGGACGCGCGAATGCAGGTAGTTGAAGGAGCGGTATAGGGAAAAGTTTGGCTCGCTGGATTGGAAGGCGGCAAGTCGGGGGAAGCCGTTGGGGGTTTGCTCTACTACTGCTGGTTAGCAACATGTCGTGTAAGATCAACCATTTGCTTACGCTTTCGCGTTCTGTTTTCCGTTACATATTCTGGCTCTGGGTCTGAGCAGAATGGCTTTGTTATGCGTTTGAGCAATTGGGGCCGCTTTTTCCTTCCTTCTATTCAATGTTAGTGTTCGGGTTGGACAAAGCGCATACAGCAATTCAGTATCTCAGAGCCATAGCGTACGTACGAGGCTGAACGCCAGGATAAGCTCACATGCTATAGCTGCATGCTGACTAGGGTCGTGCGGCCAAGACGATACAGTTTGGGGGCCAAATGGGTGAGCAGGATCACGTACGAGGCTGTGCACTCTCAATGTCAATCGAATCCGTCCGCACTGACGACTGGATCGTAGAGTGGGCGTCTTCTGCGGTTTCGACGAAGCCGTCACCTGCCAGCGTTGCATCTGTATCTGTGTTTGTAGGTGATGCTGGGGATGCTGGGGATTGAGGCGTCTTCTCGTCGGCCAAGGTCTCTCCGGTCATGGTACGAGGAGGGGTCATTATGAGCTGGAACTAAGCGAACTGCGACGGAAAAAAAGCGATTGAGAGGATGAAAACTTTTGCGCGGAAGCCAGAAATGCTCAGACGAACGTGAAGAATGAACTGTGGCTCAACAGGCTGTGGCGGAACAGCAGTGTATGTAGTAGGATGAAGAGGATCCATTTGTGAGATGTGTCAAGGCTGTTTGCCGCCTCAATAAACTCAGCCCCCAAACGCCCCGGACGCCTGTTCCACAATTGGCTGTGCGCATGTCTTTCCCAGCTGCCTGGCAGCATTCCTGTGAGCTCAGCCACACGCCGTGTTCGCATGCTCAGCTTCCCGGCTTCAGTTCCTTTTCACGTGTCCAGCCGCTTTCCACCTGCAAGTTGTAGACACTCTTGAGCTGGTATTCGACATAGCCCGCCGAGCTGATGCGGCGATTGTAGACTGTAAAGACACCCTTTGTGCGCATGCCGTTGGCCAAGACTGGCTTCTGGACAACATCGCCTTTTCTGAAGCGCGCGCTTGCCTAAGACATGTTAGACATTGCAAGGCATTGTCTGTGATGTAGGGCGTCGGGTCCGGGGCTTACCATGGCGGCGGCGGGATCCACGCGCACGCCGGACTTTGTGTCTGGGATTTCGTCTGGGGTTGCGTCTTGGAGTGATGAGGCAACATAGTCGTCGTGTGGCTGGTGGTCAGCCCCGTGCGGCGGAGACGGCAAGACTGGAGAAGGCATGTCGTCGGCCTGTATGGGCTGGTGATGCTGGAGTGTGCTGGTCGCCATGGCTTGTGTGGGGAGCGGGAAGTGAGGCAGAACAGCCTTGTGCACGCAACCGTCGAGGACGAGAAGAAGTGGCTGTTATTATACAGGACCTTGTTGCTGGCCTCTCAAAAGCGCGCTTGCTGCAGGCCCATGCAACGCAGATGGCGATTGCGGTTGGGGGCCCATTTGCTTGCACAGCCGCCGCCTGGGGCACGACGACGCCAGCGAGCCGCGAGCAGGGCGCACGACAGGCGCCTGGTTGCTGAGCAAGCCGGCTCAATTGATTGCCATTTGCCATGGCGGCCGTTCGCATAAAAACGCCAGCCCCCCGCGGTCCGACAAACTTGGAAAATGCATGGTGGTCGCTGGGCTTTCGGCCCCCAATGGGCTGGTGGGGCTTGTACAAGGCCCTTCACGCCCGCGCTATGGGAAGCATGCTGCATGTCCCGCTCGAGATGGGGGCTGAAAGGCGGCGGCTGCTGCTGCTGCTGTGAACGCTTTCATTCATTATGGCCGCTGCTGCAAACCTCACGCTCTGCAGCAGCCATCTCGCCCCTTTCCTGATTCATGGCTCTTTCAGACCTCAGCGCGCGTGTCGCCGACGCGGTGGTGGCCGACATGGCGCCTCGCGTCGTGAACCCGTACCCGAACAAAGTGATCCATGCCGACATCAGGATCCAGTCGATTGACGACGAGCTGGGCCAAGATGGTTCGCTGGCGCCGGGCGAGGGGCGGCCGGTCGAAAGCGTGGCGAGCGCGGGCGATGTCGACTACCAGGAGAAGGCGGCAGAGATGCAGACGTGGTGGGCCGAGGCGATTGCGCGCAACATGGACCTGCCCGAGGGCTACTCGCATGTCGCGGTGCTGATTATCAAGTGGGCGGACCAGCTGGACGAGCTCAAGACGGGCGATGAGGTGCGTGGGAGGAGAGGCTGGCCGTGGCGGACACGGCCACGGCTGACTGCAACACACAGGCCCGCGAGCTCGACGCCCTCTTCCGCGACTCGTTCAACTACACGACGACCATTGTCGAGCTGAACGTCGGCAAGAAGCCGCAGCACCAGCTCGACAGCTACGTCAGCGACTTCATCTGCAGGCACGACGGCCCCGACAACCTCCTCATTGTATACTACACCGGCCACGGCGTCTTCAACGAGGCACGCAAATGCCTCGAGCTCACGGGCAGCCTGGCCAGCAACGCGCTGCTGCACGACCGAGCGCTCGGCAGGAATGCGCGCGCCACCTGGAACAAGGCCGAGGACCTGCTCCGCCACGAGGACGTCGAGGGCGACGTCCTGACCATTCTCGACACGTGCTACTCGAGCAACTTTGTCAAGTCGACCAAGGACGGGCACAAGCGCTTCGAACTGCTGAGCGCGTGTGCCATTGACCAGACGACCGAGGCGCCGGGCAAGAACTCGTATACCCGCGCCCTCATCGACGCGCTCAAGGAACTGCTCAACGAAGACGGCGAGGGCCCCATCTCCACCTTTCGCCTGTACCAGCGCGTCAACATGGATCCCAGGCGCAAGGACACGCCCTCGCAGATATGGTCTCGCGGGAAGAGCGCCCACCACAGCGAGCAGCACATCTTCCTGGCCCCGCTGAAGCTCGCCAAACCCCATGCCTTGCACCCGCCAGGCTGGCGCTCCAAGCCCAAGGGCTATCTGACGCTGCGGTTCGGCCTCCGCGACCCGACCTTGAACCAGCAGCAGATTGAGTTTATGACCAAGGCGCTTTCCAAGGCCTTTGCCAACAAGGCCCTCATGGGCCTGCGCAAGATTGAATGGGTCGACATGGAGTCTGCGCCGCCCATTTCACAGTTTGAGCACATTGCTTCGATTGTGCGCGTCGTGGCGCAGTGGAAGAAGGCCGTTGTCAAGCGAAAGGAGGCACGACAATCACAGCAGACATCGCAATCTTCACGAGGCCATTCTGCATTACCACAAATACATGTTGAACCAGCCAATGCGTTGCACAAGCGCGCACGCGCAGAAGAAGACGCAAACGACCTGCCGCACGCGAAGCGATCCTATCTCGATATTTCGCATCCTCCTCCCTCACCGCCAGTGTCGGAATCTTCGCGCATCGGCGAGGATCTGTGAATCATGTGCTTCTGCTGCTTTTTGCTCATTCCACTGTCTGGCTATCTTTCTTCGCCTTCCGTGCATTCCCCTTTTCACATTCCACCGTCTACCTTTCTTTTTTTTTATTTTTTTTTTGCATCCCACCGTCTAGCTACATAGTTAAAGATACCCTGATTCTTACCTTGCAAACTACAATTTCCAAGAAACCCTATGGCTCCCTTGTATGCCGTTCCGCTGCCTTCCCATGCTCCGCTTATTCCCGCGTGTCGTGCGCTTTCGCTCACGCCGGCCAAACCCAGTGGTGGTGTGATGTGCTCCAATCTCACCACCACAACCGAATTAGCATACGCAATACCGTCTCATGACGCCACTCACGCAGCACCGCGTTGCAAAAGTCACCTTGCCATCACAGCAAGCACAACGCTTTGTCATGTTGTGTATCGCGGTTGCTTATCGACGTGGTTTTTTTTGTTGCGCAACACTGCCACGTTCTTGTGTGCCAGCTACGTACGCCCGGTATATAAAAAGGCCTTTGCATACTTACTTTGGCATCATCCACACAAAGCAATCAACCCAACATTACTACTACCTACTACCCATCAACAAGTACATTACACGACACACAAGCAAATCTCCGTCGTACCAAACAACAACCAACAACAATGACGGCAACTACAAGCATCGCTGCTGTTTGCACAAACCAACACGACCACACCATTGGCCACTGCCGCGCCCAGCGCCATACCCTCTACTCGCAACCCGAGATGCAACATGCCGTCGCAGCAACAGCATTGCCCCTACCATCGCAAAGCACAGGCGACGAGTGGAACGAAAGCCAAGAGGAGCTTGCGCGCTGGGGCATCGGCACTAACACCACCACCGAGCAGCCCGCTGCAAAGCTGGCGTCAAGCAATGCCTCGTCATCCTCGACGCTGAGCAGTAGCGCCGTGCGTGGAGGCAGCGCATTGAAATTCGAGGACGTGACCAAGTTTTGGCAGTGAAGAGAAATGCCTTTTATACATGTTTCTTCCTTCTTGCAGCATATTCTAGGGATATAGGGATATACGATATACATGCATTGACTGGGAATCTCATCAAGCGTAGATCTACATATACAGTAAATATACGGTACATAGAAGGAATATCATTCAACTGATTTGTACACATGTATTTATTGCATTCTACAAATTCGCGGTTCACATACACATGCATAGAGTTCATCTATAAGGTTTTCAGGTAGCAAGAGTGGGGTGCTGATCCCACTTCCGCTATCGCAACATCCAAGACCATCTGTAGGAAGCTCGAAGCAAGGGGATCAATGTATTGGTATATAGATCTACAAACCACCTTTCTCACCATCAATTGAACAACAACCAATAGTCGTTGTGCCAGAGTGGTTAATGGGTATGACTCGAATATCTCCATTTATTCAGTAATCATATGCCTTCGGGCGCGCAAGTTCGAATCTTGTCAACGACGGTTTCAGATGTTCTCTATTTTTGCTGACTTTGGTTCCGGAGCGGTGCCCCGAAATTGACTGAGCCTAAATCTTTTCTGAATTTACTTTTTTTTGGTTCAATATCTTCGTCTCTGCAAGCTTTAGGGCTGCCGAGTTTCCAGATTTTGCATACTCCAGGCTTCCTTCAACCCTTCTTTCGCTCTTGCAGTGCACCTCTTTTCTCACTGAATCTTTCTCGTCACCACTTTGTCCCGCACTATTTCTACCCTACTAAGCGTGTGTCTGCCCTTACCAGCTTTACGCTATCGTTTCTATCTTCACGGCACGACACCATACGCATGGCAACTATGGAATCATAGCATGCAGAGCAATAACCTCAAGGACACAGCACATAAAAGAGGTCGAGTCTTGAATCATTACATTTCATGTCCCAGCTGCTATAGCTGTTCATAGCCACTTGTCTATTCAGACCCTTGACACTCGTCCAATCCCTTGCCAAAGCAAGCGCTTAAGCGGCAATGGTAACCTCAACCTCGACACCAGCCTCGATGTTGATGATGATCTGCTTGACGACCTCGGTGGGGGCGTGGAGGTCGATGAGGCCTGTTCCCGCTGTTAGCCATGCTCACACCTATTTTCCAACCCGCGCCACTTACGCTTGTGGATGCGCATCTCGTACGTGTCCCAAGTCTTGGAACCCTCACCGCAAGGGGTCTTGCGGGTGGTGATCTTCAGGTGCTTGGTGGGCAGGCGGACGGGGCCCTTGACACGGAGCTCCTTGTTCTTCGCACGGTCGATGAGCTCCTGGCAGACCTTCTCGAGGGACTTGACATTGCGCGAGGTGAGGGTGATTCGGATCTTGTGGATCTTGGGACCTGCGCGGCGCGTGAGAACTCGTCTTTGGTCAATGCCGTGTATGCAGTTCCTTACCCTCGCCAAAGTCCTTCTCGGGCTTGTTGTAAGACATCTTGTCGGGTTGGTGGATGGAGTGTTGGCTGTTGTAGGTGCTGAGTGTAGATTCCAGTCACGACCTGGATCCTCGATCTCGGTAATGTGATGACTGGGGTGGCTTTTCGAATTGGCGACGGCGTTCGTGGTCGTTGAAATCTTTCGCGACGCCGAAATTCCGTGTGGGCGGCGGCCGCCAAGATTGCGGCCACTAGCGCCGCATCGGGCATCGCTCCATTTGATCGCTCGGCAGCCTGTCCCATGAGCCATCATGACTACATGGCTCAAGATGGACACCAAATTTGAATCCCCAATAAGGACCTGCTCGCAAATACTGCGGTGCGCTCGTTACGAATCTTCCCCTGCTTTGCCCATCGCCTTCAGAGCCGCCAAAAGTAATGTCACTACCCCACTTTGCGCCATTCCCTGACGCAAAAGTCAGAAAGAGCATACTGGCTGAAGAACGGCAACTATATCTGGATGCCTGGGACTCATTAGCCGAGCTATACCTGCGAGCGCGAGACCAGCAGTTTGCATCAGCAATACAGGAGAAGGATACGCTCACTCCGTTTCTGACGTCGTTTTTCCATCAACTGGCACATGATGACGCGCTGGCACCGAGCGTACCATCGTTGCGAAAAAAGGCCTTCTTTCTGATCCACAGAGTCCTTTCACGAGATGGAGTCCCGGATGCTCTCCTTGGCTGGTCGGCTCTGTCTGATATCTGCCATGTTTACCCAAAGAGTGAGCAACTCCGTACGCTGTTGCAGGGTTTGTGGAAGCGAAAGGGTGCGACCATTGAAAAATCACTTCAAACAGCAAAAACTTCGTTGATCAGGAACCTCGAGTCAAAGCGGCCAGAGGAGACGGAAAGCACGCTTGATAGGATAGGCCCGCTCCTCAAAGCTTCCACGGACACGAGTATGTATATGCTCACGGGATCTGACTTCCTAGATGCACTTGTGGCGGCGTATCCTCGGGTACCCCAAGGAATGCAGAAGAAGCTAGTCACAGTAGCATACCTTGGTCTCACAGCAGCATTAGAAGGCCCAAAGCCCAACTATTCACTCCTTTCCGACCACTTGTACAGCCTAAAGTCTAGCGAAGAGCAAGAGCAGAAGAAAGAGCCAGGCAAGAAAACTCTAGTAGCAGATCTGGTCACCAATACGCCCTTCCTGGAGAAAGTCCGAGACAAAGCTGTGGCTCCCGAAGCCACACGAGTCAAGAATACGGCAGCGTCACTCAGCGCGTTCCGTCAAGCGAGTGTTGCCCGACCTAAGCAGTTGATCCGGCGTAAAGTGGACAAGGGCAAAGCAAAAGCAAGTCAGGATACCTATGGTCATGGCGCTTTTACTGGCGAGATTCACGTTCATCGTATGAGCATCGTCACTCAGATTCAAGACCTCTTCCCAGATCTAGGGGCTGGGTTCATCGTAAAATGCTTGGATGAGTACAATGATGATATCGAGCAAGTCACTGCGCATCTGCTAGAAGACTCACTGCCAGCGCATCTTGCTGCGGCAGACCGAAGTGAGAAGTTGTACGTTCTTCCTTTTCTAGTCTTCTCCAATCTTTCATGCTCACAGATTCCAGACCGTCTCCCGCGACAGCATCACAGCCAGTTCCTCCTCCACGCTCAAGCCAATACCTTCCCGAGCGGCGCAACGTATTCGACGACGATGATTTCGACAAGCTCGCCGTCGATACATCTCGCCTTCATATTGGCCGGCGAGGCCAAGACCTAAGTGCTGACAAGATCCTCTCCGACCGCAGCAAGGCACCCGCCAAGTCCTCCATCATGGCCGCCCTGGCTGCTTTCGACTCGGACGACGATGAGCGCGACGACACCTATGATGCAGAAGATGTCGGCGCATCAGTAGATACAGCTGCAGCTGGACTAGGCGAAGATGCTGATCTCGGCGATAAGAACGAAGAGGCTTTGTTCCGCGCATACATTATGACGCCTGATCTATTCAGTCGCGAGTCAGAGACACGAAAGGGCAAAGCGCGAACTGCTCTCAAGAGTGAGACGGGCATGACGGATGAGGCAATTGAAGGCTGGGCGATAATGATGGCACGCAATCCAAAGCAATTGCGTCGTCTCGAAGCAAAATACTCCACTTTCCAGGGCCAGCAGCGGGAATTACCATCGTCGCGGTGGGAGAGTCCTGCAGTATCTGGAGATGAAGTTAGCGGTGACGGATCGGGTGGTCGGGGCGCAAGAGGCTGTGGAAGAGGGCGAGGGCGAGGGCGAGGCGGTGGACGAGGTGGATTAGGTGGAAGAGGCGGCGGCAGTGTCGCCGGCCCCAATGATGACAAAGGCACGCAGATCTCGCGACAGAGGAAGGAGGCAAATAAAGGATCGAGTGCGAACCACAACCGCAAAGCTCAGCGAGGGAAGAAGATGGCGAGAGCAGGATTTCCAGCTAGCTAGCCTCATCGAGTCGAGCGAGTTGCTTGGAACTCTTGGTATATACTCTCCCACCTCAGTCTTTTAAGAAAAGTAATGACAGGGTTTCGGAGCAAGTCATGAATAGTAGATATTTCTTAGTCATGCATGTGCATACAGCTTCCAAAGCATCTCAGGCTTTGATATCAGTATATATTTGTACTAGGCAGGCGAGCCGAGCCGAGCATCTACATTACGTTTACTTAGTTTTAGTACTAAAAAATAGGGCTGCAGGATAGAGGCCCTAGGTAAGCTAACACCTTCCCTTCCCCTATCTATCTTACCACCCCACAGTACTGTGTCGAGGCGGTGAGGGTGATATTGTGCAAATACAACCTACTGAGCAAAGCGAAGTTTTAAGTGAACGCTAAATGCTGACTGCGCAAACAGAGTATGAAGGAAGAAGGTGATCTGACCGATTACTTCGTATCTGATACCAAGGGTGATCCACACAAATACGACAGAGGGTTAGCTACTTGAAATAAAAGCGGGCTATTTGTCTGTTACGTACTATAACACGATCAATGCTCCATATTGATATGAACCCTGGTAGCGACTAAGACTAGCCGCTTACTACCCATATAATCTTGCCTACGCACTCTATGCTGGAAGGATTTTCATACAAAATAAGTCTATCAATCACTCTTCGCTTTGGCGCACGTTTCGCATACGTTAGAATCAACATCTCCTCTCTAGCTCTTCAAAACATCATTACGGTATAAGTAGTAACAATTTACTCTAGAAACACCTGGTTAAGCCCTAGTTTCCTCGCTTAAGATGAAGTGGAGAGTGATCCTCGCAATGGCTCCCCTCCTGAGTGGTGTCCTAGGAGGTATCTGCTGCGAAGATAACCAAGTTGATGATATGGGATGCGCCTGTGGTGTTGGTGGTTACTGTGTAAATAAAAGCTTGTTTTACAACCCTACCTTAGGTCTAACATATCGCTCTCCTTCCCTAGTGCTATTATAATAACCTAAACGCCCACAAGAGAGATTGTAAAGGCTACTTTCCAAACTTTTTTCAACACTTCTATCCGCTGCAATCAGTAAAGCCAAACTGTGGAAACAACAATGAAGGAAAGATCTATTGTACGGGCACAAGTAGTCCTAGTTGCCCAAACATTGGTAAATAATATTAGCTTTCTTCTATACTATGTATAAAAGTCTAACATCTATAACTACACTATAAAAGAATAGTGACACTAAGCAAAAGTCTCGATCTTACTTTGTATTGCATTGACCTAACATGTAAGACAAATCCCTCTTTCGGTGGATTATCGTTTGTGCTCATATTGGTTGTAATTGCATACTTGATCAAAGCAAATGGTTGAAATGGACTATTAGTCTTAATTGAGAAACGCTGATTATTTCATAAACCTCAACCTACTGATATCTTGATTTATTCAACACTATTTTAAAAAATTACAGATACTCTTTTATCCCTAAGCTATGGCAATTGACAGTCCTTTCTATGAAGGTTATGGCTTGAGTAGCTATAAGTATACAGTGAAATATAGAATTTACAATCTGAAGTGTTGTTCCGGTCTCGAAGTCTACAGCACTACCACTGCTCTGGAAACTAGACTCTTAAAAGGTTCCAAAGGAATGATTTTTAGAGAAGAATAAACGGAGCTAGCTAGTAGGGTGCAACGCATGCAAACATTTATTTTCATTTCAACTGGAGACGTGATTTTTAAATTTATCCAACGCTCTCTTACGTGAAATCTTGTTTGAGAAACGGTAACAAGGAAGCTACTGGTATATATCATACGCTGTACTTAAGATATGTCAGGACTCTATGAAGTTCCTGCAAGTTAAATCGTTACTAATTCTAGCGATTTTATAGCTGGCTGCCACACGAAAGCTGTTCGTCCAATGTATGTAAAGCATTACGCTTAGGGAGTAGATGCACAGGCATAGTAAGGTTGTATTTGACAAGCAACCATGCAAATATCTGCAGGAGAGTTGATAACTGAGCGCCGATCTGATGAAAAATCTCTTCTGTTGGCTCGAGCGTTGATCGAACGCGTAATATACCGAACATTTCACCGACCATCTTATGTCCATACGCACCAAGAGGCCTTCAGCCCATCTCAATGTGCCACACCACAACCCGCAGTCATTTACATTTACATAGACCTGGATAGGGTCAGCCAGGTGCTGCAGCGACTACTCACCCCCTGTGTGCGACTTGCAATAAGTCACTGCAACGGTAACAACGATATACCAACTTAGCAAGAAGAACGAACAGCCACGTGCCGCACATAGATGAGGCTGGATGCTGATAGTTAAGTACTAGAGATGTCAGCAATGACAAAATCAGGGTATACCCTTAGTGATAGCTCCCTGAGCGCAGCCCTTTACCGTATCGCCGGCTCTGTCACCTAGGATCAGGGATTCGGCTTTACCGGTAAAATGTTAATGTACGAATTTGTGGCTGATGATCTCTCTAGAGAACCCTATTGGCAACAGCCTTGACTGCTACACGGGCTGGAGCCACACTACTCTAATCTCAGCCTACACCAAGGTAAGTAAGTCTTATGTTGAAAAACATCCGTATGATCGTCTAGTGAAACTGACTGTGGGGCAGTGGACAGGGAACTAGATAACGATCAGTTAATTCCCATGATATAGATCAACTAGGTATGGATCTGTTTTAAAAAAAACGGGAACAGTGAACGACACCAAGTGTGACGAAGAAATATGTTTATCATAGTACATGTTCTCACTTGGTTGGTTGCTGTCATGATGTCCATCCCTCGGCTGCACGTTTTCGGTGGAAGGTTTGCGATTATCGAAATCCTACATGGAGTCACCGAAGTAGCAGCAATTCATTTTGTCGGTTATACCCCAAATTTGCACGAGCATAATACCCAAACATCAGTTCTGCGACAAAATGTGAAGCTCTAGGCCGTTCCCTGGCTCTCAGTAACACACCACGATTCGTAATAGCCACCATGTTGTATGTCTGCATATGCATCGAGTGCTGCCACTCCGCCATTGGTAAAGAACCCCTCCTAGGGTTTAACCTTTACCGCATATAGCTGTTTTGTATATCACAACGATGAACTGATGACTTATGCATCTCATCAAGAAAACATCCCACTAGCTTTCCGAAAAATTGAATCGCGGTCTTTTTGGTATGTTCGTTTTCACATGAAATCAGTATGGCTCACATGCAACAAACTTAGACTACAACACTCAAGGTTCGATAGGCGTAGAGGACGTCTTACCTTACAAGCGCAATAGAAGAAGTATCCAGCCAGCAGTGGAACAGCGAAAACTTAGTCTCAAAAAGGAGGCGCTGCTATTCGTAGTCAAGCACAACCACAAAGCTTCTTTTTTAGTCCAGCCATAAGCCCCGCATCACCGAAATATCTTTTGCCTAAGACGGCGACAATAATTATTTCCACGTAACGACAATCGAATGAGACAAAAAAAATCAGGGTGTTACTGAGGGCTTCGAACGAAGAAGAAAGAGATGTACTTACCTAGCAAATTTTCCAGACGATATAGCGATCGTAACTTCATCTCGTGATCTCACGATACCTCCGAATTGCGGCCCCCGAGTGGGGCTTGACCATAATCAACCCCGCCCAACCCACCACAAGCCCCCGCTACGTAGAATTCTTCAAGACTACCCTCAGGTTCCTGACCACTTCTCCTGTACGGATATTGTGAATGTATATATGATCATTGTAGTTCAAATTACTTTTATCAACGTCTTCAGTAGTATAGTGGTCAGTATTTCCGCTTGTCAAGCAATTGGCAGATCGCGGGAGACCGGGGTTCAATTCCCCGCTGGAGAGTTTTTTTTTGCATTTTAATCGGTGGCTCAAGGTAGGCTGACGAGACAGGGCATTGCCGATAGCCATGGAAGAGCCTATCCTCGTTGGATCAGTGGCGGTGATCAAATCACTCAGCCTATGATCCGTGATCATTGCACTTTCGAACATGCTCCACGCATAAAGAAGGAAGCGTGGCTGGAGGAGAGCTAATTAGAAGAAAGCAACTGAGAAACTAGCGGCAGTGTGGTAATACAGCTACAGTGTTTACTTACTTTTTGGAAAGCTTATCTGGATACGAACCGACAAAAGAAGCCAAGCATTCATATAGGTAACAAGCAGGACTCCTCCCTGGTCGAAGGGTCGCAGGACGAAAGACCAGCAGGCAGGGCACGTGGAAAGGCGTTCACCTCTGTGGGGCGGTCACGTGACTATTCTCTCGCCAAGGGCTGCTGCCATCAGGCAAGGCAGATCCACTTTGTGATAGCAGGCTATCATAGGAATAATGGAAATGAAAGATGCTATGGTCAATTTAGGTAGCGATACAGATTGCAATAGAAATGAAGCCAGTACGATTTGAGTGGAAAACAACGAGGGTAGTTAATGACATCTACTTATCCATCCCTATATCCCGAGTGTTCTCACTCCTGTGCTCCCGTGCCCCCCTTCTATGAGAGAGGTTTGGGAGGACCATGGTCTCCCTTGCCCCACTCACCTCCCGGAGGCCCAGTCTTTGCTAGATGTCAGCAGTTACGTGATTATTGCCCCGCAAGGGTCATCATGCTAACAGTAACCCAAGTGATCTTTTTAACCACTCGTGGTTAGCAATCTTGGAGGATTTCGTCAGCGCGTTCCTTGTAACAGTATCACAGACCTTAAACACATGGCAGCCAGACAGTCTACAGTCAGTTTCTCCTATATTCAACCTCCTAGTATTTACTGTTTCTGACATAAACTTGTCTAAATAATGCTAGTATCGCCAAAACTCTAGAAAAGTCGGCAATCAACTGCCACTACGCCAGCTACTACAGAGTGATACCAACGCTGTAGCTACATAACTAGATGAAGCTCCTTTAGACGAGAAGAGCTTACTATGGCAAATAATGTTCAAAAAACGTTAGCGTCGTGAAAACAGATTGTCATACACATTCCTACAGCCCGAGACGGAGCTAAAAATAGCTGCAGCTTTAGTTTTTTTTCTAGCTATTCTAGCGTTCTGGCTTTTTTAGCTTCTCTAGCTTTTTTTTTACTTCTCTAGCTATGATTTTCTAGTAAATCACAAAAGAGAAAGGGTCTTACTTTGAGTAGAGATTAACAAACTTAAAATAGCTCCTCTTACCTACTAGGTACATAAATAGATAGAGTAAATAAAGTACGCAATCTATTGCTTAGCACTTCTCTAGCTATAAGTACTAATATCATAGCTCTACTAGCTCTACTAGCTTTTTTAGCTTCTTTAGCTTCTTTAGCTTCTTTAGCTTCTTTAGCTTCTTTAGCTTCTTTAGCTTCTTTAGCTTCTTTAGCTTCTTTAGCTTTTCTAGCTTTACTAGCTCTACTAGCTTTTTTTTATTTTTAGCTTTTTTAGCTTCTTTTTATCGTTTTTCGTCTTCTAACCTTTTTTTAGCGTTTATTATATAATAAATACTTAATAAATTTAACCTAAGATTCAGATTTTTGAAATTTTAAAACTTATTTAATGAACAATAGTAAGGCTTTTTGAAGCTAATAAGAAATACTACTACTAATAAAGTTCGATATTTTAATCCTTTATAAGAAAATATTAACTAAGCTAACATGTAACTAATTATAATATATAGCTAATGCTGCAATAACGCGGTTAGCTCCATATCAATTGTATAGCTACATGATCCAGGGGTGTGTGATTTCTAACGAAAGTATCTACAACTATATAGCTAATATAGAGAAGAAGCACGATCCAGTATAAATCATGCTATAGTATTGTCGTAGATGGTTCCGCGTGCTTTAATATAGGGAGATTCAGTTGGTAGGTGGACTGTGATTTCCTTAGAATATCAAGAGTGGCGCTATACATTATTGTAAGTACGGCTATAGTGATATCTTGTACGAAACTAATTATAAACCTTATCAAGATCTCTAGAAGCACTTCAAGACTGATACTACAATAGACATGAACTTTACCTTTTTAATAATGCATTACGCGGGGAGTGAGAACAGTGGAACAAATAAACCAATATGTGCAAATCTTCATCTGACAGCTGTCTGGCAATGTGTGACAGATCGCGGCGGTGTATATATCTTCTAAAGAACCAGGACTGAGCTCATATTTCCAAAACAACCTAATTTACATCCCCCGCAGAAATTGCAATAGATACTGCGCGAATTAGCGTCAAGGTGTGCGGCGCTTCGATGAAGTGTGTGAGAACCTAGATCGCAAGAAGATCGACGAAACAGTCAACAACTATCTAGCACGACTCAATGAAATTGTAAGCACTGTTCAAGGTAAGTAGAGCCCCAAAGTATCAATCCTGAAATTGAGACTGCTAGCTCTCCGCATAGGTGAGACTTCTGCTATTGATTACGGTTGTGATCACCACCTCATCAAACGAAATCGAACAGTACTAGGCAAAGTACAGTTAGGGACTGTTCCATTTCTTTTGATGAGGTGGTGGGTGTTTTGCACCGACGGCGGTGGGGCCACTAAATTTCCGCTTTTAGCGCGAGTCCGAGAGCAGCTGTCTTGCTAGCCAATCGCTCATAAGTAAAGGTTCTGTCTTTCTGCCACCTGAAATGGTACAAAGTTCGGACAGTGCTTCCGCTTCAACAGGTGACATTATCAACAGAAGCCCATTGATTATGATGATATTCAACGCCCACCTCTGCGGCCGAGGGTACTCTGCTTTACTTACCGACAAGTCAGATTGTTTAATCGGCCCGCAATGTGTCTATTCCCCGGACTTCTCGGGCCATTTGCCTCAGCTTATGGCTTAACAATACTATGATCGGCAAGACACACGGCAAGTTGTTTACCCCAAAAACCAGCCCCAGACGTCCCACAGACCATGGCCGAGACCTCTCCACTTCCCCAAAGTGCGGAGAGGTGGGAATCTAAGTTTGGCGACCCCGCGATTCGTTCGGCGATTTGGCTCTGGTTTGATATGCCGGCGGAGACAATGCACTCTGCAACTGCCGGCAGCATACTTATTGATCAACGCCCATTAAGTATGCGTCCGTGCCAGGCAGGGGAATGCTAATCAGTACGCCGTGTTTCTGGCTCGGTCTAGGTGACGAAGACGCAATCGCTGTTCCGCGAGCATTAATAGTAGGGGATTCCATACATTAACATTGATATCGCCATGGCGAAAGGCCAGCAAAATAAAGAGCTGCTCGCGGCGCAAGCACAGTCCAAGGTTCATTTCGAGGACGACACGCATCGCGCCGCCATCGAAGACAACCCTGCAACAGCCTCAGCGACAGCCAGGACATGGGCCTCCATCTTTGTGCGTCTCATACCCCCGTGAAATAAACAACATGTCAATACTTTTGATAGCATGCTGACCAAAGAGTGAACATACAGTGTATGGCCGCGTCCTTTGGTCCTGCGGTCCCCCTCCCCTTCACTTGTCTCGCCGCCATTGTCGTCCAGGTCTCGAAGGATCTGGGGAATGATGTGGATTTCGCCTGGATCGTCGGCGCCTGGTCGCTAGCCAGCGCCTGCTCTTTCTCCATTGCTGGCCCCCTCAGTGATGTCTTTGGGCGCAAGATCCTTGTCCTTGCCGGCCAGATTACTGTGCTTATTGGCTCAATTGTGGGTGCTACAGCTCAGAGCGTTGCCAGCCTGGTTGCAGCTGAGACCGTCATCGGTGCTGGAGCTGGTTTTGTCTTTGTGTCTTATTCTGGGGCTACAGAAATGCTTCCTAACAAATGGCGATCTGTTGGTGTTGGCATCCTCGAGGGCGGCATCATGATTCCTTGGTAAGTCCTTGTGGTATGCCCCTGATACATACCGTTCTTCAACGCTAATATCGCATGTTTGTCTACAGGGGCTCATTCAACGTTCTATTTGCCAACATCCTCCTCAAATATACCACTTGGCGTTGGATTTTCTACATCTCCATCATCGTCGAGAGCATCACGTTCGTCGGGACAGCCTTCTACTACAATCCAGTATCCCGCCCCCGCGGCGACTACGACAAGACCCGATGGCAGCAGACTCTCGAGGTTGACTGGCTCGGTCTCGCACTCTTTACTAGTGGCCTAGCAACCTGTCTCGTTGGCCTTACCTGGGCCGGATCTGCGGGCCACCCTTGGCATGGAGCATCGGTTCTCGCGCCCATGCTCCTCGGCATAGCAGTTCTTGCCTGTGGTTTTGCTTATGACTTCACCATTGCAAAGAACCCCATCTTCCCGCTAAGGCTCTTTAAGTTGTGGCGCGGATTTCTGTGCATCTGCATTGTCCTGTTCATCTCTGGCATGAACTTCAACTCGCTCTCCGCCGTCCTTCCTCAAGGTTCTATGTACATGTTCACAACTAACGGCATTGAAATCGGCGTCCTCGCCCTTCCCAACAACATCGAAGGCATCGTCGTCAGCGTCATCATCCCAATCTTTGCCCACAGGATTGGACACATTAAGTGGCTCTTCGTCATCGGTATGGCCTTACAGCTTATCTTCATCGGAGCAAGCGCAGCCACCGTTAACCCCAACCACAAGATCGCCTGGGCGTTTGTCCCGAGTTTTGGAGTTCCCATGTTCCTCATGGTTACCATTTTGGGCTATGCCATTGCTAGTCTGCACGTACCGTACTCGCATCTCGGTGTTGCCATGGGTCTTCTAGGCACGTTCCGCTCAGCTGGTGGCGCCGTTGGCAATGCCATATTCAACACCATCTTCCAGAACAAGTTCAAAACTTATTCTGGTGAAGAAATCCCTCGAGCTGCCTTAGCTGCAGGCCTGAAGGTGACTGATCTCGGCAAAATTATTCCCGGTGCCATCACGTATAACATTGGAGTGCCGTACGTAGCGTCCCTAGGCTCGATCGAGGGCATGACGCCTGCCATTGCGGAGACATTGAGACTCGCAGTGCGCCACACATATGGGCGCACGTTTCAATTTGTGTTCTATATCACGATCCCATTCGGTGTAGTGGCACTTGTTGCGTCATTCATGGTCGAGGATCCTACGCCTTACATGACCAACCACACGCAGGCGGCAATGGAGGCGCCAACAGTCGACGGACTGAGCTTGAAGGGAGCTGGAGAGGCAGATCCGGAGCACATTGAAGCTACTCAGGAGCCCAAGAGAATTGACTAATGGATTCTGAGATTCGTTGTCTTCTGCATGGGATATGCTGCTTAGAACTATAATTTAGCAATTAGTTACTAGAGTTGTGTAGTAGCTTGTAGTATCAGAAAATACTTCTTAGATTTTTAGCTTCTATTAATAAAAGCTATAAAGACTATATCGCAGTATAGATCACGTATCTAACACTACCTGATTAAGTAACTACTTAGTACTAATAGAATGGTTAGATATAGACTAGTGAATAAGATTAAGGTTCCTATTATAGGTATAGAGTAGAGTTAGGTTATATATATAGATGTTAGGAAAAAAATATAGTTAGGTTATATAAACTTCAAGTAATAGTAAAGTTAAGGTTTATTAACTATAAATAAAAGTAGAGTGGAGTAAACTATATTATAAGTAAAAGTAAGTTTGTATTATATGAATATTAAGTGAAGATAGAGTAGATGTATTCTATTAAGAAATATTATTATATATAAAGTACTTTTTAGGTATAGCCTGTTATATATTATATTATAAATTTATAGATAGTGTTTTAATTATATATTATATAGTAATAATAAGTCTAGGAGTATATTCTAGGTATAATTAATGATAATAGCTAACGTGTTTCACCAGTAAGCGGGCCACCCCAGTATGTGGGCCACCTCCCTAAACTATTACATCTTTGTAATAGTATTGCGCAACACCACTACAATGTTTTTTATTAAGTAGAATAAGATATTATTCTTTAGACGCATTGCTATCCTCTATATCCTCTAATTCTACTTAACAAGTGCGAGAGTTGTGTCCAATTTGGCTGCAACGCCCGCAGCGCCGTTCACTACGCACCCTCTTCGCAGACGTTGCACCATCATTATAGCTACTACCCTCTGCCTTAGCGATCTAATTAGCTATCTGGCTAACTGTCTAGGACCCCTTTGCCTGTACGTAGCGCCTCTTACGAGTTTTTCGCTTCGTTACTTTAGTAATCGTAGCTTTAAGGCGATCAAGTTTCTCCTACATTAACACTATATTATAAGCTATCTGCTAAGCTCCCTTACTTGACTGCTGTATCTACTCCTTAAGAGAACTTGAGGAGACCCTTGCTGGATTTGCATACGGTTTCGAATAAGCGTAGCCTGCGCCTCCATTTCGCGCGCGTTGCGCGGCGTTTTCGGCTCCCAAGCAGTAGTCTCTTGCGCTGGTGGAGTTGGCGTACGCAGCATGACGTTAAGCTGTGATAAAACAACGTTATAATCGTGCGGTGAAAGTCTAGCACCTTAGAACCCTCTGCGGATATTTTCTAGTGTAATAGCCTTATAATAGGCCTTTTTAAACGCTAGTAGGAAGGTTTCTTTGCTAATATAGTAGATGCGATTGCGTGCTAAGACCGAGATAGCATCACCATACGCGCGCTTTAACGGCGAGAAGCAGCCCACATCAAGAGGCTGTAAGAGGTGCGACGAGTGGGGAGGCATACAGAGGAGGATTATCTTCATCTCTTCGCAGAGATCTCGGAAATCCACCAAGCAGTGGCTCTCATGGCTGTTAATAATAAGCAGCCTATGCGTCCCCATAGGCCGCGCATGGGAATCAAAGTGACGAAGCCAGTCAAGCGCTAGATCGTTGTTCGTCTAGCTAGTAGGATAACTTAGATCACCTAGTCGCGTGGCAGATCCTCTGTGAACTAGGTAGAGATTAGAACCTTGCTAGCGAAGATAAGAAACGCTAGGATACGCGTGCCTGTTGCGCCAACGCCTTGTATTAGCGTAACCTACTCACGATTGCCTAGCTGGATCTTCTTTGTTCTCCCTAGTTTGTCTAAGCCCGTGATAACTAACTGTGATAAAATCTTGCCTATAATAAAGCCAGTCTTATTAAAGTTATAGATATCTTCGTCCACGATACCATACTTTGCCTTTATATTCTAAACTAGCTTAAACTAGCCCTTAATAAGCGCTAGGTCTTCGCAGAGAGCTCGCTGGTGATCGTATGGACGGCTCTAGCGCGTACGCAGCTTAGGATTGCGCTAGACAAACCTATCAACCCAGTTCTTGCCCACCTCCTTCCCGCCACGCTCTCGGAGCAGTCTGTTGGCCATATCTCGCACGTCGTCTTTCCCACAGGGTAGTCCTCGCTCAGCCTCGACTATTACACGCATAGTAATAGCCTCCTCTTCTAGTTTTGTTAGGCGCCTTGCTGGTGGCTCCCAATCGCTTCGAGGGCGCTGTCCAGCTCGTCGACGCTGGATTGTTGTTCGTGGGACGCTATAGGCGGCAGCAGCGCGTCGTTCACTCTAACTTTGTTTAGAACTAAGATTAGTAATAGCAAGAAATAGATCTGCTTTAGTATAAGTTTTTAACACGTTGCGTTGTTAAGACATTACGCGTTGTTGTTGCAAAGGTGGGATATCATAGGGAAGTGGCCCACATACTGGGGTGGCCCGCTTACTGGTGAAACACGTTACTTATATTCTCTTTATCGAGAATAAAATAGTGATAACATACTCAGTTATATTTAGCGTAGCGAATAGGTCTCTACCTTAGGATCTCTTTTTTTATAATAGCTCCCCTAATACTAGACCTATTTAGGCATTAAGTATCTTATTTTATAACTTCAAGATAGATTAATAACTTCCTAATGGATAGTAGCACGCTAGCTATGAAAGGTAGTAAGTTATGCCTCTTTAGGCTAGTATATCGAGACCTAAGTCTTAGTAATGTAGGTAGGCTAATAACTTATTAAATACTATAGCTAGCGTACTACTATCTATGAGTAATTTATGGATCTATATTATAGCTATAGCATAAGCTGTAACGGGTCGAGTCCTATTAGACTGCGCACGCAACTACAACGCGCCCACCGCGCCAAAAAGGCTGGCACAAGATATCAGAGCTGCTGATATCGTTGCGTAGTTGATACATAAGATAGCCACCGCTATCTGTACTGTAGCGGGCTACCTAGCCCGTTACATTAGCTATCTATTGCCTAAATAGGTTTAGTATTAGAACGGCTTTTATAGGAAAAGAGATCCTAAGGTAGATACCTATTCACTATGCTAGTAATGTTATATATATATCAATTTATTAAAACTCTTTAGCACACTAATACTATATAATAACATAGTCATCTTTACGCTATTCAAGTTTAAATAGTATATCAAAGCTTCTATATTTATAGGATAGGAAGTAACAAAGATAAATTATATTTTTAAGTTCATTGCTAAAGACAAAAGGTGATACTTCCACTAGAAATTTAAAAACTTACATAATCTTCTATTACTTACTTAGTATATAGAGAGATAGAATATATGAAGTATATCATCTATAACTTAGTCTTTAGTATCTAAACCCTTAGTATTTCTAAGTACAACTATGTACTATTAAATTCCATCTTTTTTACTTGATTCTTACTTTACTTAATGGCTTATACTTTCTTCATACTTTTAACATAATTATATAATCACTACTTAACTACTTTATAATTTTATCATTTGTATTAGATTTTTTATCTACTTGAAGTAATTATATAGAACTTAAATCACAAAGATTTTATTGAAGTAGTATTGTAACTCTATGTATATAGTTTTAATCAAAAGCGTAATAAATATACTATCTATATCTATCTACTTATTTCTCTAAATAAACCGTATTATATCTTATTTTCTTCTACTAAGCTAGCTTTTCTTTTCCTTTGTATCTATTATTAGTAGCTACCTATTAGAGGTATAAGTTGATTAGAGATACTAGCAATAATATAATAATAGCTTACCTAAGGTATATACTACCTACAGATAGTACTAACTTTATAAAGCTTAAAAACATTAGTACTATTATATTACTAAAGCTATGCTCATTCTAGTCTTTCATATATAGCTACTATCATGCTATTAATTACTATAATTATTTGGTTTCAATAGTATTTTGTCTTAGTTCATAATACCTTTTAATACTTTTCATGATACTTTGTAATTGATTACCTGAATAACTAACTAGTTTATGTAAATAATACTACTCACTTTAAGTGAAATTTTATTCATTTGAAATTGAAGCTAAACTCTAGCTTGTTATTGCCTGATACATCGTAGTACGCGTTTCTTATAATATAAACTTTAACATTGATATAGATATTTATATAAAGGTTTATTGTAAAATAGTTAGTAGGAATAATTATTACTAAAGGAAGAATACTAAGTATAATTCTTCTAAATAAATTTTGCAGCTAGCTAATACTAGATATAATTATAATAAGTATGAAGTGTTAACGTACCCCACGGCTTCGCGAGCCACACGGGTTCGCGAGCCACTTTTGCCAAGCCCTCACCAAAACTACTACCCCACCCTAATGTCGCAACAACAATAGCAGTTACAGCCCTCTAGTGAATGTTAGATATAGCTTGCTCTTTAAGCTCTTAAACAAGATATGACTCTCTCTCTACGACGCGCTGCAGCTATCTATAACGTAGATCGAACAACACTAAGCTAAAGACGCGACGGACGACGTTTACAGGCAGATCGCTAGCTAAAAACAAGAAATCTAACTAAGTTTAAAGAGGACGTGATTATTAAGCATATACTTAAGCTAGTTACGCGTGGATTTCCCCCTTAGCTTGCAGACGTGGCTAATATAGCCAATTCCTTGCGCGCTAAGCGTAATCTAGACTAGGTTAGCCAAAACTAGCCTAGTACCTTCGTTAAACGTCGATCTAAGCTTGTAACGCGTTTTAATCGCAAGTACGACTATAAGAGAGCCTTCTATAAGGATCCTAAGACTATCTAGGCCTAGTTTAACCTAGTAGCCCGCATAAAAGCCAAGTATAGTATTGTGGACGACAATACGTATAACTTTAACAAGACTAGCTTTATAATAGGCTAGATTGCCCCTAGAGCTGTTGTTATAGCTTTAGAGAGACGTGGACGACTAAAGACTATCTAGCCTAGCAATAGAGAGTAGGCAACAGTCATCCAGGGCATCAATGCGACCAGGTGGACGATTCCGCCCTTCATCATACTTAAGGCGCGCCACCACCTCTTAGGCTAGTATAAGGACGGCGATATACCCTAGAACTAGGTTATTGGAGTCTCTAAGAACGGCTGGACGACTAATGAGCTTAGTCTTGCGTGGCTAAAGCACTTTAATAAGCATACAAAGACAAAGAAGGTTAGTATCTACTGCCTACTTATTATTGACGGCCATAAGAGCCATAACTTGCTAGATTTCCAAAAGTACTGCAAAGATTATGGTATTATCACTATTTGCATGCCTCCGCACTCGTCCCACCTCTTGCAGCCTCTTAATGTGGGCTGTTTTGCCCCTTTAAAGCAGGCCTATGGGCGTTAAGTCGAATCGCTCATGCGCAGCTAGATTAGCCACATCACTAAACAAGAGTTCCTATCTTGCTTTAAGCGGGCTTTTAACGCCTTATTTACAGCTAGCAATGTCTAAGGAGGGTTTTAAGGCGCTAGATTGGTCCTATTTAACCTAGAACGGGTTATATCAACGCTTAATATCAAGCTACGCACTCTATCACCCCTACCTATCAACAACCAGCCCTAGGTGTCGCAAACGCCTAGCAATACCCTAGAATTAGGGTCGCAATCGACGCTAGTAAAGCAGAGAATTTAGAGGCATACGAATAGTTCGCCAACGTCTATTATAGAGGCCTTTAAAAAGGTCTTAAAGGGGGTAGCGATTATCGCGCATAAGCTAGTGTTAGCGCAAAAGGAGATCGCTAAGCTTAAAGTAGCAAATAAGGCCGTAACGCGACGAAAATCGCATAAAAGAAAGCGGGTTTAGGCGGAGGGGACCTTAATAGTTAAAGATAGGGCGCGCTTAACTGCTCTCTAGGACTTTGGGGTGCGTAGTGATGGGAAGAAGTTAAAGAAGCAGAAGCGCGCTAAAGTGGGTGAACCGTCTCAACGGCGGTGTGGACAGTGCAATAGGACTAGGCATAACGCGCGAACTTGTAAGAATGTAGCAGAAGTAGTCTTTAAATAGCATTTTGTATTTTATTGCACTATATTAGCTAAAGTTAGGCTGTTTTAGGACATAATGTACTAGTTTTGGTGAGGGCTTGGCAAAAGTGGCTCGCGAACCCGTGTGGCTCGCGAAGCCGTGGGGTACGTTATATAAAACTTAATACGCTATCAAGCTTTCTATGTTAGTATAACAACCTCCATTATTATAAACATTACTTATGATCAAGTAGAATAATTACTAAATCATAGTTTCAATAATGTGCAGCCTCTGTGAAATTAAGTTGGTAATTCTTCATTAGTATTTTTAGAAGGACTTACACAGCAATTATAAGTGGAAAAAGCTAATTATACGTAGAACTAGAAGTAATAGCTACTTAGTTTACTTCTACCCATAAAAAAACGTAACTAATATAACTAGTATTAGAACATTTATATAAACAAGTTTTCATTCTTCATTATATGTCTACTAACGTGGTTCATAAGCGAGTCGGCCACCCAAGCGAGTCGGCCACTTTGTACCGTCGCGTCAACTTCAACACGTTATTACAGTCTTTTATCACAGTTAATAAACTATTGCAAGATACTAAATTATTTATTAGAATTACTACTATTACTTGCACTATCTATCTTAACTACGCAGGTACGAGCGTTGTGTCTAGTCTGCTTACAACGCCCGCACCGCCGCTCTCCTCGCACCCTCTTCGACGCACTCTCACTATCACCACGACTACTACCCGCCTGTTCAGCTAATACTTCTTGTACTTTGCCTACAGTAAGAGTCTCTTCTGTCCGTACGTATCGCCGCTTGCGGTTCTTACGCTTATTTGCTATGTCTAGAGCCTCTCGAAGAGCAGCTACTTCCTCCCTTATAAGCGTCATCTTATGTGCTATTTGCTAAGCCCCTTTACTTAGCTGCATAACTTTCTTATTAAGAGAAATTGCAGAAGACCTAGGGCGGTTTCTTACTCTCTGTCGAATAAGAGTACTTTAAGCCTTAAACTCGCGCGCGTTGCGTGGTGTCTGCGCCTCCCAGGCGGCTGCCTGTCGCGGTGATTGTACTGGCGTCTGCACCACTACATCAAGCTTAGATAGCACAGCCTGTGGGTCGTGTGGGACTAGTCCAGCGCCTCTGAAGCTAGCTTGGATATTCTCCTTCGTGATAGACTGCTTAAAAGCAGCCTTAAAGGCTAGTAGGAAGGTCTCTTTGCTAATATAGTAGGTGCGGTTACGTGCTAAGCCTAAAACAGCGTCGCCATACTTACGCTTCAACGGCGAGAAGCAGGCGACGTCAAGGGGCTACAACAGGTGAGACGAGTGTGGAGGCATGCAGAGAAGAATAATATTCTTCTCCTTGCAAAGATCTTGAAAATCGATAGAGCAGTGGCTCTTATGGCCGTCAATAATAAGCAGTTGATACCCACCTATAGTATGCCTCTTTGTATGGGTATCAAAGTGCTCTAACTAGGCAAGACTAAGCTAATTATTCGTCCAGCCATTAGGACTGACTTTAAGAACCTAGTTAGCAGGCAAATCCTTAAACTAGACGTTGATAAGCACCTTGCCCGCAAAGACAACAAAGGGTGGTATTTAGCGACCCGACGCGCCCACGCCTTAGATCATAGTAACCTACTTATGGTTGCCGAGCTGTACCCGCTTCTTTTTCCTATATCCTTCTAAGCCTGTGATAACTAACTATAATAAAATCTTGCCTATTATAAAGCTAGTTTCGTCAAAGTTGTAGATATCATTGTCCACAATACCCCACTTCTGCCTTGTCGCCTGGACTAAGTCAAACCAGCGCTGGATAGCCACTGGGTCCTCGCAGGCGGCTCGCTGGTGATCATAGGGACGGCTCTAGCGCGTACGGAGCTTAGGAGTCCGCTTAACAAAGTTGTTAACCTAGTTCTTGCCAAAAGGGTTGCCACCACGCTCCTCTAACAGTTTATTAGCTATTGCTTAAACCTTAGCCTTTATAGGGGCAAATCCTCGCGTAGACTCTTCAAGAATACGCCTAACAATAGCCTCCTCTTCTAGCTTATTTAGGCGCTTTAAATTTAGTTCGCAGTTGCGTTAAAAGCGCTTTCTAGCGCGTTAGTCTTAGAGAGTAGTTCGAGGCACGTTATAGATAGAAGCAGCACGTCTTTAGCTTTAAACACGTTGCGATTGGACGTTAAAAAGAGCAAGTTGAAGATTAGATTTAGAATATATTAATAGACAGTTGCGTTGTTAAGACATCACGCGTTATAGTGATGAAGTTAATGGGCTGGTGGGGCGTTAGCGACTCGCTTGGGTTAGCGACTCACTTGTGAACCACGTTACAATTTTCAAATAGCGAAGCTATACTAAGGTTTCTTTAACTCTTACTTGTACCAATTAGCTTTTCCAATTTCTTCAGTAAAAACTCTATTATTAGCTTTTTTAGCTTACTCTTTTCAAAATAAGTACTAGCTTAGCTTATTTAAATAAGTATTTTTTTTTCTAATAAACTTAATTTTAAATTTTATAAACTTTTACTTGTACTTTCTTTTCAAAGTACTTTAGCTATCATACTAACAATATTTATTTATTTAATTTCAATAAGTTAAGTATACTTTTCTCTTTTCAAAAAAAGTTCTAGTCCTTGTTCTTAAAGTTAAACGTATATTTATTACTACTTTAAATACTATCACTCTTTCTTTTATCTTTACTATTAGTATATATTAGCTATTTATTTTACTAAAAAATTCAATAACGTCGAAGTATAGCGAGTGGCTCAGTATAGCGAGTGGCTCACAGCGCTAAGACCCCACCAACATGACGACTATTATATACCTATTACAACGCAACTATAGTAGTAATTAGAAATCATAGTAGACTATTCTTTTTAGAATCTATTACTTCTACTTGCTTATATGTGCGCGTATTATGCCCTGCCTCGCCGCAGCGTCTATAGTGCCTTTGCGACGGCTCACCTACCTTAGCGCGCGCTCTCTTCTTTGCCTTCTTCCTATTACTACACGCCCTAAACTCCTTTAAAACTGCTAATTGCTCTCCTTTTTTAACTACTAGAGTCCCCTCTCTTTACACTCGCTTTCTTTTATACAATCTTTGTTGTGTAGTAGCTTTATTAGCTACCTCAAGCTTAGAGACGCGTTTTTGCGCTAACACTAGCTTCTACGCGATAATCGCAACGCCTTTAGCTAGCTTTTTAAAGGCAACTACTATACTTAATAGTAAACTATCTATGTGCCTCTAAATCCTCTGCTTTACTAGCGTTAATTGCGACCCTAGTTCTAGGGTATTGCTGAGGGTTTGCGATAGCTAGGGTAGATCGTCTATAGCATGTGGTGTTGGCGTACGCAGCTTAACATTAAGCTTTAATATTACCACCTCTAGGTTATGTGGAACTGAGCTAGCGCCTTAAAACCTTCTTAGGATATTATCCTTTGTAATCGTCTTGCTGTAGGCCTGCTAGAAGGCTAGAAGGAACTTAATCTTAGTTATATAGTTAATCCTATTGCGTATCATCTCCTTGGCTTGGCGGCTATACGCCCTCTTTAAAGGCGAGAAACAGCCTACATTAAGCGGCTGTAGTAGATGAGAGGAGTGTGGAGGCATATAGAGAGCGATAATCTTTGCCCCCTTGTAGTATTGCTAGAACTTAAGCGAGTTGTGGCTCTTATGACCGTTAAGAATAAGTAGACGATAGGCTCTAATAGTACGCTCTTTTATATGCTTGTTAAAGTGCTCTAACTACTTTAGGCTAAGCTTATTCGTTGTCTAGCTATTCGCAGAGACCCTAATAAGCTAGTCTCTAGGCAGGCTATCCTACTTATACTAGGTAGAAAGGTAGTGCTTGCCTTAAAAGATAATAAAGGGTAGGATTACCTAGCTAGCTACGCTAACACAAACCACGCTGGTAATCTACTCCTAGTTGCCCTGCTATAAGGATTTTAGCTTTAACTAACGCTTAGACGCTATAACTACTACTAACGCGTTGTGTATGTCTATTATAAAACCTATCTTATTAAAGTTGTATATATCGTTATCCTAGATCCTATACTTGGCTTTAGTATTCTATACTAGACAGAACTAGCCCTATATAAGCTTAGGATCTTCACAAAAGGCTCTCCTATAGTTATACTTTTAATGAAACTTTATCTTTAGCTCTAGGCGACGCTTAGTAAATGTTTTAGGCTAGTTTAGGCTTATAAGGTTGTAGTTGCGGGTAGCTAGCAAAGAATTAGCTAGATCTTTGATAGCAGAAAGGCCTAGGGGAAATCCTTGCGCATTAAGGTCTAGTATATAGTCGACAATCGTCTACTCTTCTATTACAACAAGCTTTATTAAGTTAGGCGTATAGTCGCGTTAGAACGTCTTTCTAGCTAGTTAATTGCTAATTAATCTTTAAGGTACGTCATAGACAGCTACAGCGCGCCGTTGAGTTAGTGTCGCGTCTTGTTTGATAGCTTAAAGTGCGAGTTGCAATTAAGCTTCTCTAGTAGAGTGTATATTAATTTATTGTTAAGACATTACATGTTATAGTCATAGAATAGACAAAGTTGGTGGGGTCTTGGCGCCGTGAGGCACTCGCTATACTTTGACGTTATAGCCTTTTATCCTTTGCTATTTATGAACGTATAGTATAGAGTTAAAATATCCTCTTAATAAATAAAATCAAACTATAGGCACTTTCTATTTTTATAAGTGATCAAAGAAATTAAAGGAAAAATTTAAGTAGTTGATTTTTTAAGCAAGGGACATTTTTAAAAAATATTATTGATTAATTCTTTTTTTACTAACTTAACTACCAATTTATCTTTTTTAGTATAAGTGAGTAGTGTTCAGTTAGCATACGAGTTATAGCAACCCTGTGCCTTAGCATAATACTACTAGTTAACACTATATTAATCGAGTTACAATACTACTTTAATAACCTGCTACTTACTAAAGCAGTATATACTCAGCTATAAGTAAATGAAAAACTTAATAATAATAATCAAAAAAAGTAGCAGCTTAGCAGTTCTTATATAGCTTTTTACAAAGTAAGTATTGAATTCAATCTATTATATTAAGAAAAAACTTGACTAATAACGGAATTAGTTTAGTAGTTTTAATATTTAATAATACTAACTCTTTACTTACCAATAGCTAATCAGTAGATTACGGACTTTATTTATTTATGTTCTTTATATATCTAGCAAGTAATAAAAGCTTATTTAAGTTTATCAATCTTTATTCGAAATAATACTATTTCTCTTATGCGATTGACTAGAAAATGATAATTATCTTTAGTAATCTCTAATAAGTAAATCCTAGTTGTATAGCACTTTAGAGTAATATAGGTAGCTTAAACTAGCCTTTCTACTTTCCTTGACTTTACAAAGCTTTTATTATTATTAATAGTAGGCTTTTAAATTTAACTTATATAATTACATTTAAATATATAAACTATTATTATTATTTATTAGTTAGCTATAAATATGTTAACGTACTACACCAGTGAGGCGGCCAAACCAGTGAGCTGGCTACTTTTTCTTGGCACTGCGAACACGACAAAGAATACATTATGTCTCTATAACGTAACGCTATCTTATCGTATAAAGAAGGCAGGATTAACCTTACGCTTTAGGCCTTAACTACTAGCTAATTTGAGACTTTACAACGTGCTGTAGCAGCCTATAGCGTACAATATTAGCAGCTCTCTAATTAGCTTTATAGAATTACTAACTAACTTAATACACGACTTAGAGTCTAGAAGCTTACTATAGCAGAGGAATAGACTATTATACAATACATTCTTAACCTTAACGCGCAAGGATTTGCGCCCTAGCTGTGTAAGGTAGTAGATATTACTAACTAATTGCTAACTACTTGTGGTGGGGTACCTATTAGTAAAAACTAGGCTTAGCGCTTTATTGCTCGTATAGAGGAGCTTAAGATAGCTTTTAATTAGGCAAAGGACTGTTAGAGAGCCATTTAGGAAGACCTAGAGGTTATTAGCTTGTGGTTCAAGTGTTACGAACAAATAGGAAGGATTCCTCTCAACAGGTTTCCAAGAAAGGTTGCGGAGACAACCTAAGGGAAACAAAGGTGTCAAAGGACGCCTATGTAATGATTAGCGCGGGGCGCGCGGATCACGTGACTTGGCATCCCGCTAAGGCGTGGCCTTTAGGAGGCTAGCGCAGATTAAGAGGCTATAGTCCTCCTAAACCTCCTATCTTAGCGGGAGGCACAGGAGGACAGGACCTAAAGCAATAGGTATAAGAATGTGTTGAATTTCATCATTACACTTGTTGTGGTTAACTTAGAATAGTTCATCTCTTACCTAGATTAATACCAGTTATTCTACCTTATAGAATTAATTGTTTATTCTTTAGTTAAATCCTATAACTCTTTTCCACATAGCACTACAACAATCGCACAGCTTACTGCTTAAGTCTACTCGCCTTAACCCAGACCAAGATTAGAGAAGTATAGCCCAACCCTATGTAACACTTTGACCACCTGGAGTCTTTGTGCAAGGATTAACCAACAGCACGCCTAATTAAGATTTAAGATGTCTTATAATTACTCTTAATCTTAGGCTAGTGCTAGCGGACTAGTATAGGGTCCTAGACTAGCGCCACAACCAGCAATCGACGACAAGATGCTGACCCTAAGTGACGACGAAGATAAGGACGAAGACGCACGGAACTTACGAGAGTTGCGGAATCTTAGGTAACAGGCCACAATCACGCAGCAATATATGGCTAGCATGTAGGATATAATTAATTAGCTTTTAAGCTAGCTAATAGCCACCCTAAATAAGGAGAAGTCTATTACAAAGCCTAAGATAGCGGCACCTAAGAAGTTTAACGGAACCTATACTAAACTATAAACATTCCTTACTAACATTAACTTGTACTGCGAGTATAACGGAGTACTAATAGACTAGAATAAGATCCTCGTAATAAGCACGTACATAAAAGGTAGGGCAGCTAAATAGATAGAACCCTATGTTAAGGACTTCCTAAAGGACGCAGACAACTTAGGAACAAAAAACCAAACCTAAGGAATATTTAGCAACTAGGACAACTTTAAGAAAGAGATAGGACAAATCTTTAGGGAAGTAGATAAAAAGAACTAAGTGGAGAAGGCAATTACTCGCTTAAAGCAGACTAAGTTAGTCTTAGCATACATGGCAAAGTCCAAACAGCTATAGGTAAGAATTAATTAGGATAATGCTGCGCTGCGAACTGTATTTAAGGCAAGTCTAAAGGAAAACGTTAAGGACAGTCTTGTACACCATAAAAAGCTAGAAACACTTTATGCTCTAATAGAGCTAGCCACGCGAATCAACTACAGGCTATAGGAACGATACAAACAAAAGAAGCGAACATTCTAGCCCACGACAGCTAATATAAAGAGGCAACGCAACTATAAGGATAGGGATAGAGACACTATTATAACTAGCAAGGTGCAAGAAAACAAGAACTAAAACGCCTGAGGAAAGGGCCAAGATAGCCTTTCTAAGGAAGAACGCCAAAAGCGTTACGAGAAGAAAGTATGTCTTTAATGCGGCGAAGTAGGACACTTCCACAGAGACTGCCTAAAGAATAAAGTTAGGCAAGGTTAAGTTAAGATTAGGATAATTAGGTGCGGGACACCCTACCTACAGGATATAGAACCTAACAACACGCTAAGCAACCTAGACTTATATAAGAAGGCTAGATAGGAATTAGACAAAGCCTTTAAGATAGTACAAGAAGCTATAAGACTAAAAGACTTCAGGTAGGACAACCTACTACCAACAGACCATAGGGTTAAAGGGGCTAAGGTACAACGCCGCCTAAGATACTAGCTGTGCTAGATGTGTGGAGACGCTACACACCAGGCTAATAACTGCGCTCTTGAAGAACGAATCATTATTACGGGCCTAAACAGCAAAGAAATAGGTTATTAGGCAATACATAAACAACCTAGTTTTAGGGACCTAGAAGCTAAGGTTAAAAGGAATAAACCTTGCACGTTCAAGGAACGTATAGAGTAACACTAGAAGCTATGTTAGCTTGACTGCAAGATAGCATGCAAATTCTACAATAGGGATTAGGAGGACTATAGGGCAGACTAAGACTAGTGCTGCCACCCACAAGTATAAGCAAAGGACTGCTTAGAAGATAACTGCTAGCTCTACGAGCTAGAGAAAAAGCAAGCTCACGAAAACCTCCCATAGACGAAGTGCAAGAAGGGATATCCCTTCCACTAACAGCAGTTTAAGGGTGCTTAATAGGTCGATAACCCTTACTATAACACCCTATTACAAAATATTTATGTGGCAAAGAATTGCCTAATACATAAATTCAAGAAGCTAGAACTAAGGAAAAGAATTACGAAGATGGAGATACCCTATTAAAACATCTATTAGAGCTTCTGCTACGAGGACCAGTGTCTAGACCACTACCACGCCAAGGTAGGCGCAGGGTACTTTCCCTAGGAAAGGAAAAGGTCACAAAAGAGACGACTGTCTAAGTTAAAAAAACTAGGATGCCACTAGAGATAAGGTCACGCTAGTGAAGGTAGTTCTAAAACAACCCTTAAGGAAGTTAAGAGCGTAGGAACGCATAATCTTAGACTTTAAGCAGATGTCCTAGTAAATAGATATAGGATAACAGCAACTCTAGATAGTAGTGCTGCACGAACAATAATCTCACCCTAAGTAGTAGAGAAATACAATATACCACATTAGACTAAGAAGGTGCTAATGCAAGTAGTATTAGCCAATAATAATCCTATAGCATATAGGAACGGCGTGATTAGGCTAGAAACTAAGCTAGTGTTAATAGAATTAGCGGGCAGGAAGAGCTATATAAAGATTAATATAATAGACCTTAGAGAGGAAGATATCCTTATAGGTTACAACTAGTTGTTAGAACACAACCTAGCCATTAATTAGCAAAAGAGAACAATACTTAGCTAAGAACCTATGCACAAGGTTGCTAAAGTATAGAAAGAGACGAACCTAGTTATCTAGAGCTCACCTAAGGACGGGAGGATAGGTACAATCTCACCACATAAGATCGCGAGAATCTATGTGAAGGACCCTTAGAAAGTAGGAGTTATATAGATGCGGCAGGTCGCGACTAAGGAAGATAGACTAGCACTATAGTTGGCGATACTGATAGAATACTAGACGAACGAGTTTAGAGAACTATTTAAGGAAAATAAAGCAATAGACCTAGTAGAACATTAGGAGTGGGATCACAAGATTGTCTTTAAAGATAGAGCTAAGTTAAGCCTAGGAGGAATGTACCCTATATTGCCTAAGCATAACGCTAAGCTATGGGAGTACCTCTAAAAGAATTTAAAAAAGGGATTTATTAGACTAGAACACGGCCTAATAGCCTCTCTAATTCTGTTTGTAAAAAAGCTAAATAGGAAGTAGTAAATATATGTTAACTACTAATAGTTAAACGTGGTTATAGTAAAAAACTAATACCCCTTACTACTTATAGGAGAGCTTATAGATTAACTCTAAGAAGCCAAATGGTTCACAAAAGTTAACGTCTGCAAAGGATTCTATTAGATTAGAATTAAAGAAGGATGTAAGTAGAAAATGGCCTTTAAAACAAAATATAGACTGTACAAGTATATAGTTATACTATCTAGATTAACAAACGCGCTAGCAACCTTTTAATTAGTTATTAACAAGGCACTCTACGAATACCTAGGAATCTTTATTACGGCCTACCTAGACGATGTATTAATATACACTGATAGTACGCTAGAAGAACATGTTAAATATGTTAAGAAAGTGTTCTAGAAGCTTAAGGAGTATAAGCTGTACCTATAGGTAGTCAAATGCGAGTTCCACATAAAGGAGACTAAATACCTAGGCTTTATTATCTTAATAGAGTGTGTTAAAATAAATCCAAAGAAGATCTAGACTATACATGAATAGATAACCCCTAGAATAGTTAAGGACGTATGATCTTTTCTAGGATTTGCGAACTTTTACTAAAAGTTTATTAAAAACTACTTCTAGATTGTAACACCTCTTATAGAGATCACAAAGAAAGAAGTAGGGTTTAAATAGACTTAAGATTGCTTAGAAGCGTTTAAGACGCTTAAGTAGGCATTCTTAGAGGCACCTATACCAGAAATGTACAACCTAAAACAAGAAACGCGAGTTAAGACTAACGCGTTAGATTATGCACTTAGAGCTATATTATTATAGTAGTGCCTAGATAAGAAATATGGACTAGTGTTCTACTATTGACGGAAGTTCTCTAGAGTAGAACTAAATTACGATGTTTACGATAAGGAGCTACTAGGAGTAGTTAATGCCTTTAAATAGTAGGAGGTGTATTTGTTAGGCTTGCCCTACACGATTAAAGTGTTTTCTAATTACTAGAACTTAATAAGTTTTATAATAACAAAGAAACTTAACTAATAATAAGTCTAATAGGCTAAGATGCTAGCATAGTTTAACTTTAAGATAACTTACAGAGCTAGATCGCTTGATAGAGCAGTAGATGCCCTAAGCCAAAGATCTGACCTACGCGAAGAAGGTCACCAAGAACCACATAACGCAGTTTTCAAGCAGATGCCTAATAGCAGCTTAAGATACAACTAGCTAGAACTAGCTAAGGTAGCTAAGGTAGCCGCGCAGGTGGAAACCCTACAACAGCAGTGGCAGCAGAAAGCAGCTAACTGGCAGTTCAAACCTAAGACCAAGGGTTCTAAGGAACTATTATAGGACGAACGAGAGTACTAAGATATAGTTTTGAAAAATCAAACATATGTACCTCTACATATAAGATTAAGTCTTATTAAAGAACTATATAAGTCCCTAGAGTATAGACATATAGGAGTAGAAGAAATAGTTAGAAAACTAGCTAAGGTATATACTATACCACGCTTGCGAGCGAAGGTGTAGGATATTCTAGGCAACTATTTAGCATATCACTAGAATAAGCCTAAGAGACATAAGCCCTATGGCCTGTTACAACCCTTACAGCCACCCACACGACTATAGACTAGCGTTACAATAGACTTTATAGTGAAGCTCCTAATATTAAGAGAACCTAGATCCGCAAGACTTTGCGACATAATATTAGTAATTATGGACTAATTAACTAAGGCAGCGAAGTTTATGCCTATAGAAGAGACTATTATAGCGGAAGAATGCGCGTACAAGGTCACGAAAGCACTAATATTAGAGCATAGGATGTCTAAGGAATTTATAATAGACAGAGATAAGCTATTTACGTCTAAATATTAGGACACATTTCTAGCAAAATTGGGAGTCAAGAAGAAGCTATTAACAAGCTTCTACCTAGAAATAGATGGCTAGACAGAATAAATAAACCAGACTTTAGAGTAGTACTTACAAATGTACGCCAATAAGCTACGAAATAACTAGGTTAAACTCCTACTAACAGCAGAATTAGCCTACAACAGCTTAAAGTCAACTATAACAAAGAAGTTACCACACTACGCGAACTATGGGTATAAGCTAGTTACTTATTAGGACCTAAAGGACATTAAAAGTATTATAGTAGAGGTAGAAGATAAGGCACGTCTTATACAAGAACTATACAAAGAATTAAGTAAGAATATAGCTTAATAGAACCTTTCAACATCTAAGGCTATAAATAAGTAAAAGATTAAGGGACTAACCTTTAAGAAGGGGGACTAAGTTTTCTTATTAAGACAAAACCTAAAAATAAAACAACTATGCAGGAAATTAGACAACCTCTAAGTGGGACTATTTAAGATCCTAGAGGAAGTTAGGAAAAAAAATTACAAGCTAAAACTCCTATAAGGCATAAAAATCCACCCTGTCTTTCACAAGAAACTCCTAGAACAAGCACCTCTAGATGCTAAGCTAGCAATAGATATAGAGCTTAAAGACGACAAGTACGAAGTCAAAGAAATCATAGACCTTTAGAAGTTTAGAGGTTAGTAGAAGTACTTAGTTAAGTAGAAAGGATAGCTAGAAAGCTATAACACTTAGGAACCTAAAGGAAACCTAACGAATAGCAAGTCACTAGTACGTGAGTACTATCGAAAGCATCTAAAGAAGCAAGGACTAGTTCCTTGAGGGAAAGGAAGTAATTAAGGGAAAAAGGATTAAGAGAGTAATTAGCCTGTAACCCGCCTAGATTAGCTGATGGTCTAGGTAGCGATAGTTTGATAGCAGGAAGGCTCGTACTAGGGGCAGAATCCCCTTTGGCCTACTCTTTCGCGCGATCCTGGAGACTTAGAATAGCGTGATTATAGTTAGCGTAAGACCGCTCTAAGGCCTTAGTCTTAGCGACTTCTAGACGAAGCTGCGTAACTTTAGCTTTAGCTTAAAGAAGGGTTAAGCGTTTAGAACGCTTGTTAGCCTTAACTTCTTCCTACTCTTCCTTCGTTACGAAAAGACTACACTCCGCTTTTATAGCAATATAACTAGCGTAATAGCTATTTATAGTGTCTATAAAACAACAAAGGTTCTTCTTCTTGCAACGCTTACAACAAAAGGTTATTTTATTCCCCTATTAGCGAATACAGTTAGCACGAGACTAACGCTGCTAGGTTAAGTTCTCTAGACGAACACGACGGGAAGACAGGACCTTAGGCATAGTTAGGAAGGCTAGTAGGGTGAGACGGCTATAACGAGTGGACAGGCTCTAACCTTATATGCAGCTAGCGCCACAACACGCAGCATAGGAAAACAATATTCTAGGGTATTAAGACAATAGCCCTAAGAGGGGAGGTAATGTTACAAACAAATAGGAAGGATTTCTCTTAATAGGTATCTAAGAAAGGTTATAGAGACAACCTAAGGGAAACAAAGGTGTTAAAGGACGCCTAGGTAATGATTAGCGCGGGGCGCGCGGATTACGTGACTTGGCATCCCGCCAAGGCGTGGCCTCTAGGAGGCCAGCGCAGATTGGGAGGCTATAGTCCTTCTAAACCTCCTATCTTAGCGGGAGGCACAGGAGGACAGGACCTAAAGCAATAGGTATAAGAATGTGTTGAATTTCATCATTACACTTGTTGTGGTTAACTTAGAATAGTTCATCTCTTACCTAGATTAATACCAGTTATTCTACCTTATAGAATTAATTGTTTATTCTTTAGTTAAATCCTATAACTCTTTTCTATATAGCACTATAACAATCGCACGGCTTACCGCTTAAGTCTACTCGCCTTAACCCGGACCGAGATTAGAGAAGTATAGCCCAACCCCGTGTAACATCAAGCTCGTACGAGATACAATTAACTAGTTTAGAGTCTATCTAGATAACATCTACAACTTTAATAAGACTAGCTTCTAGATAGGCGTTATTAGCTTAATAAAGGTTGTTACTAGTTTAGAACGTCGTACGAGACTAAATCTTATCGAGCTAGGGGACTAGGAGTAGGTAATAGTTATCTAAGGCATCTATGCTACTAAGTATGCTATCCTACTATTTATTATCTATAAAGGACGCGTCTATATCTCTGCATAGTACAAAGAGCAAGATATACTATACAATTAGAAGATTTTAGTCTTAGAGAACGGCTAGACTAATAATTAGCTTAGTCTTAAGTAGTTAAAGCACTTTAACGCGCATATAAAAACGCGTTAGAAGGGGTTATATAGGCTGCTAATCTTAGATAGGCATAAGAGCCACCTTAATAAGGATTTTAAGGAATACTACCTCGTACATAAGATTCTTACGCTCTATACGGAGGTGACTGTCAAAAGTTCTTGCTAGCGCCACGCTAAGCCGCCAGCCTATCGGCCTGACTATTCTTGGCGCCTACACCAATCTTTTGAAGATGGCGATAGCTTGTATACTTATTTTTTTTAAGTGTTTTTAATCTACTATAGCTCTAAATATAGATATATTAACCCGCTTTTTATTGTTGCATTAAAGTTACCTTTTAGTAGCAAATCTACACGCGAAATTGCAGAAATAATAGGCATATCGCCGCGTACGATTAACTTAATTTATAGTAGAGCCTGCTAGCGAGGCTTAAAGCCTAACGCACGCCTAATTAAGATCCTTCTATGGTACTTTGAAGATGCTCTACGCGCAGGCCGCCCTTCTGAATAAGAAGAAATACACAACGCTACTCTTAAGAATGTACGCCGCGATAGGTATAGAAGAGAGAAGAGCTACGCTGATATTGCTAGTAATCTTAGTGTTCACAGCTATAACGTCTTGTTGTCTACTATATAGAGAGTCCTTTAAGCAGCTAGTTACAATAAAAAGAAGCTAACAAAAAAGCCTAAGTTAACAACGAAGATAAGACAGGAAAGACTTAAGTGGTGTCTTGCCTATAAAGATTAGACACTTAAAGATTAGAAGAACGTTATTTCGTCAGATAAGACTTCTATTGTTCTCAACTACTATTATAGTAGCTATCGTGTGTGGCAACGCCTAGATGAAGTCTTTACTAAAAGTATTATCCAAGAGCAGTGGAAGGGCTACTCTAAATTTATGTTCTAGGGCTGCTTTACATACAACTACAAAGGTCCTTGCTATGTCTAGAGGCCTAAGACTGCGCAGGAGAAGAGAGACGCCGCTCTCTAGATTGAAGAGTTGAATAAGGCTCTAGAGCCTCTTATGAGAGAGGCGTGGGAGCTTACAATAGGCATGAAGAGGCTTAGATTACGTAACAAGCCTAGTAGAGTTCCACAATGGAGATGGGTAAAAGAGACGGGTAAGCTAGCTCGTGAGAGCAGTCGTGGTGGCATTAATTGGTGGCGTTACTAGACTTAAGTTCTTATTCTAAAGCTAATTCCCTTTGCAAAGGAGTGCTAAAAAGAGAGACTACGTGTTTTTGTTCAAGAAGATAAGGCACCTTCGCATACCCACCACGCTTAAAGAACTATATACTAAAACGCTAAGGTAGAGCAGCTCCTATAGCTAGGCAATTCACCTAATCTTAACGCTATTAAAGCAGCCTAGCTATAGCTTAAAAGACAACACCAACTTCGAGTTTTCTAGAAACCGCTAGGAAAGCACGCTATCTAAGAGAACTGACCACGAGGAATCGACTAACAGCACTTTCAACACCTGCAGCTAAGGCGCTAGCGCGCAGTAGGGAGAAGAAGGAGGCCTTCCTTTATTTTCTCACGCCTGTGAGAATTTTCTCACAGAGCTTAGGCTCTAATGCCAAGACTAGAGGGACTAATAGGAACGCAGGAGCTTATTGAAGCTTAAATCTAGCAAGAAACACAGACATATTAAAACAATAACAATAATAAAAAAAGACTAGCCTTAAAGGACCTTAGAGGCAAAAGCAAACAACTAATGGATAATAATCTAGAAATTGAGATGGCTGAGGAGACCTCTACGCCTTGCCCTAACAGGCAACCAGAAGAACCGCCTAGGCCTACCCATACTAGGACAAGAAGCAATTTTTCTCCATTTATTGGAGCAGTGCCAAGATACCCTACAGTAGGGAAAACTCCAAAGGCAACCTCTATTGAGGAGGCCTTAGAGATTGCTAGAAACCTAGTAATCCAAGCAGCTAACCTAGCTAAGAACAACTCTACTAGGCAAACTAGTTTACTAGACCTTGTAGAAGTCTTTAGAGACTTTATAGAGAACGGTAGAGTAAACAAGAAAAACTCTACAATTCTAGGAGACAAAATCTTCTCTCTATCTAACGTCTCTAAAGAACTAAGAGAGAAAGTTAGACGCCTTGAAAAACCAAATACCCCACCTACTAAACCTTAAGCTTAGCCCCCTAGCTCCTACGCAATAGTAGCGGCTATTAATTAAGAACAGCCTTAAACATATATCTAAAAAAACAAAACCAAAAACATATTGAAAAAAAACCTAAAAAGATAACTAAAAAAAGACTACTAGCCTATTAGATCGCTAAATCGTTCTAGTTAGCGAT